>NC_090034.1:57329179-57696679 GCF_037176765.1 Anolis sagrei | reverse complement strand
CTTGTCCTGATGAAGGGAGTTGGATTGGATGGCCTTAAGTATTTTCTGTTGGTCATGGGGGTTCTCAGTGGGAAGTTTGCCCCGATTCTGTCGTTCGTGGGGTTCAGAATGCTCTTTGAATTGTAGGTGAACTGTGAATCCCAGTGACTACAACTCCCAAATGTCAAGGTGTATTTACCCCAAACTCCATCTGTGTTCATATTTGGGCATATTGAGTGCTTGTGCCAAGTTTGGTCCAGATCCATCATTGTTTGTGTCCACAGTGTTCTCTGGATGTAGGTGAACTACAACTCCAAACCCAAGGTCAATGCCCACCAAACCCATCTAGTGTTTTCTGTTGGTCATGGGAGTTCTGTGTGCCATGTTTGGTTCAATTCCATCGTTGATGGAGTTCAGAATGCTCTTTGATTATAGATGAACGAGAAATCCCAGCAACTACAACTCCCAAATGACAAAATCAGAATTTTTTGAGTGATGGTCACTCCTTGTGTAGTGAAACGTTTTGTTTCCAAATTTGGTGTGATTTTGTTCATTGGTTCTTTTGTTTTTAAGGTACTCATTATTCAAAGAGCATTTATATACACACACATATATATATATATATACACACACACACACACACACACATACACTAGCTGTCCCCTGCCATGCGTTGATGTGGCCCAGTCTGGTGAGATGGAAAATAAAGTAATGAGAAAGTGTTGGTTTCTAATATATGTAACTTCTTTATGCTTGTGGGTAAACAGTATTTCTTGCTGTTTCTTTGTCAGTGTTGATGCTTGCCTACTCTGGAACACGCAACACATAATTGCCCTTCTTTAGGGTTCCCTTTCAAATCTATGATACTGTGATTTGTGTGTGTGTGAATCATATCTATCAATCTCAATGGCTGGATGGCTCTCTGTCAGGAGGGCTTTGATTACGTTTTCTTGCCCTGGTGAAGGGAGTTGGACTGGATGGCCTTGAGTATTTTCTGTTGTTCATGGGGGGTTCTGTGTGGGAAGTTTGCCCCAATTCTGTCATTGTTGGGGCTCAGAACGCTCTATGATTGTAGGTGAACTATAAATCCCAGTAACTACAACTCCCAAATGTCAAGGTCTATTCCCCCCAAACTCCATCTGTTTTCATATTTGGGCATATGGAATATTCGTGCCAAGTTTGGTCCAGATCCATCATTGTTTGAGTCCATGGTAGTCTCTGGCTGTAGGTGAACTACAACTCCCAAACTCAAGGTCAGTGCTCACCAAACCCTTCAAGTGTTTTCTGTTGGTCATGGGAGTCCTGTATGCCCCAATTGGTTCAATTCTATCATATTGAGTATTGAGTATTTGTGCCAAGTTTGGTCCAGATCCATTTTTGTTTGAGTCCACAGTGCTCTCTAGATGAACTACAATTCTAAAAACCAAGGTCAATGCCCACCAAACCCTTCTAGTTTTTTCTGTTGGTCAGGGGAGTCCTGTGTGCCAAGTTTGGTTCAATTCCATCGTTGGTGGAGTTCAGAATGCTCTTTGATTGTAGGTGAACTATAAATCCCAGCAACCACAACTCCCAAATGACAAAATCATAATTTTTTGAGTGATGGTCACTCCTTGTGTTGTGAGACGTTTTGTTGTCAAATTTGGTGTGATTTCGTTCATTGTTTCTTTTGTTTTTAAGGCACTCATTATGCACAGGGCATTGATAGATAGATAGATAGATAGATAGATAGATAGATAGATAGATAGATAGATAGATAGATGGAAAAAGCCATTCAATACACAGTAACATTATGTAGCTATTACTGTATTTACAAATTTAGCACCAAAACATGGCAGTGTATTGAAACAGCTGTGGATCCGTATGGGAGGCAGACTGGGTTGGATAAGACAGAACACTGGATGAGCGAAGGTTGGATAAGCAAGAGTCTACTGTAGACAGACAGACAGACAGACAGACAGACAGACAGACAGAAAGAAAGATAGATAGATAGATAGATAGATAGATAGATAGATAGATAGAGATAGGCTTTGGATAGCACAGTCAACAAATCCCTCCTTGGACAGAGGCAGGGCCTAATTCATCCTTAGTACAGTTACGAACAGGACAACTTGTATAGGTTTGTTCTTAAGTTGAATTTGTTTGTAAGATGATACAGGGACATTTTTGAAGTCTAACTCCAGCCAGAACACACACACACACACACACACACACACTAGCTTGGGTACCCGGCATTGCTCAGATTATTGCAAAAATTCAATTTTTAATTGTACAAAATGCAAAACGTTAATAATAATAATAATAATAATAATAATAATAATAATACTTTATTTATACCCTTTATTTATTTCTTTAACGCTGGGCATGAACAGAGGTAGGATGTATCTAGTTGTGGGTGAACTACAGTTGCTATCATGCCCGGATAACCCTATGAAATTCCATCAATACTTAAAGTTTGTTGTGTTGGACAAGCTTGCTCTGGATGCATCATCAGTGGGGTTCACTGTGCTCTCTGGCTGCAGGGTAAACTACAACTCCCACTATGTGAGTCAGTCCCCTCAAACCCCTCCAGTAGGTTGAGTTGGTCATGGGGGTTCTGTGTGCCAAGTTTGGTCCAAGTCCATCATTGGTGGAGGTCGCAGTTTCTCTGGTTGTGGGTGAACTACAACTCCCAGAAAAGAAAGGTCAGTTCCACCCAAAACCATCCAGTAATCAAATTTCCGCATATCAGGTATGTGTGCCAAGTTTGGTCCAGGTCCATCATTGTTTGGGTTCTGGATGTAGGTGATCTACAACTCCTATAAATCCCCTCAAATACCTCCAGTATGTTTTGTTGGTCATGGGGATTCTGTGTACCAAGTTAGTTCCAGGTCCATCACTGGTGGAGTTCAGAATTCAGTTCTTAGATTGCAGGTGAACTATACATCCCAGTCCCTACAACTCCTGTAAATTATGGTGAATTCTCCCCAAACCTCTCTAGTATGTTCAGCTGCTGATCAATTTCTCAGTTTGGTCCAGATCCATCATTGTTTGAGTCCACAGTGCTCTCTACATGTAGGTGAAGTACAAGTCCCAAACACAAGGTCAATGCCCAAAAACCCTTCTTGTGTTTTCTGTTGGTCAGGCGAGTCCTGTGTGCCAAGTTTGGTTCAATTCCATCGTTGGTGTGGTTCAGAATGCTCTGTGATTTTAAGTGAACTATCAATCCCAGCAACTACAACTCCCAAATGTCAAGATTCTATTTTCCACAAACTCCACTAACGTTCACATTTGAGCATATTGAGTATTTGTGTAGAGTTTGGTCTGGATCCATCATTGTTTTAGTCCACAGTGAACTCTGGATGTAGGTGAACTACAACTCCAAAACCAAAGGACACTGCCCACCAAACCCTTCCAGTATTTTCTGTTGATCATGGGAGAACTGTGTGCCAAGTTTGGTTCAATTCCATCATTGGTGGGGTTCAGAACGCTCTTTGATTGTAGGTGAACTATAAATCCAAGCAACTACAACTCCCAAATGACAAAATCAAATTTTTGAGTGAAGGACATACATTGGGTTGTTAGGAGCCCCGGTGGCACAGAGGTTAAACCCCTGTGCCGGCAGTACTGAAGACCGACAGGTCGCAGGTTCGAATCCGGGGAGAGGCAGATGAGTTCCCTCTATCAGCTCCAGCTCCTCATGCGGGGACATGAGAGAAGCCTCCCACAAGGATGATAAAAACATCAAAAATCATCCGGGCGTCCCCTGGGCAATGTCCTTGCAGACGGCCAATTCTCTCACACCAGAAACGACTTGCAGTTTCTCAAGTCGCTCCTGACACGACCAAAAAAAAATGGGTTGTTAGGTGTCTTGTGTCCAAATGTGGTGTCAATTCGTCCAGTGGTTTTTGAGTTCTGTTAATCCGACAAACAAACATTACATTTTTGTTTATATAGAAGACTAGCTTGGTTACCTGGTGTTGCTCAGTTTATTTGAAGAAGTGTTTTTTTTATGTTACAAAATGTATAAGGTTGTGGGTGAACTACAACTCACAACATGCTGTGTGTGTGTATAAATATATTTATATAAATAAATATGTAATGTTCGTTTGTGGGATTAACAGAACTCAAAAACCTCTGGGGGAATTGACACCAAATATGGACAGCATACACCTAACAACCCAATGTATGTCCTTCACTCAAAAAAACATGATTTTGTCATTTGGGAGTTGTAGTTGCTGGGATTTATAGTTCAGCTACAATCAAAGAGCATTTTGAACTTCACCAACGATGGAATTGAACTAAAGTTGGCACATAGAACTCACATGACCAACAGAAAATACTGGAAGGGTTTGGTGGGCATTGACCTTGAGTTTGGGAGTTGTAGTTCACCTACATCCAGAGAGGACTGTAGAATCAAACAATGATAGGTCTGGATGAAACTTGGCACGGATACTCAATATGCCCAAATGTGAACAGTGGTGGAGTTTGGGGAAAACAGACCTTGTTATTTGGGAGTTATAGTTACTGGGATTTATAGTTCACCTACAATCAAAGAGCATTCTGAACTCCACCAATGATGGAATTGAACCAATCTTGGCAGACAGGACTCTCATGACCAACAGAAAACACTAGAAGGGTTTGGTGGGCATTGACCTTGAGTTTGGGAGTTGTAGTTCACCTACATCCAGAGAGCACTGTGGACTCAAACAATGATGGATCTGGACCAAATTTGGCACAAATATTCCATGTCCTGCCCCCCACTCAAGTGAAGGCTTTCATGTGGGAAGAATTTCATCCTAGATGTTCTGTTTTTCCTCCACATCCCAAGGTTCCTTTCTATCTCCATTGCTGTGGAATTTGCATTACCCCGCTCACTGCCTCTCCCTTAACCAGTTCCTACTCTTTCCTATGAAACAAAACAAAATAGAGGGATTGATCAGCAACTGAATAAGTGGTTTGGGGAGAATTCACCCTGATTTACAGGAGTTGGACTTGACCTACATCCAGAGAGCACTGTTAACCCAACCAGTGTTGGATCTGGACCAAACTTGTCACGGATGATGGGACTTGCAGTATCTTCACTGATACTGTGACCCCTGACAACAATGGACTGGGACACTTGGCACAGAGAAACCCCATGAACAACTGAACATACTACAAGGGTTAGTGGGAATGGACCTTGATTTTGGGAATTATAGTTCACCTACATCCAGAGACACTGTGACCCCCACCGACAATGGACCAGGACCAAACTTGGCACAGAGGAGCCCCATTACCAACTGAACATACTGCAAGGGTTAGTGGGAATGGACCTTGATTTTGGGAGTTGTAGTTCAGCTACATCTAGAGAAACTGTGACCCCCACTGACAATGGACCAGGACCAAACTTGGCACATAGAAACCCAATTGGCAACTGAACATACTGTAAGGGTTAGTGGGAATGGACCTTGATTTTGGGAATTGTAGTTCAGCTACATCTAGAGACACTGTGACCCCCACTGACAATGGACCAGGACCAAACTTGGCACATAGAAACCCAATTGGCAACTGAACATACTGTAAGGGTTAGTGGGAATGGACCTTGATTTTGGGAATTGTAGTTCATCTACATCTATAGACACTGTGACTCCCATTGACAATGGACCATGACCAAACTTGGCACAGAGAAGCCCCATGACCAAATGAACATACTGCAGGGGTTAGTGGGAATGGACCTTGATTTTGGGAGTTGTAGTTCACTACATCCAGAGACACTGTGACCCCCACTGACAATGGACCAGGACCAAACTTGGTACAGAGAAGCCCCATGACCAACTGAACATACTGCAGGGGTTAGTGGGAATGGACCTTGATTTTGGGAGTTACAGTTCACCTACATCTAAAGACAATGTGACCCCCATCGGCAATGGACCAGGACCAAACTTGGCAAAGAGATGCCCCATGACCAACTGAACATACTGCATAGGTTAGTGGGAATGGACCTTGATTTTGGGAGTTACAGTTCACCTACATCTAAAGACAATGTGACCCCCATCGGCAATGGACCAGGACCAAACTTGGCAAAGAGATGCCCCATGACCAGCTGAACATACTGCAGGGGGTAGTGGGAATGGACCTTGATTTTGAGAGTTGTAGTTCACCTACATCCAGAGACACTGTGATCCACCTTACTTTCCATCCCTGTGAGAATTGGATTTGGCAAAATGTAGCTTGTAGAAGCAAGGATTGGGGACACAGCTTCTTTGGAGACCCCTTTCCTTCATGATCATAATAACTTTTCCGGGAGTGGAGTTCCCTTCCTTCATAGGGGAAGATTCCTCCCACTTCTTGTTGTCTCAGCCCCAATGTTCTTAACAAGGAGTCATTTGTAACTCAGACATTTGTAACTTGGGGACAGCCTGTAGACATCCTTTACAGCGAGGCACACAGGCCCTTTTCCTCCCTTGTCCGGGCGGAAAGCAAGACTGGCCTTGAAGGAGGCCAAACCTGCCCTAAACGTGACCCCGAAAGCCGTGCCGGAGGGGGCCTTGTGAGCCAGCCAGCCAATCTGCCAGACTAAGAAGCCTCTTTCCTGGAGCTCTGGGAATTCTCTCCTCAAATGCTTTTAAATTAAACCCTGAGCTGTAATCAATTGCAGCCAACTAATGGACGGCGAGCCAGATGTCTGGAGCGCTTTTCTCTTCCCCTCCCTCTCCGACACTTTTGCCTGGCTACCAGTCCTGGGCACAGAGCAGCCCCCAAAAGGATTGGCCTGGGTTTGTTGTCGTCCCGTGAATCACGGAAAGCTTGGTAGATGCAGGGAATGCTGTGGATGGAGCAGATCTGGATTTAGACATTGCAACTAGTCCAATGTTTCTCAACCTGGGAATCTGGACCCCTGATTGTGAGGGGGTGTCAGAGGGTTTGCCAAAGAGCATCAGAAAACACAGTATTTTCTGTGGTCATGGGGGTTCTGTGTGGGAAATTTGGCCCAATTCTGTCATTGGTGGGGTTCAAAATGCTGTTTGATTGCAGGTGATCTATATATCCCAACAACTACAACTCCCAAATGACAAGGTCTGTTTCCCCTAAACTCCACCACTGTTCACATTTGGGCATATTGTTTATTCACGCTAAGTTTTGTCCAAATTCATCATTGTTTGAGTCTACAGTCCTCTCTCGATGTAGGTGAACTACAACTCCCAAACTCAAGATCAATGTCCACCAAATCCTTCCAGATTTTCTGTTGGCTATGTGAGTTCTATGTGCCAAGTTTGGTTCAATTCCATCATTGGTGGAGTTCAGAATGCTCTTTGATTGTAGGTGAACTATAAATCCCAGTAACTACAACTCCCAAATAACAAGGTCTGTTTTCCCCAAACTCCACCACTGTTCACATTTGAGCATATTGAGTATCCGTGCCAAGTTTCGTCCAGACCTATCATTGTTTGAGTCTACAGTCCTCTCTGGATGTAGGTGAACTACAACTCCCAAACTCAAGGTCAATGTCCACCAAATCCTTCCAGTATTTTCTGTTGGTCATGTGAGTTCTATGTGCCAACTTTAGTTCAATTCCATCATTGGTGAAGTTCAAAATGCTCTTTGATTGTAGCTGAACTATAAATCCCAGCAACTACAACTCCCAAATGACAAAATCATGTTTTTTTTAGTGAAGGACATACATTGGGTTGTTAGGTGTATGCTGTCCAAATTAGGTGTCAATTCCCCCAGTGGTTTTTGATTTCTGTTAATCCCACAAATGAACATTAAATATTTATTTATATAGACTAGCGGTCCCCTGCCACGCATTGCTGTGGCCCAGTCTCATGAGATGGAAAATAAAGTAATGAGAAAGTGTTGGTTTCTAATATATGTAATGCTTGTGGGTTAAAAGTATTTTTGTTGTTTCTTTGTCAGTATTGATGTGGAGATTGTCTGGTTTGCCTACTCTGGAATATGCAACATATAATTGTCCTTCTTTAGGGGTCCCTTTCAAATCTATGATACTATATCTGTCATATACGTGTGTGTGTTAATCATATATATCTATCTGTATCTATGGGTCTTTCTCAGGAGGGGTTTGATTACATTTTCTTGCCCTGGTGAAGGGAGTTGGACTGGATGGCCTTAAGTATGGTGATTCTGTGTGGGAAGTTTGCCCCAATTCTGTCATTGGTGAGGTTCAGAATGCTATTTGATTGTAGGTGAACTATAAATCCCAGCAACTACAACTCCCAAATGTCAAGGTCTATTTCCCCCAAACTCCATCTGTGTTCATATTTGGGCATATTGAGTATTCATGCCAAGTTTGGTCTAGATCCTTCATTGTTTGAGTCCACAGTGCTCTCTGGATGTAGGTGAACTACAACTCCAAAACTCAAGGTCAATGCCCACCAAACCCTTTTAGTGTTTTCTGTTGGTCATGGCAGTCCTGTGTGCCAAATTTGGTTCAATTCCATCATTGGTGGAGTTCAGAGAGCTCTTTGATTGTAGGTGTACTATAAATCCCAGAAACTGCAACTCCCAAATGACAAAATCAATTTTTTTGAGTGAAGGACATACATTGGGTTGTTAGGTGTCTTGTGTCCAAATTTGGTGTCAATTCGTCCAGTGGTTTTTGAGTTCTATTAATCCAACAAACAAACATTACATTTTTATTTATATAGATACTAGCCATCCCCTGCCAAGCATTGCTGTGGCCCAGTCTAGTGATCTACAACTCCCAAATAACAAGGTCCGTTTCCCCCAAACTCCACAACTGTTCATATTTGGGCATATTGAGTATTTGTGCCAAGTTTCATCCAGATCCATCATTGTTTTGGGTCCACAGTCTTCTCTGGATGTAGGTGAACTACAACTCCCAAATTTAAGGTCAATGTCCACCAAACCCTTCCAGTATTTTCTGTTAGTCATGTCAGCTCTGTGTGCCAAGTTTGGTTCAATTCCATCATTGGTGGATTTCAGAATGCTCTTTGATTGTAGGTGAACTATAATTCCCAGCAACTACAACCCCCAAATGTCAAGTCTATTTTCCCCAAACTCTACCAGTGTTCACATTTGAGCATATTGAGTATTTGTGCTAAGTTTGCTCCAGATCCATCATTGTTTTGCATCCACAGTGCTCTCTGGATGTAGGTGAACTGACTCACTATGGTAGGAGTTGTAGTTGCCATCAAAGCCAGAATTGAAAAGTTGACAACAGATCCCAAGTGTAGACTCTGCAAGGAAACAGGTGAAGTGATGGATCACATCCTCAGCTGCTGCAAGAAAATTGCGCAGATGGACTATAAGCAGAAGCAGAATACCGTTGCTCACTTGGGAAGTGTCCGATGTGTGATCCAATACAACAGCTAGCAGAGTGATCTTGTCTGCTGTGGACTCATCTTGTTGTGTTTCAAATGATGATGATGATGATGATGATGATGATGATGATGATGATGATGATATCGCTATACCAGGTGACAGCGCTTTGCGGAAAAACAACAGGTAAAACTCAACCGCTATCAAGACCTCAAAATCGAACTGCAAAGGCTCTGGCATAAACCAGTACAGATGGTCCCAGTGGTCATTGGTGCACTGGGTGCCATGCCAAAAGATCTCAGCAAGCATTTGGAAACAATAAACATCGACAAAATCACAATCTGTCAACTGCAAAAGGCCACCTGACTTGGATCTGCGCGCATCATTTAAAAACACATCACACATTTCTAGACACTTGGGAAGTGTTTGACTTGTGATTTTGTGATACGAAATCCAGCATATAGATCTCGTTTGCTGTGACATACTGTGCTTTTGTGTCAGTAAAATAATAATAATAATAATAATAATAATCATCATCATCATCATCAACTGGAGAAGCTGACACAATATTTGATTTGAGGATCAAACTGCAAAGACTCTGTCACAAGCCAGTCAAGGTGGTCCCAGTGGTGATTGGTACACTGGGTGCAGTGCCTAAAGACCTTGGCCTGCACTTAAAAACAATCGGCGCTGACAAAATTACCATCTGCCAGCTGCGGAAGGCCACCTTACTGGGATCTGCACGGATTATTCTCCAATACATCACACAGTCCTAGACACTTGGGAAGTGTTCGACATGTGATCCAATTCAACAGCCAGCAGAGTGTCTGCTGTGGAGTCATCGTGTTGTTTTTCTAATAATAATAATAATAATCATCATCATCATCATCATCATCATTTTTTAAATAAAAATGTAATGTTGGTTTGTGGGATTAACTGAACTCAAAAAACACTGGATGAATTGACACCAAATTTGGACACAAGACACCTAACAACCCAATGTATGTTCTTCACTCAAATAAATCGATTTTGTCATTTGGGAGTTTTAGTTGCTGGGATTTATAGTTCACCTACAATCAAAGAGTATTCTGAACCCCACCAACGATGGAATTGGCACACAGTTCTCCCATGATCAACATTTATTTATTGTGTCAGGAGCAACCGGATATTTGTATTACATTTTTAACAAAACAAACAAACAGACAAAACCCAAAGTTTGCAAGCTTGGTAGTTGATTAAATGTCCTTTGAGCAGTATCTGGCCACTTGGAGTGCCTCTGGTGTTGCCGCAAGAAGGTCCTCCCTTGTGCATGTGGCAGGGCTCAGGTTGCATTGCAGCAGGTGGTCAGTGGTTTGCTCTTCTCCACACTCGCATGTCGTGGATTCCACTTTGTGGCCCCATTTCTTGAGGTTGGCTCTGCATCTCGTGGTGCCTGAGCGCAGTCTGTTCAGCGCCTTCCAAGTCGCCCAGTCTTCTGTGTGCCCAGGGGGGAGTCTCTCATTTGGTATCAACCATTGATTGAGGCTCTGGATTTGAGCCTGCCACTTTTGGACTCTCATTTGCTGAGGTGTTCCAGTGAGAAAACTATTTCTTGATTTGTCGTTGTTGACGTGCTGGCTGATACCCAAACAAGGGATGGGCTGGAGATGTCACTGCCTTGGTCCTTTCACTATTGGCTGCTACTTCCCGGCGGATGTCAGGTGGTGCAATACTGGCTAAACACTGCAATTTCTCCAGTGGTGTAGGGCGCAGACACCTCGTGATAATGCGACATGTCTCATTAAGAGCCACATCTACTGTTTTAGCGTGGTGAGATGTGTTCCACACTGGGCATGCATACTCAGCAGCAGAGTAGCATAGCGCAAGGGCAGATGTCTTCACTGTGTCTGGTTGTGATCCCCAGGTTGTGCCAGTCAGCTTTCGTATGATATTGTTTCTAGCACCCACTTTTTGCTTGATGTTCAGGCAGTGCTTCTTGTAGGTCAGAGCACGGTCCAGAGTGACTCCCAGGTATTTGGGTGCGCTGCAATGCTCCAGTGGTATTCCTTCCCAGGCAATCCTCAGAGCTCAGGATGCCTGTCTGTTCTTAAGGTGAAAAGCACATGTCTGTGTTTTAGATGGATTAGGGATCAGCTGGTTTTCCCTGTAGTAGGCGGCAAGGGCACCTAGAGCTTCGGAGAGCTTCTGTTCAACCATCTCAAAGCTCCCTGCTTGAGCAGTAATGGCACGATCATCCGCGTAGATGAAACTCTCTGTCCCTTCTGGCAGTGGCTGGTCATTTGTGTAAATGAGCAACAGAAAATACTGGAAGGGTTTGGTGGGCAGTGTCTTTTGGTTTTGGAGTTGTAGTTCACCTACATCCAGAGATCACTGTGGACTAAAAAAATGATGGATCTGGACCAAACTCTACACAAATACTCAATATGCCCAAATGTGAACACTGGTGGAGTTTGGGGAAAATAGAATCTTGACATTTGAAAGTTGTAGTTGCTGGGATTTGTAGTTCACCTACAATCACAGAGCATTCTGAACCCCACCAACGGTAGAATTGGGCCAAACCACCCACGCAGAACCCCCATGTGGGCCACAGCAACGAGTGGCAGGGGACGGCTAGTATATGGTATATATGTATTAGTATGTTCGAACCTGTGTGTGTGTGTGTATACTAGCTGTACCCATCCCGCGTTGCTGTGGCCAACCTTTTCTCCCTCTTTCTCTCCTCCTTTCTTTCTCTCCTTCCTTCCTTCCTTCCTTCCCTCCCTCCCTCCCTCCCTCCCTCCCTCCCTCCCTCTTTCTTTCTTTCTTTCTTTCTTTCCTTCTTTTCTTTCATTCTCTTCTTCCTTCCTTCTCTTCCTCTCCCCCCCTTTTTTCATTCCCTTCTGCTTTCTCTCCTTTCTTCCATCTCTACCTATTCTCGGATTGCAACTCCCAGCAGTCTTCCTGATCAATCTATCCACCTACCTATCCATCTCTGTATACGCTATCTATCTGGGATTTATAGCTCACCTACAATCACAGAGCATTCTGAACCCCACCAACGGTAGAATTGGGCCAAACCACCCACACAGAACCCCCATGTGGGCCACAGCAACGTGTGGCAGGGGACAGCTAATAATAATAATAATAATAATAATAATAATAATAATGGAAGAGAAACAACTTGAAAAGCTGACACGATATGAGGATTTAAAGATCGAACTGCAAAGACTCTGGCACAAGCCAATCAAGGTGGTCCCAGTGATGATCGAGACACTGGGTGCAGTGCCTAAAGACCTTGGCCTGCACTTAAACACAATCAGCACTGACAAAATTACAATCTGCCAGCTGTAAAAGGCCACCTTACTGGGATCTGTACGCATTATTCGCCGATACATCACACAGTCCTAGACACTTGGGTAGTGTACGACGCGTGATCCAATACAACAGCCAGCAGAGTGATCTTGTCTGCTGTGGACTCATCTTGTTGTGTTTCAAATAATAATAATAATAATAATAATAATAATAATAATAATATCATCACACAGTCCTAGACACTTGGGAACTGTTTGACTTGTGATTTTGTGATACAAAATCCAGCATATAGATCTCGTTTGCTGTGACATACTGAGCTTTTGTGTCAGTAAAATAATAATAATAATAATAATAATAATAATAATAATGATAGTAATAATAACTAGAAAAGCTGACACGATATGAGGGTTTAAAAATCGAACTGCAAAGACTCTGGCACAAGCCAGTTAAGGTGGTCCCAGTGGTGATCGCCACACTGGGTGCAGTGCCTAAAGACCTTGGCCTGCACTTAAACACAATCGGCGCTGACAAAATTACAATCTGCCAGCTGTAAAAGGCCACCTTACTGGGATCTGCATGCATTATTTGCCGATACATCACACAGTCGTAGACACTTGGGAAGTGTCCAACGTGTGATCCAATATAACAGCCAGCAGAGTGATCTTGTCTGCTGTGGATTCATCTTGTTGTGTTTCAAATAATAATAATAATAATAATAATAATAATAATAATAGTAACAATAATAGTAATAATAATAGTAATAATAATAGTAATAATAATAATAATATCACACAGTCCTAGACGCTTGGGAACTGTTTGACTTGTGATTTTGTGATACAAAATCCAGCATATAGATCTCGTTTGCTGTGACATACTGAGCTTTTGTGTCAGTAAAATAATTATAATTATAATAGTAATAATAACTGGAAAAGTTGACATGATATGAGGGTTTAAAAATCGAACTGCAAAGACTCTGGCACAAGCCAGTCAAGGTGGTCCCAGTGGTGATCGGCACACAGGGTGCAGTGCCTAAAGACCTTGGCCTGCACTTAAACACAATCGGCGCTGACAAAATTACAATCTGCCAGCTGCAAAAGGCCACCTTACTGGGATCTGCACGCATTATTCGCCGATACATCACACAGTCCTAGACACTTGGGAAGTGTACGACGTGTGATCCAATACAACAGCCAGCAGAGTGATCTTGTCTGCTGTGGACTCATCTTGTTGTGTTTCAAATAATAATAATAATAATAATAATAATAATAATAGTAATAATAATAATAATAATAATCTATTGCATAGGATCTACACATCGTAAATTTTCTTATTGTGTTTTGGATCCCACCGTCAAGACATCTCGGGGCACGTGCACAGATATTCTGTCGTCCCAAATGTTTCTGGTCTCGAACTTTTTGGAGAAGGGAGGCTTAAACTTGGTCTTGCATTCTCGGAGCAGAAGTGGAGCAAAGCGACAACCTTATGTGTATGTATGCATGTATGTGAATGAGATTGAGAGAGAGAGAGGGAGTCAATGGGCCCTTTTCCTCGCATTGTGCCCGTCTCAGACAGGGACACAAAGACGGGTGTCTGAGTTCCTGAGCCCCAGACGGTGTGATCTGCATCTTAATAGACAAGGGGAAAAAAATCAATTAAACAATCTTTGCAAATCCTGGCTTGACGAGGAAGGTTTATTGCGTTGGGAGAGAGTTCCCTTGCATCCCTAAAGCCTGAAAGAGAGAAAACGGGGGAAACGACGGCAAAGGCAAAGAAAACCCACTTTCCAATGCCTTTCTCTCCTTGAAGGATTTTGCCTCGGTTGAATTATCCTAGAGCTTAGTCTGCGTGCAAAACCCCAGACGTCGGCCTCTGCAAAGAGCTTCAATGAAACTTTTGTATTGAAAGAGTGGTCCTAGTTATACACATACATACACACTCAATAATAATATAATAATATTAATATGTAATATAATATAATAATATATTATGGGTAACAAATAAAATGTATATAATAAAAATAATTATAATATAAATAATATAATTTATACATATTCATAAATTATAAAATATATATTTATAATATAAATAATATACATAATAATAATTTTATTTCTTATCCGTCTCTCCTCTTATTATATATTATTCATATTATATTATATTATATTATATTAGCATTATTATACTAATTATTATTATTATTATGTATTTTATAAAATAATAATTTTATTTCTTACCCTCCTCTTCTCTTATTATATTATATATTATTCATATTATATTATATTACATTATATATTATTAGCATTATTATACTAATTATTATTATTATTATTATTATGTATTTTATAAAATAATAATTTTATTTCTTACCCTCCTCTCCTCTTATTATATTATATATTATTCATATTATATTATATTACATTATATATTATTAGCATTATTATACTAATTATTATTATTATGTATTTTATAAAATAATAATAATTTTATTTCTTACCCTCCTCCTCTTATTTTATTATATATTATTCATATTATGTTATATTATATTAGTATTATTATAGTAATCATTATTATGTATACTATAAAATAATAATTTTATTTCTTATCTGCCTCTCTTCTTATTATATTATATATTATTCATATTATTTTATATTACATTATATATTATTAGCATTATTATAGTTCTTGTTATTATAATGTATATTATAAAATATTAATAATAATTTTATTTCTTACCTGCCTCTCCTCTTATTATTATATTATTATGTTATATTATGTTATATTATGTTATATATATATATATATATATTATTAATTATATATATTATTATTATATTATTATTATATTATTATTATATTATTATTATATTATTAATATATATATTATTAATATATATATTAAAAGAAAACCAAGAATGCAAAATGGTTGTCTGCTGAGACACTGGAAGTAGCCCAAGAAAGGAGGAAAGCAAAAGGAAACAGGGATAAGGGGAGATGTGCCCAGTTAAATGCGCAATTCCAGAGGTTAGCCAGAAGAGACAAGGAACTATTTTTAAACAAGCAATGCATGGAAGTGGAAGAAGACAACAGAATAGGAAGGACAAGAGACCTCTTCCAGAAAATTAGAAACATTGGAGGTAAATTTCAGGCAAAAATTGGTATGATAAGAAACAAAGATGGCAGGGATCTAACAGAAGCTGAAGAGATCAAGAGAAGGTGGCGAGATTATACAGAAGATCTGTATAGGAAGGATAACAATATCGAGGATAGCTTTGACGGTGTGGTGAATGAATTAGAACCAGACATCCTGAGGAGTGAGGTTGAATGGGCCTTAAGAAGCATTGCTAACAACAAGGCAGCAGGAGACGACGGGATCCCAGCTGAACTGTTTAAAATCTTAAAAGATGATGCTGTCAAGGTGATGCATGCCATTTGCCAGCAAATATGGAAAACACAAGAATGGCCATCAGACTGGAAAAAATCAACTTACATCCCCATACCAAAAAAGGGAAATGCGAAAGACTGCTCAAACTTCCGTACAGTGGCCCTTATTTCTCATGCCAGTAAGGTAATGCTCAAGATCCTGCAAGGAAGACTCCAGCAATACATGGAGCGAGAGTTGCCAGATGTTCAAGCTGGGTTTAGAAAAGGCAGAGGAACGAGAGACCAGATTGCCAATATCCGCTGGATAATGGAGAAAGGCAGGGAGTTTCAGAAAAACATCTACTTCTGCTTCATTGACTATTCTAAAGCCTTTGACTGTGTGGATCATAATAAATTGTGGCAAGTTCTTGGTGGGATGGGCATACCAAGCCACCTTGTCTCTCTCCTGAGGAATCTGTACAAGGACCAAGTAGCAACAGTAAGAACTGACCACGGAACAACAGACTGGTTCAAGATTGGGAAAGGCGTACGGCAAGGCTGCATACTCTCACCCAACCTTTTTAACTTGTATGCAGAACACATCATGCGATGTGCGGGGCTTGATGAATGCAAAGCTGGGGTGAAAATTGCTGGAAGAAACATTAACAACCTCAGATATGCAGACGACACCACTCTGATGGCCGAAAGCGAGGAGGAGCTGAGGAGCCTTCTAATCAAGGTGAAAGAAGAAAGCGCAAAAGCCGGGTTGCAGCTAAACATCAAAAAAACCAAGATTATGGCAACAAGAATGATTGACAACTGGAAAATAGAGGGAGAAAATGTGGAGGCCGTGACAGACTTTGTATTTCTAGGCGCAAAGATTACTGCAGATGCAGACTGTGGCCAGGAAATCAGAAGACGCTTACTTCTGGGGAGGAGAGCAATGTCCAGTCTCGATAAAATAGTAAAGAGTAGAGACATCAGACTGGCAACAAAGATCCGCCTAGTCAAAGCCATGGTATTCCCTGTAGTAACCTACGGATGTGAGAGCTGGACCATAGGGAAGGCTGAGCGAAGGAAGATCGATGCTTTTGAGCTGTGGTGCTGGAGGAAAGTGCTGAGAGTGCCTTGGACTGCAAGAAGATCCAACCAGTCCATCCTCCAGGAAATAAAGCCCGGCTGCTCACTGGAAGGAAGGATACTAGAGACAAAGTTGAAATACTTTGGCCACATCATGAGGAGACAGCAAAGCCTAGAGAAGACAATTATGCTGGGGAAAGTGGAAGGCAAAAGGAAGAGGGGCCGACCTAGGGCAAGATGGATGGATGGCATCCTTGAAGTGACTGGACTGACCTTGAAGGAGCTGGGGGTGGTGACGGCCGACAGGGAGCTCTGGCGTGGGCTGGTCCACGAGGTCACGAAGAGTCGGAGACGACTGAACGAATGAACAACAACAACAACAAATTATGTTATATTATATTAGTGTTATTATAGTAATTATTATTATGTATATTATAAAATAATAATAATTTTATTTCTTATCTGCCTCTCTTATTATATTATATGAATTATAATATGAATTATTAATTCATATTATATTATATTATATATTATTAGCATATTATTATATATTATATTACATTATATATTATTAGCATTATTATAGTTCTTATTATAATGTATATTATAAAATATTAATAATAATTTTATTTCTTACCTGCCTCTCTTCTTATTATGTTATATATTATTCATATTATATTATATTAGTATTATTATAGTAATTATTATTATGTATTTTATAAAATAATAATAATTTATTTCTTATCCGCCTCTCCTCATATTATATATTATTCATATTATATGATATTACATTATATATTATTATCATTATTACAGTAATTATTAGTATTATGTATATTATGAAATAATCATGTTATTTTTACCTGCCTCTCCTTTTATTATATATTATTTATATTATTGTAGTAATTATTATTATTATTCTGTATATTATTTATATTATAAATAGAATATATTATATTATTTATATTATTAAAATATAAATTTATTATTATAGAATAATATAATATGAATAATATTAAATATAATAACGAGAGGTCGGGAAGAAATAAAACTATTATTATTATAACTGATATTAATAATACATAATATAACATTAATATAATATAATATGAATAATATATAATATAATGAGAGGCAGGTAAGAAATAAAATTACTATTAGGTACATTAATTCTATAAATATAATATATTATTTATATTATACTATAAGTGTATTATTATAATATAATATAAAAATAATACGAATAATATTAAATATAATAAGGACAGGTGGATAAGAAATAAAAATTATTACTAATAATATATAATATAAAATTTTAAAATAATATGAATAATATATAATGTAATAATAGAGGTGGATAAGAAATAAAACTTATTATAATTGTTGCTACTATAATAATATGAATAATATATAATATAATAAATAATAATATGAATAATATATATAATAGAAGATTCCTTTCACTTCTTGTGGTCTCAGCCCCAGTTTTAATTTGGAGTTGGATGTCAATCAGATGTTTGTAAGTTGGGGACTGCCTATATACAGGTAGAGGTTTCCCCTTGATATTAGGTCTGGTCGACTCAGACTCTGGGGGCTGGTGCTCATTTCCATTTCTAAACCAAAGAGCCGGCTTGGTCTGTAAACACCTCCAAGGTCATGTGGCCAGCATGACTGCATGGAGCGCCGTTACCTTCACGCTGGAGCGGTAACTATTGATCTACTCACATTTGCATGTATGTGTGTGTGTGTGTGTGTGTGTGTATATATATATATATAACTATGAATAATATAATAAAAATAATACGAATAATATATAATATAGGATTCCTCTCACTTCCTCTGGTCTCAGCCCCATTCTTAACTTGGAGTCGGATGTCAGTCAGATATTTGTAACCCATGATCGGCCATTATTTATGTATAAGATAATAATATAATAATGTGTGTCTATATAGTAGTAATAATAATATAATAATATAATAATGTGTGTCTATATAGTAGTAATAATAATAATATAATGTAAATAAATATATATTATATAATAATATAATCCATATATATATATATGTGTGTGTGTGTGTTAATTATAGGATTATATTACAATATATTATATATATATATATATATATATATATATATATATATATTATAGACACTATTCTAATAATGGGTCTATATATATATATGATAATATAATGTATATAAATATATTTAAGATAATAATCTAGTATAATCATCTCTCTCTCTCTCTCTCTAAATATATATATATATATCCCCCCCCCCCCAAATACACACACATACACATGCAGAGCCCCCTCTTTGCAAAGAGTGAGGTCAGAGCGCCTCCTGAAATGGGCGGGGGGGACAATTGCTGTCAGGGCGTCTAGACAGACCAGATAAGGATATTAGGAGCGGACAAAGGCAGCCATTGTGCCGGGGTCAGGGAACCGGTCACACGCGTTGGGGGCTTTTTCCTGCCTCGGTCAGGTACATAAGGCGATGGAGAATAGTATATTTGTGGGGGAGGCTGGTTTGCCTCCCGTCTTCTTCAGTAATGTTTGATTTTTCTTCCCAGGTTTCTTGCAGGTTTGTGGAACTTTTTCGGGAGCAAGGATTGGCAGGGAATCAAATACACTTTCGTTCTTTTCGTCCCCCACCCCTGAAAAAGTCAAGTACTGAGATACATTATCTTTTTTAAAAAATCAGGTAGTGTGTATGTGTGTGTGTATATATATATATATATAGGTGTGTGTTTGTGTATACATACATACTATATACACACACACTATATTTATATATACATACATACATACACACACTATATATATACACACAAACATACATTATACACACACTATATATATATGCACAAACACACTGCACACACTATGTAAATATACACCAACTGTATTTATATACACACACATCATAAATATACGCACACGCACTCAGACTCAGGCTATATGTGTGTGTGTGTATATATATATGTGTGTGTGTGTGTGTTTGTGTATACATACATACTATATATACACACACTATATTTATATATACATACACACACTTTTTATATAAACATAAACACATACTATATATATATATATATACACAATATATATACACATACACACACTATATACACACTATATATATATATGCACAAACACACTGCACACACTATGTAAATATACACACACACTGTATATATATACACACACATCATAAATATACACACCCGCACTTAAACTATATGTATATATACACACATACACTATACACACACAATACATATATACGCATACTTCATATATACACACATTCACACACTATATATGCACACAATATATATATACAGTGTATATATACATGTACATGCTATACACACACACTATATATATATATATATATATATATATATATATATATATATATACACACACACACACACACACACATACACGCTATATATACACACATGCACAAAATATATACACACACAACAAGCACTATATGTATACTTACTTAGGTGATCCCTCGTTGTCTGAATAAGATTGTCCTCCAAGTGCGGTATCCTGTCAGTGGGTATGTAGGTGACTGTTGAGCCCTATTCTTGATCCACATGTTCTCCCGCAGTGAGGGCATTGGTTTCCAGGTGGAAGGTGGTCCCGGTTGGGGTTGGTTTGACATGCCTCCCTCTTGGAACATTTCTCTCTTTCGCCCTCCATTCGTGCCTCTTCAAATTCTGCAGCACTGCTGGTCACAGCTGACCTCCAGCTGGAGTGCTCAAGGGCCAGGGCTTCCCAGTTCTCAGTGTCTATTCTAGAGTTTTTAAGGTTGGCTTTGAGCCCATCTTTAAATCTCTTTTCCTGCCCACCAACATTCCGTTTTCCGTTCTTGAGTTCGGAGTAGAGCAACTGCTTTGGGAGACGGTAATTGGGCTTTGGACAACTATATGTATATACACACATACACATACACACTATATGTACATACACACTCTACACACATATATATGCACACACACTATGTCGGAACCCAGATGCCTTAAAGAGCCAGACACAGGGGTATATTCAAAACAATTGTTTATTAAAGCAAAGTAAACAGGACTCAGAGACACTTGCTTCAGTGCCTCTGGTCAAAACTCAAAGTTTGCAGCAATTTGCAGCTTGAAAAACAAACTTGGAAAATAAATCGGATTAAACTGGCAAAAAATCTGGATTAAATAAGAGTTCCTCCAAAACACACCAAAATTACACAGTTCAAAGATAATGAGCAAACAAAGAGCTGTGAAGAAAGCAGTCCAAAGTAAAAGAAATCCCAACTGAAGGTTTCAAAGTCCAAAAGGCAGCGTCGTCATCAGAAACAGTCCAAAGTCAAGGAGAATGTAAATCCACACTTACGAGAAGCCAATCTGGTTGGTACACGAAGAAAGCAGCAACCTGCAGATCCAAGGCAAGCCCAACAAGAGAAGCGGCAGCAACAAGACCCAAGGCACGAAACCAACACTTTGCCTACTGCAAAGTTCTATCACTCCAGTGCCTTCATTTATCTTACAACTTATCATCCGATGATGAGCTGCCCTCCACCCCGTCCTCATCACTATCAGCTGGTTTAGCCTCCACAGCTGAACGCCAACACACATCCCTCCAACTCAAGACTTAGGTCTCCCCACGATTCCATGGTATCACCATATTGCCAATCCCCAGCACCAGAAAATCCCTCAAAGTGTCACTGGACGTTGGTTGCATACACACACTCCTGATCTCCTGAACTTTGGTCCAATCCAGTGGTTCCTCTTCATCAACACTATTCCGAGACCCATCATTTCCAGTATTTTATTTATCATGTCATCAGCAACCAGACCATTGTATTACATTTCTAACAGAAAAAAACAAACAGATAAAAAAACCCCACAAAGTTTGCAAGCATAGTACTTGATTAAATGTCCTTTGACCAGTTTCTGGCCACTTGGAGTGCCTCTCGTGGTGCCAGAGCGCAATCTGTTTAGCGCCTTCCAAGTCGCCCAGTGTGCCCAGGAGGGAGTCTCTCATCTGGTATCACCCACGGATTGAGGTGCTGGGTTTGAGCCTGCCACTTTTGAACTCTCGCTTGCTGAGGTGTTCCAGCGAGTGTCTCTGTAGGTCTAAGAAAACTATTTCTTGTTTTAAGTCGTTGACATGCTGGCTGATACCCAAACAGGGGATGAACTGGAGATGTCTCTGCCTTGGTCCTTTCACTATTGGCTGCCACTTCCCAGCGGATGTCAGGTGGTGCAATACCGGCTAGACAGTGTTATTTCTCCAGTGGTGTAGGGTGCAGACACCCCGTGATAATGCGGCATGTCTCATTAAGAGCCACATCCACTGTTTTAGTGTGGTGAGATGTGTTCCACACTGGGCATGCATACTCAGCAGCAGAGTAGCAAAGCGCAAGGGCAGATGTCTTCACTGTATCTGGTTGTGATCCCCAGGTTGTGCCAGTCAGCTTTCGTATGATATTGTTTCTAGCACCCACTTTTTGCTTGATGTTCAGGCAGTTCTTCTTGTAGGTAAGAGCACGGTCCAGAGTGACTCCCAGGTATTTGGGTGCATTGCAATACTTCAGTGTGGGATTCCTTCCCAGGTAATCCTCAGAGCTCAGGATGCTTGTCTGTTCTTAAAGTGAAAGGCGCATGTCTGTGTTTTAGATGGGTTAGGGATCAGTTGTTTTTCCCTGTAATAGGCAGTAAGAGCACCTAGAACTTCAGAGAGCTTCTGTTCAACCACCTCAAAGCTCCCTGCTTGAGTGGTAATGGCACGATCATCAGCATAGATGAAACTCTCTGTCCCTTCTGTCAGTGGCTGGTCATTTGTGTAAATGTTGAACATGGATGGAGCAAGCACGCTCCCCTGAGGCAGGCCGTTCTTCTGTTTCCGCCATCTGCTTCTCTGGCCCTGGAACTCAACAAAAAAGCTCCTGTTTTGTAGCAGGTTTCCTATGAGGCGGGTGAGATGGTAGTTCTTTGTGATATTATACATTTTTCTCAGGAGGAGGCGGTGGTTCACAGTATCATAAGCCGCTGACAGGTCTATGAGGACAGCTCCTGTGATGTGCTGCCTTTCAAAGCCATCTTCTATATGCTGAGTCAGGTTCAGCACTTGCAATGTGCAGCTTTTGCCTTTCCTGAAGCCAGCTTGCTGTGGAATCAGACATGGGTCTATTTTTTCCATAATTCTATGCAAATTCTACGCTGGCTTGGGTGATCTACAGATGGAACAAATCAAGAACTTTGGTCCAAAAGCAAGGTGCTGGCTGCTGGAGCTGATGAACAACTGCACTGCATCCTGTCAGATCCCCAAAATCTGGAGGAAAGCAAGAGTCATAGCCATCTTGAAGCCAGGCAAAGACCGTAATGATCCAAAACGCTACAGACCAATCTCCCTGTTGTGCCACCTCTACAAAGTTCTGGAGAGACTTATTTTGCATAGAATTTGCATCATTTCCAGTAAAGCCCATGAAATCCTCTTCTTCAGTGGGAGTAGTAAATATGTCCCAGATCTTCTTTCTCTAGCGCTCCTCGTCTGACTCCTGCTCTCGAGTAATCCTCTTAATGCCTCTATTCCAGTGGTTCTCAACCTTCCTAATGCAGTGACCCCTTAATACAGTTCCTCATGTTGTGGTGACCCCCCAACATAAAATTATTTTAGTTGCTACTTCATAACTATAATTTTGCTACTGTTATGAATTGTAAATATCCAATATGCAGGATGTATTTTCACTCACTGGACCAAATTTGGCACAAATACCCCATACGCCCAAATTTAAATACTGCTGAGGTTGATTTTGTCATTTGGGAATTATAGTTGCTTGGATTTATAGTTCAATGAAAGAGCATTCTGAACTCTGCCAACAATTGAATTAAACCAACTTGGCACACAGAACTTCCATGACCAACAGAAAATACTGGAGGGACTTGCTGGACATCTTCCTTGAGTTTTGGAGTTGTAGTTCACCTACATCCTGAGAGCACTGTGGTCTCAAACAATGATGGATATGGACCAAACTTGGCACAAATACTCAATATGCCCAAATGTGAACACTGGTGGAGTTAGGGGAAAATAGAGGTTGACATTTGGGAGATGTAGTTGCTGGGATTTATAGTTCACCTACAATCAAAGACAATTATGCTGGGGAAAGTGGAAGGCAAAAGGAAGAGGGGCCGACCAAGGGCAAGATGGATGGATGGCATCCTTGAAGTGACTGGACTGACCTTGAAGGAGCTGGGGGTGGTGACGGCCGACAGGGAGCTCTGGCGTGGGCTGGTCCATGAGGTCACGAAGAGTCGGAGACGACTGAACGAATGAACAACAACAATCAAAGAGCATTCTGAACCCCGCCAATGATAGAATTGGGCCATACTTCCCACACAAAATCCCCATGACCAACAGAAAATACTGCATTTTATGATGGTCTTTAGTGACCCCTCTGACACCCCCTCACGACCCCCCCAGGGGTCCCGACCCCCAGGTTGAGAAACACTGCTCTATTCCCATCTCCTTCCTCCTCCTCACTCATTTCACTCTTGGAGAAACCTTCAAAGGATTCTTCGTCAGTGGGTGACATAAGTATCTCCCGAATTCTCTTCCTTTGCTGCTCCTCATCTAACACCTGGGCGCCTTGTTTCCCTCCCCTACCACTCCTACTATCAGTTGTAGCGTTGCCAACAGACTCTACTACAACACACTATATGTATATATACACACATGCATACTATATATACACACACTATATATACACACATGCACACTGTACACACACACTATATATATATATATACACACACACATGCATACACACTATATATACACACACTATATATATATATACACACACACTATATATGAATGTAAGTGAACTATAAATCTCAGCAACTACAACTCCCAAATGTCAGCATCAGTTCCTCTTAAACTCCACCTGTTTTCAATTTTCTGCATATCGGGTATGAATGCCAAGTTTGGTCCAGATCCACTGTTGTTTGGGTTCTCAGTGCTCTTTAGATGTAGGTGAACTACACCTCCCCGAAATCAAGGTGAATTTTCCCCATACATCTCCAATATGTTCTGTCGATTATGAGGGTTCTGTGTGCCAAGTGTGGTCCAGATCCGTTATTATTATTATTATTATTATTAAATAATAATAATAATAATAATAATTATTATTATTATTATTGGTGGGGGTTACAGTGGTCCAGTGATTCCAGCCATGAAGCCCTTCAACAACTTCCTTTCTTCTTTGCTCTTCCTTCAGCATCAGGGAGGAGCATTGGGATGCTTTGCTTTGCCCGTGAACCCAGATGCGGATCAATAATGGCATCCAGCCATGCACTGACGTTTTGGGCCGTCTGAGTGTGATTTATCGTGACTCATTTCCTGGATCTCTCCGTCACTGCTGCTATTCCAAGCACCTTCCAGTCTTTCCTCACATTTCTCACAAATGAGAGACAGAAACCCACCCTCCTTTTCTTCTCCTTCTTTTTGAATTATATGAAGATCCCCCTACATTGCAGAAACCTGTTGTTGCGATTCCAAGCAGAAATTGTCTCTCAGGGCCAGCAGTTTTCAAATTCTGCTCTGGGGAGCTGTTGTTGTTGTTACAAAATCTGGATGGCTGTCTGTTGGGGGTGCTTTGACTGTGCTTTTCCTGCATGGCAGAATGGGGTTGTATTGGATGGCCCCTAGTGTTGCTCCTATTACTGTTGTTGTTTTGTTGTTGTTGTTATTGTTACGAAGTCTGGATGGCCATCTGTTGGGAGTGCTTTCATTGTGCTTTTCCTGCATGGCAGAAAGGGGCTGGACTTACTATTATTTTACAAAGGCTGGGTGGCCGTCTGTTGGGGGTGCTTTGATTGTGCTTTTCCTGCATGGCAGAATGGGGTTGTATTGGATGGCCCCTAGTGTTGCTCCTATTACTTTTGTTGTTGTTGTTATTGTTACGAAGTCTGGATGGCCATCTGTTGGGAGTACTTTCATTGTGCTTTTCCTGCATGGCAGAAGGGGGTTGGACTTACTATTATTTTACAAAGGCTGGGTGGCCATCTGTTGGGGGTGCTTTGACTGTGCTTTTCCTGCATGGCAGAATGGGGTTGTATTGGATGGCCCCTAGTGTTGCTCCTATTACTGTTGTTGTTTTGTTGTTGTTGTTATTGTTACGAAGTCTGGATGGCCATCTGTTGGGAGTGCTTTCATTGTGCTTTTCCTGCATGGCAGAAAGGGGCTGGACTTACTATTATTTTACAAAGGCTGGGTGGCCATCTGTTGGGGGTGCTTTGATTGTGCTTTTCCTGCATGGCAGAATGGGGTTGTATTGGATGGCCCCTAGTGTTGCTCCTATTACTGTTGTTACTTTGTTGTTGCTGTTATTGTTACGAAGTCTGGATGGCCATCTTTTGGGAGTGCTTTCATTGTGCTTTTCCTGCATGGCAGAAAGGCGTTGGAATTACTATTATTTTACAAAGGCTGGGTGGCTGTCTGTTGGGGGTGCTTTGACTGTGCTTTTCCTGCATGGCAGAATGGGTTTGTATTGGATGGACCCTAATGTTGCTCCTATTACTGTTGTTGTTGTTGTTTTGTTGTTGTTGTTATTGTTACGAAGTCTGGATGGCCATCTGTTGGGAGTGCTTTCATTGTGCTTTTCCTGCATGGCAGAAAGGGGACTTACTATTATTGTTGTAGGGTAAACTGCAACTCCCACCATGGCGAGTCAGTCCCCTCAAACCCCTCCAGTAGGTGGAGTTAGTAATGGGTGTTCTGTGTGCCAAGTTTGGTCCAGGTCCGTCATTGGTGGAGTTCATAGTTTCTATGGTTGTGGGTGAGCTACAACTCCCAGAAAGGAAGGTCAATTCCCGCCAACCCCCCCCCCCCTCCAGTAATCAAATTTCAGCCTATCAGATCTGTGTGCCAAGTTTGGTCCAGATCCATCAGTGTTTGGGTTCACAGTGCTCTCTGGATGAACTACAACTCTCCCAAATCAAGGTGAATTTTCCCAAAAGCCCTCCGGTATTTTTTTGCTGGCCATGGGTGCTCTGTGTGCCAAGTTTGGTCCAATTCCATCTTTGGTGGAGTTCAGAGTGCTCATTAATTGCAGGTGAACTATAAATCCCAGTACCTGAAACTCCACAATGCCCAATTCCCCACAAAACCCACCACTATTCAAATTCGGGCATATTGGGTATGCATGCCAAGTTTGGTCCAGGTCCATCAATGTTTGGGTTCATAGTGAGCTATGGCTATAGGCGAACTAAAACTCCTATACATTCCTCTACAGACTTCCAGTATCTTTTTGTGGTCATGGGGGTTCTCTGTGCCAAGTTAGTTCCAAGTCCATCGTTGGTGGAGTTCAGAGTGCAGTTCTTAGATTGCGGGTGAACTATACATCTCAGTACCTACAACTCTTATAAGTCATGGTGAATTCTCCCCAAATCTCTCTAGTATGTTCAGTTGCTGATCAATTCCTCTCTGTTTACTGTGTGCCATAGGAAAGGGTTGGAAAGGGTTACGGGAGAGGCAGTGGGAGGGTTCATGCAAATTCCATACAAGGAACCCTGGGATGCCTGGCTGTGGTTAAGGAAACACGTTAAATCTAGGATGAAATTCTCCCTGAAGAGCATTCTGAACCCTACCAACGATGGAATTGAACCAAACCTGGCACACAGTTCTCCCATGACCAACAGAAAATACTGGAAGGGGTTGGTGGGCAGTGTCCTTTGGTTGGGGAGTTGTAGTTCACCTACTTCCAGAGAGCACTGTGGACTCAAACAATGATGGATCTGGACCAAACTCTACATGAATACTCAATATGCTCAAATGTGAACACTGGTGGAGTTTGGGGAAAATAGAATCTTGATATTTGGGAGTTGTAGTTGCTGGGATTTATAGTTCACCTACAATCACAGAGCATTCTGAACCCCACCAGTGATAGAAATGGGCCAAACCTCCCATACAGAACCCCCATGTGAGCCACAGCAACGCGTGGCAGGGGACAGCTAATAATAATAATAATAATAGTAATAGTAATAGTAACTTACTTACTTAGGCGATCTCTCGTTGTCTGAATAGGATAGTCTTCTAGGATCAGTGTACTGACAGTGGATCTGTAGGTGACTGTGGAGCCCTATTCTTGATCTGCATCTTCTCCCGCAGTGAGGGCATTGGTTTCCAGGTGGAAGGAGGTCCCGGTTGAGGTTGGCTTGACACGCCTTCCTCTTGGCACGTTTCTCTCTTTTGCCCTCCATTCGTGCCTCTTCAAATTCTGCAGCACTGCTGGTCACAGCTGACCTCCAGCTGGAGCGCTCAAGGGCCAGGGCTTCCCAGTTCTCAGTGTCTATGCCAGAGTTTTTAAGGTTGGCTTTGAGCCCATCTTTCAATCTCTTTTCCTGTCCACCAACGTTCCGTTTTGCGTTCTTGAGTTCAGAGTAGAGCAACTGCTTTGGGAGACGGTGGTCGGGCATCCGGACAACTTGACCGGTCGAGTGGAGTTGATGGCGGAGGACTATCGCTTCAATGCTGGTGGTCTTTGCTTCTTCCAGCACACTGACATTTTTCTGCTTGTCTATCCAAAAGATTTGCAGGATTTTCCGGAGACAGCGCTGATGGAATCGTTCCACGAGTCGCACGTGACATCTGTAGACAGTCCACGTTTCGCAGGCATAGAGCAGGGTTGGGAGGACAATAGCTTTATAGACAAGCACCTTGGTATCCCTACGGACGTCCCGGTCCTCAAACACTCCCTGCTTCATTCGGGAAAATGCTGCACTTGCCGAGCTCAGGCGGTGTTGTATTTCAGTGTCAATGCTGACTTTGGTGGAGAGGTGGCTGCCAAGGTAGCAGAAATGGTCAACATTTTCTAATGTTACACCATTAAGCTGTATCTCTGGCATTGGAAAGGGATTGGCTGGTGAGTGCTGGAAGAGCACTTTGGTTTTCTCCATGTTCAATGACAGGCCGAGCTTCTCGTATGCTTCTGTGAAGGTGTTTAGAGGGCTTGTAGGTCTTCTGAATACGCACAGATGACATTGTCATCAGCATACTGGAGTTCTATAACAGATGTTGTAACCTTGGTTTTGGCTTTCAGTCTGCTGAGGTTATATAGCTTGCCGTCTGTCCGATTGATGATTTCCACTCCAGTGGGAAGCTTCTTGTCAACAAGATGAAGTATCATAGTGATGAAGATGGAAAATAAGGTTGGGGCAATAACACATCCCTGTTTCACCCCTGATTCCACCTTAAATGGGTCACTTTGGGAGCCAAGATGGTTGCCGTCATGTCATCATGGAGGAGCCACAGGATGTTCACAAATTTGTTAGGGCACCCGATTTTTTTGGAGGATGGTCCAGAGAGCACTGCGATAATTAATTAATATTACTATTTATAGTAATAATATTAATAATAATAGTAGAAACCCAAAGGGCCATTGCAGAGCCCCTCAGTATGCTTCATAGGGCCCCAAACGCTCCCCGGAGCACACTTTATGAACTGCTGATTTACACCCTGTACAACTCTATAGTTTTGTTTGGCATCCAATGGCCACATTTAGTAACTTGAAAATCCTGATGACGTCAAGGTCATAAGGTTATACAGCTTTGAGGAACAGTCAACTAAGAGTTACATCAAATCATAGCCCTGAGCAATGGCAGTCAAAGCGATGCCAAACTGCATCTGTTCAATAATGTAGATCAGGGCTCCACAAACTTTTTAAACAGAGGGCCAGGCCACAGTCCCTCTAACTGTTGGAGGGCCAGATTATAATTTGAAAAAAACATGAATGAATTCCTATGCACACTGTACATATCTTATTTGTAGTGCAAACAACACTGAAAAACAATACAATAATTAAAATGAAGAACAATTTTAACAAATATAAACTTATTAGTATTTCAATGGGAAGTGTGGGCCTGCTTTTGGTTGATGAGATAGGATTGTTGTTGTTGTGGGCTTTCAAGTCGTTTCAGACTTAGGTTGATCCTGAGCGAGGGCCGGGTAAATGACCTTGGAGGGCCGTATCCGGCCCCCAGGCCTTAGTTTGAGGACCCCTGGTCTAGATGCAAATCCACAAACTTGCAAGCGTCTTTGCCGACCCTCTCTTGTGTTGGGCCAGTGGGGATCTGCATCCCTTGTGCGCCTGCTATGCTTCTCCATGCGAAAACCTCCCTTTGTGGATTTACAAAAGGCAGCAGGCGACGTCGGGACAGGCAAGGAAGCATGAAGGAGGGCTGGCCTTGCCGTCTTTCTCTGGTGGAGATTTCCATCTGTAATGCAGACCACGCTCACTGGGGCGTCTCTGGGAAGGGGGCTGAAGCGCCGCATGGTTGCCTCCGTCCCAAGTTGGATCTCCCAAGGTCTGTGGAGGGCACATGAACCCAATGACAGGCCTTGTGTTCAGGTGTTGGTTGTGAAACTCTTGCACAGGCTGAGTTGCAAACATCCAACTTATAAACAACCCGTAGTTAAGAACACTGGGACTGAATCCTAGATTTGGACGAGACCCCCACCGGCTATCCAGCCATCCTCTTTCTGCCAGGCAGGAAAATACAATCAAAGCCCTCTTGATGGATGGCCACCCAGCCTCTGCTTCAAAACTTCTAGACTACAGCTTTCCATCTGAAGGCTACCGTTACTTGGTAGCCTTCGGCGATTTTGCCCCATTCTTTATCCTTTACCTTCTGTTTTTCTGAGTAAATAATGTTTTGTTTTGTTTTCTTTGGTTCAGCTCTATTTTTATCCCCAACTAGCCATCCCCTGCCACGCGTTGCTGTGGCCCAGTCTGGTGATCTGGAAAATAAAGTAATGGTTTCTAATATATGTAATTCCTTTATGCTTGTGGGTAAATAGTATTCCATGTTGTTTCTATGTCAGTGTTGATGTGGAGAGTGTCTGGTTTGTCCACCCTGGAACATGCAACATATAATTGTCCTTCTTTAGGGGTCCCTTTCAAATCTATGATACTACGAGGGATATTTTTTAAGTAAGGTCCGTTTTGTTGTAGACGAGCGCGTGCGTCGTGTACCGGCATGTCCCGGGAACAACTGTGCTCAGTTTCTGCTCTGTAGCTAACCTGTACGGTTCTGTCTGTGCTTTAAAAATGTTTAAGAATATCAACTCACCCGCCGCATGTGAGGTTCGCTCAGTGATACGGTTTTTGTCAGCAAGGAACCTGCCTGCTGCAGAAATTCATCGACAGATTTGTGAAGTGTACGGTGATACTGTTATGAGTGAAAGCAAAGTGCGTAAGTGGGTACGACAATTCAAGGATGGCCGTGACAATGTCCATGATGTGACGACGTGAAAACGGCAGTGAACTCTTGGTTATCGGAGCAGGCGGCAAGTTTTTATGAAGAGGGTATTTTAAAATTGGTTCAGAGGTATGATAAGTGTTTGAACAAACTTGGCAACTATGTCGAAAAATAGAGTGAAGTATGTACTTTCTGAAAATAAATTTACTTTTTTGAAATAAACTTTTGTTGTGTACTTATGCTCCCACGGACCTTACTTAAAAAATACCCCTCGTATATGTGTGTGTGTGTGAATCATATCTATCTATCTATATCTCTATATCTCTATCTAGCTATCAATATATGGCTGGATGGCTCTTTGTCAGGAGGACTTTGATTACATTTTCTTGCCCTGATGAAGGGAGTTAAATTGGATGGCCTTAAGTATTTTCTGTTGGCCATGGGGGTTCTGTGTGGGAAGTTTGCTCCGATTCTGTCGTTCATGGGGTTCAGAATGCTCTTTGATTGTAGGTGAACTGTGAATCCCAATGACTACAACTCCCAAATGTCAAGGTCTATTTCCCCCAAACTCCATCTGTGTTCATATTTGGGCGTATTGAGAGCTTGTGCCAAGTTTGGTCCAGATCCATCATTGTTTGAGTCCACAGTGCTCTCTGGATGTAGGTGAACTACAACTCCCAAACTCAAGGTCAATGCCCACCAAACCCTTCTAGTGTTGTCTGTTGGTCATGGGAATTCTGTGTGCCAAGTTTGGTTCAATTTCATCGTTGATGGAGTTCAGAATGTTCTTTGATTGTAGGTGAACTATAAATCCCAGCAACTATAACTCCCAAATGACAAAATCAGAATTTGAGTGATGTTCACTCCTTGTGTTGTGAGACGTTTTGTTGCCAAATTTGGTGTGATTTTGTTCATTGGTTCTTTTGTTTTTAAGGTACTCATTACGCACAGAGCATTTATATATATATAGATATTTCCTCCATCTCGTTCTGGATAAGGCGTCTGTTCCAAGGGAAGCCTGCTGGGAAATGAAAGTCCATATCTGTGGCGTATCTTCTTTTCCTCCCTCGGCTGCCTCTACTCACCTTGTCCTTCTCTTTGCTTTTTCAGGAGCTGGAGAAAATCGGCCTCGGAGAAGATGTGGACCTTCACGTTTATGAAATCCCCGTGGAGTACCAGGCAGTGCAGAGGCTCATTCCAGCCCTGTGGAAGAAGCATAGCCCACAAGTGAGTGGGGGCCCCTGGGGTAATCCCGGAAAACAAGGTCCGGGCCTGACTCGCTGGGAGTCCCATCTCTTGTGTTTCTCACTGTCACAAGTCCCGTCTCTTGTGTTTCTCATTGTCACGAGTTCCGTCTCTTGTGTTTCTCATTGTTGCGAGTCCTGTCTCTTGTGTTTCTCATTGTCATGAGTGCCATCTCTTGTGTTTCTCATTGTTGTGAGTCCTGTCTCTTGTGTTTCTCGTCGTGAGGCCCGTCTCTTGTGTTTTTCATTGTCGCGAGTCCTGTCTCTTGTGTTTCATATTGTCACGAGTTCCGTCTCTTGTGTTTCTCATTGACGCGAGTCCCATGTCTTGTGTTTCTCATTGTCTCAAGTCCTGTCTCTTGTGTTTCTCATTGTCACGGGTGCCGTCTCTTGTGTTTCTCATTGTCATGAGTCCCGTCCCTTGTGTTTCTCATTGTCGCGAATCCCATCTCTTGTGTTTCTGATTGTTGTGATTCCCGTCTCTTGTGTTTCTCATTGTCATGAGTTCCGTCTCTTGTGTTTCTCATTGTCGCGAGTCCCATGTCTTGTGTTTCTCATTGTCTCAAATCCCGTCTCTTGTGTTTCTCATTGTCACGAGTGACGTCTCTTGTGTTTCATATTGTCACGAGTTCAGTCTCTTGTGTTTCTCATTGACGCGAGTCCCATGTCTTGTGTTTCTCATTGTCTCAAGTCCTGTCTCTTGTGTTTCTCATTGTCACGAGTGCCGTCTCTTGTGTTTCTCATTGTCACGAGTCCTGTCTCTTGTGTTTCTCAGTGCCACGAATCCTGTCTCTTGTGTTTCTCATTGTCGTGAGTCCCATCAATTGTGTTTCTGATTGTTGTGAGTCCTGTCTCTTGTGTTTCTCATTGTCATGAGTTCCGTCTCTTGTGTTTCTCATTGTCTCAAGTCCCGTCTCTTGTGTTTCTCATTGTCACGAGTGACGTCTCTTGTGTTTCATATTGTCACGAGTTCAGTCTCTTGTGTTTCTCATTGTCGTGAGTCCCATCAATTGTGTTTCTGATTGTTGTGAGTCCTGTCTCTTGTGTTTCTCATTGTCATGAGTTCCGTCTCTTGTGTTTCTCATTGTCTCAAGTCCCGTCTCTTGTGTTTCTCATTGTCACGAGTGACGTCTCTTGTGTTTCATATTGTCACGAGTTCAGTCTCTTGTGTTTCTCATTGTCGTGAGTCCCATCAATTGTGTTTCTGATTGTTGTGAGTCCCGTCTCTTGTGTTTCTCATTGTCATGAGTTCCGTCTCTTGTGTTTCTCATTGTCTCAAGTCCCGTCTCTTGTGTTTCTCATTGTCACGAGTGACGTCTCTTGTGTTTCATATTGTCACGAGTTCAGTCTCTTGTATTTCTCATTGTCGCGAGTTCCATGTCTTGTGTTTCTCATTGTCTCAAGTCCTGTCTCTTGTGTTTCTCATTGTCACGAGTGCCATCTCTTGTGTTTCTCATTGTCACGAGTCCTGTCTCTTGTGTTTCTCAGTGCCACGAATCCTGTCTCTTGTGTTTCTCATTGTCGTGAGTCCCATCTCTTGTGTTTCTGATTGTTGTGAGTCCCGTCTCTTGTGTTTCTCATTGTCATGAGTTCCGTCTCTTGTGTTTCTCATTGTCTCAAGTCCCGTCTCTTGTGTTTCTCATTGTCACGAGTGACGTCTCTTGTGTTTCATATTGTCACGAGTTCAGTCTCTTGTGTTTCTCATTGTCGCGAGTCCCATGTCTTGTGTTTCTCATTGTCTCAAGTCCTGTCTCTTGTGTTTCTCATTGTCACGAGTGCCGTCTCTTGTGTTTCTCATTGTCACGAGTCCTGGCTCTTGTGTTTCTCAGTGCCACGAATCCTGTCTCTTGTGTTTCTCATTGTCATGAGTCCCATCTCTTGTGTTTCTGATTGTTGAGAGTCCCGTTTCTTGTGTTTCTCATTGTCACAATTCTCATCACTTGTCTTTCCTGCACAGCTGGTAGTCCATGTGGGCCTCTCAGGCATGGCCACCACTGTGACGCTGGAGAAATGTGGCCACAACGTGGGGTACCGTGGCTTGGACAACTGCCGCTTCTGTCCGGGCTCCCATTGCTGCGTGGAAGGGGGCCCTGAGTGCATCGACTCGATCATCGACATGGACGCCGTGTGCAAGCGAGTCTCAGCGCTGGGGCTTGATGTGGCAGTCACGATATCGAAGGATGCCGGCAGGTAGGCCAGAGATCTCTTAGTTCCTCTTTGGTTACGATTGGATCCTGGGAAGAAGAAGGGCTTTGGATCAGGGAGGAGGATAGATATGCACCTCTGCAGAAGTGTCCAGGATTCATATCCTATCTCCCGGTCAGGCTTAAAAGGACTGGAGTGGTTTTGATTAAAAATATGTCTCGTTTCCTCAATGATGATACAACGCAGATCCCATTATCCCTAACACAAATTGCTAGTGTTTCGGAAAGACTGAGCAGGTGAGTGAATGGGAGTTGAGCTTCTTTTTCATTTATGTGAGTAGCCTTCCCACAGTTCTAATTGTATGTTGTCTTATTGATAATGTTATGTGTTTATCGTTTATGTTCTATTTTAATTGCTTGTATTGTTGTGATTATTGCCTGTATTGTTGTGTTTGGGCTCGGCCTCATGTAAGCCTCACCGAGTCCCTTGGGGAAATGGTAGCGGGGTACAAATAAAGTGTTATTATTATTATTATTATTATTATTATTATTATTATTGTAGCCATGTTTGGAATATATGTCTCGGTGTGTGTTGGTGGAACACTCACGTTGGTTGAGGACAGAGAGGAAGACCACTCTGGACAGGTGGTGATACCTCAGAAAGAATTGTAATAGAAAGAAAGGCCAAACAGAAAGCTGCTTTCATGCCCCATGCTAAGGTCTTCATTACTCATAATGGGTTGCTAAATGAACATTGCAGGAAGGAAGAAAAAATATCAGGAGGAACAGGAAGAGAAGTTCATGGCATTGGTGTTTCCAAGAGCCATTCTGCCAGACAGGAAGACACAGCCAAAGCACTTCTAAAATATGCCGATCCATGTTTAGAGATCTCTGCAAAAGGAGGTTTCACCACCCTCTGAGGCATAAGTATATGGAGCTTTGGGACATGGAACATTTTGCATGCAAAGTAGAGAATCATAGACTTGGAAAGGAACTCCAGCTCTCTTTTGTCGCACAAGAATATGCCATTGAAGCACTCCCGAAAGAGGCCAATCCAACCTCTGTTTCAAGACCTCCAAAGATGGCGAATCCGCCACTCTTCAATGCAATCTATTCCACTCTTGAACAGCTCTTGCAGTAATAATAATAGTCACAATTAGGTGGAATCAGATTTCCATTTGAATCCATTGCCTCATGTCCTAGGTGCTGGAGCAGCAGAAAACCAGCTGTCTCCATAATCCACATGGCACCCCTTTAGATATAATATAATACATATTGCCTCTCCGTTTCCTTGTCTCCAATCTAAGCCTCTCCCCAGCTTGTTTGGCCATTCTTTGCCAAACTTGATTATAATACCTTTGACCACATTGATTTGCAAAGTGATGCAACCATACATGGAAAGCATAGCATGTTTAGAGACATCAGGCACACAGAAAGGAAGAAAAGACCCTGCTAGGAAGCTGGGAAGTGGAGCATAGCCAGGAGCAGCCGTACGTTGTGCAAAGCAACCCAACCGTGCTTGGAAAGTGTGGGATGCTAAGCGACAGGAATGAAGGAAGGACCCCACTAGGAAGCCAGGAAGTGGAGCATAGCCAGGGGCAGCCGTACGTGGTGTAAAGCAACTCACTTGTGCTTGGAAAGCATAGGATACAAGTGTGGAGGAAGGAAGAAAGGAGCCCGCTAGGAAACCAGAAAGTGGAGCATAGCCAGGAGCAACCATATTTGGTGCAAGATGACCCACTCGTACTTGGAAAGCATAGGATTCTTAGTAACAGCAAGCACACAGGAATGAAGGAAGAACCCTGCTAGGAAGCCAGGAAGTGGAGCATAGCCAGGAGCAGCCGTACGTGGTGTAAAATGATCCAACCATACTTGGAAAGTAAAGGGTGCTTAGACAGCAAGGGCACAGGAAGGAAGGAAGGACCGCAGTAGGATGCCAGGAAGTGGAGCATAGCCAGGAGCAGCTGTACGTGGTGCAAAGCGACCCACCCATGCTTAGATAGCAAAGGATGCTTGGCGACAGTAAGGGCAGAGGAAAGAAGGAAAGACCCTGCTAGGAAGCCAGGAAGTAGATCATAGCCCGGAGCAGCTGTACATGGTGCAAAGTGACCCAACTGTGCTTGGAAAGCATATGATGAATTGCGACATCAAGGGCGCAGGAAGGCAGGAAGGACCCTGCTAGGAAGCCAGGACGGGGAGCATCACTAAGAGCAGCTGTATGTGGTGCAAAGTGACCCAATCGTGCTTGGAAAGCCTAGGATGCTTAGCAAGAGCAGAGGAAGAAAGGAAGGACCCCGCTAGGAAGCCAGGATGTAAAGCATAGCCAGGAGCAGCCATACATGGTGCAAAGTGACACAACTGTGCTTGGAAAGCATAGGATGCTTAGTGACGGCAAGGGCAAAGGAAGGAAGGAAGGACCCTGCTAGGAAGCCAGGATGCAGAGCATAGCCAGGAGCAGCCGTACATGGTGCAAAGCGACACAACTGTCCTTGGAACGCATAGGATGCTTAGTGACAGCAAGGGCAGAGGAAGGAAGGAAGGAAGGAAGGAAGGAAGGAAGGAAGGAAGGAAGGAAGGAAGGAAGGAAGGACCCTGCTAGGAAGCAAGGATGCGGAGCATGCTTAGTGACATCAAGGGCACAGGAAGGAAGGAAGGGCCCCGCTAGGAAGGCAAAGAGGAGCATAGCCAGGAGCAGCCGTACATGATGCAAAGTGATCCAACCATGTTTGGAAGGCGTAGGATGCTTAGTGACAAAAACACAAGGAAAGAAGGCAGGAAGAGGAGTATAGCCAGGAGCAGCCATACATGGTGCAAAGCGACCCAACCGTGCTTGGAAAGCATAGGATGCTTAGCGACAAGAATGAAGAAAGGACCCTCTAAGAAGTCAGGAAGTGGAGCATAGCCAGGAGCATCTGTACATGGTGTGAAGCGACCCAACTGTGCTTGTAAAGCATAGGATGCTTAGCGACAAGGACACAAAGAAAGAAGGCAGGAAGAGGAGCATAGCCAGGAGCAGCCATACGTGGTGTAAAGTGACCCAACCGTGCTTGGAAAGTGTACGATGCTTAGCGACCGGAATGAAGGGAGGACCCTCTAAGAAGCCAGGAAGTGGAGCATAGCCAGGAGCAGTCAGATGTGGTGCAAAGCAACCCAACCATGCTTGGAAAGCGTAGGATGCTTTGTGACAGCAAGGGCACAGGAAGGAAGGAAGGGCTCCACTAGGAAACCGGGAAGTGGAGCATAGCCATGAGTGCTGGCAGTCGGAAGCATCCTAATCCTCCTTGTTGTTACCCCTTCCTTCCTTTGCTGAACCCCCATTTCCCTCCCATCCCGCTGTCTTTTCTGCAGGTACCTCTGTGACTTCACATACTACACCTCCTTGTACCAGAGCCATGGCCGGTCGGCTTTTGTCCACGTGCCCCCGCTGGGGAAGCCTTACAGTGCCGAGCAGCTGGGGCGGGCCCTCCGTGCCATCATAGAGGAGATGTTGGCTGTCTTGGAGTGCTCAGAAAGCAACATCAACTGCCACAACGAACACTGAGCACGGACCAATGCTCCCTCCCCTCGGTTCTCTCACTCTTGCACTTCTGAAAAAACAAAAACAACAAACAAAACAAACCCCTAAGGGAATCCTTCGTAGAGGCCTGTTTTTGTGGAATCCGGGGCGGGGATTGCTGGCGGTGTCCGACTGAATCTGGCAGAGGATTCCGCTGTCTTCTTTGGCTTTGCTTCTCATTCCTGCACTGCAGGGCTGGTCTCACAGAAGCTGCCTTGGCCTTGGGAATGGGAGTCCCCCCTCTGAACGGAGATCCTCTCTCAAGTGTACAATTGGTTCCACTGTTGGATATCCAAAGGGTCTCCTGCTTCTGAAGAAGCCGTGCTCAGTCTCCCCACAAAAGAGGGCTTCTGTTTCTGCCGCATCTGAAGCGTACGCCACCATTTCTTGAGGCTGCACATCTTTGGGACCCTTGAGGAAACTCAGTAGTAGGAACAGGGTGGGCAGCACCTCGTACACGCCAAATAATCTTGGCAGTGTTTCTCTTTTTTAAAAAAAGGGACCGATGTTCTTTGAATCTTGCCTTTCTCAAATCCGGCAACCACATACCTCTGAAATGCACCGCGTCTGTTCTGGACACCTTTTTTTCCAAGCATCTGCGGGAGGGGAATATCTCGCACCCTCTTTAAGACAACTGGTGGTTTTCTTTTCCCTTCTCTTTGTGTCTCCTGCAAACCTCTCACCATCCCCAGTGCCTCCGAGGTGTTCAGACACACTCGCCTTCCCTTGTACCTTAAGCAAGATTGGAGACCTCCTTTTGTAAAGCCTTCTGCTGCACTGGGAGGGCCCTGGCTGTGGGTGCCAGCTTTGGGAGAGCCGTGCCCATTCCTTGATGGCTGCAGTTGAGCCCGTGTTGGGAGGACAAGGCTCGCTTGGACCCATAGCCATTTGCGATGGATAGACAGACGGACTCTCCTCCCTCCACCCTGCTTCCCGTTCCCCTCAATCCCGCAGCCTGCGTTGGACTTGCCCTCTTCTCAGCTTTGCAGAAAATACCCTGCACTTTCCCCCCTTTTTTTCTTTTTAGCCTGGTTAGGGTGTAATGCGCGAACAAGAGATTAAAGATTGTTAAAGGAAAGAAAATATTAACCGAAGTGTACAACACAGCACTCTAAGCGATGGGACGCGTTGACCGAGTTCCCGGCAAAGGATGGTTTGAGGCAGTGGGTTGGTAGGGGGAACTTAAAATAAGTCTCCCCCGCCCTCTATTTTTCTTTCTTTCCTCCTTTCTCACATGCTTGCAAAAAAAAAAGTCACTCTGTGCTTCCTATCAGTCTTCTTTTGTGTTTAATCGTTGACTGGTTGGGCTTTTATCATAACTCTCAGTGAGAGCCGCCCTGTGTTTGTTGACTTGCAAGACCCAGAAGGAGTTCATGTAGCAGCCGCTGAATCCCTGCTTAAAACTGCAAGAAGAAAACACCCCAATTTGTCTTCCTAAAATGTGGCCCTCCCTCCGCCCAATGAGTCTGTTTGGCCAACAGGTGCCCTGCATTCCTTTGACTAATTTATTCTATTTAATATTTTGGTCTTATCCCATGCTGCTGCTTTTTAAAATCTTTTTCAGCTGGGCGAGGACAACAATATCTAGGAGAAAGAGGATCTAGATGTTACTTCCCACCCGTTGGTTTTGGAAGGAATTCGCTCAATTGTGGCCTTGTAATATATTCCCATTGGACAAACGTTCCAAACTGAGCGGTTGTCCATTATGCTGTGTGTTTTACTTGAGTTCATTCCTGGGGGGCTGCCATCTTGTCTTGAGTAGGATCGGGAAGCAGTCAGTGGTGACCAGACTGGGAAGTGGCCAGCGGTGACCGGACTGGGAAGCGGCCAGCGATGACCGCTATATTGAATTCAAGTAGACAAGTTCAAGTTCACCCTGGCTTTCCAGGGTGGTTTTTGCCCATACTAAAGCTTTGTCCTTCACAGGAAAGCCATAGAGGATAATGTATCCCTTTAAATCTGTCCTATTAATATCTAGAATTTCCCTTGTAATATCCCAGATTTCCTCCACTTTTCATTTTCCCCTCCAACCTTTGCCACCGGTTGCAGGAGACTTTCAACGTCCTAAGAATGCTTTCTAAAGGAAAACTGCCCTGACTGGATTGCATTCTGGTTACGGCCTGCTCAACTCAATGTACTGCATTATTTTGATGTGCCTTTGAGCCATTTTTTGGACTTAACGGCCCTCCTTGGCAAGGCTTGCTCCGACAGGATTTGCCACGGCCTTCCCCAACGAGTCTCCATTTGAACCCTAGAGTCATCCCACAAGCGCCAACACTACACCAATATACTTTGTGTATTTAGCATGCTATATTAATTTCCCATTACTAAAATAGGTGGGGCTGCTCTCCTTTCCCTGTAGACCCTCACCATGGTGCTAATTTCAATGTCTGAACCTTTCCCAGGTGAGGAACGCCCACTTGTACCTTCTTCCTTTCAAAACACCCTGAGTCCCTCTGGGGAGATAAGGCAGTCTACAAATAAAGTTTTATTATTATTACTAGCTCGGGTACCCAGTGTTGTCCGGGTTATTTGAAAAAAATAATTTTTTAATTGTCCAAAATGCATAAAGTTATAGATGAACTACAACTGACATCATGTCAGGTTAACCCTGAGAAATTCCACCAGTACTTAGTTTGTTATGTTGGGCAAGTTTGCTCTGGATGCACCATCGGTGGGGTTCACTATGCTCTCTGGCTGTAGGGTGAACAATTCCCACCATGGTGAGTCAGTCCCCTCAGACCCCCTCCAGTAGCTTGAGTTAGTCATGGGGGTTCCGTGTGCCAAATATTGTCCAGGTCCATCATCAGTGGATGTCACAGTTTTTCTGGTTGTGGGCGAACTACAACTCCCAGAAAGCAGTTCCCCCCAAAACCCCTCCAGTATTCAAATTTGGGCATATCAGGTATGCATGCCAAGTTTGGTCCAGAATCATCTTTGTTTGGGTTCATAGTATGCGCTGGATGTAGGTGAACTGCAACTCCTATAAATCCCTCCAAAGACCTCCAGTATTTTTGTTGGTCATGGGGTTCTGTGTGCCAAGTTAGTTCCAGGTCCATCATTGGTGAAATTCAGAGTAGTTTTAGATTGCAGTTGAACTATGCATCCCAGTATCTACGACTCCTATAAATCATGGTGAATTCTCCCCAAACCTCCCCAGTATGTTCAGCTGCTGATCATTTCCTCTGTTTGCTGTGTCCCCTAGAAAAGAATAGGAAAGGGTTAAGGGAGAGGCAGTGGGTGGGGTCATGCAAATGCCACATCAATGGAGATAGCAAGGAACACTGGGATGTCTGTGGCAGAGGAAACACATAATCTAGGATGAAATTGTCCCCATATGAAAGCCTTCACTTGGGTGGTGGACAGCATGGTGTTTGTGGAGGACAGTGGCAGGGCTCTACATGTTTACGGCGCTCTCTATAACCTGCAATGTCATTGGAGAAAGGGCCATTGGCGTCTCCTGAGTGGTCGGAGCCATAGGTGTTTGTGGAAGTGGGAGCCTGTCAGTATAAGTGGACACCCCAGCCACACACTCCCATTCATATTTTCACTTTTATTATGTGTATAGATAGATTATTATTTCCTTTTGTTATGGTTTTGGAGCCATGAGGCCCCAATACGCACCCGCTTCACTTTGGCGACCCATCGTTCTCCACTTCTCAGGAACTTGGCTTTTGTTCCAGCATGTTCCTTCTTTCCTTCTTCTTTTTTTAACCTTTGCTAGCTAGGAATTATACTTCTGTCCTTTTCCCCAGGTTTTGCGAGCCCATGTTTTAATTGTAGGGGACGGCGGTTTGTTTGAAGAACCTCTCGTCTTCTGTAGCCAGCACTTGCATAATAATATTTTTTCCCTGCATTAAACTCATTTTATTTAACCTGTTACACATTTTTAAAAGGGTTTTATTTCATTGCTTTGCTGTCTTTGTTGTTCTTCTTCTCTCCTGGCCTCTGATTCAGCGACCATGGCTTTGCTTACTAACAAAATGTAGGCAAAATCCATTGAATGTGGCTTCTGGATTCATTGAGATTCTTTTGACAGAGAAAGGGAAGACAAGCCCTTGTTGTTGTTATTGTCATCACACACAAAAAATATAAACTAAATAGAGCATTGGTCCAGTCTGCCCTCCATGTCCACAGCTTTAACCTTTTCAAAAGGAAATCATCAAATCATCAAAAGGCTATCCTTGAGATCTGCTGGTTGGAGTCCCAGCGTATCTACTGGGAGAACAAGATTATCCGAATAGAGAAGGATACCACCAAAGAGATTAACAACATGAAGTCTGAATTTAAAGAGACTATCCCATCACCATTGAGATGATAGGAAAGGACCGAGGTGATAGGAAATGACTGAGGTGATAGGAAAGAACCGAGGTGATAGGAAAGGACAGTGGTAATAGGAAACAACAGCGGTGATAAGAAAAGACCAAGGTCCTAGGAAAGAACTGAGGTGATAGGAAAGGACCGAGGTCCTAGGAAAGGACTGAAGTGATAGGAAAGGACCGAGGTGATAGGAAAGGACCGAGATTATAGGAAAGAACCGAGGTCCTAGGAAAGGACTGAGGTCCTCGGAAAAGACTGAGGTGATAGGAAAGGACCAAGGTCCTAGGAAAGGACTGAGGTGATAGGAAAGGACCAAGATCCTGGGAAAAGACTGAGGTGATAGGAAAGGACTGAGCTGGTAGAAAAAGACCAAGGTCATATGAAAGAACTGAGGTGATAGGAAAGGACAGCGATGATAGGAAACAACAGCGGTGATAAGAAAGAACCGAGGTCTTAGGAAAGGACTGAGGTGATAGGAAAGAACCGAGGTCCTAGGAAAGGACTGAGGTCCTAGGAAAAGACTGAGGTGATAGGAAAGGACCGAGGTCCTAGGAAAGGACTGAGGTGATAGGAAAGGACTGAGGTGATAGGAAAGGACCAAGATCCTGGGAAAAGACTGAGGTGATAGGAAAGGACTGAGCTGGTAGAAAAAGACCAAGGTCATATGAAAGAACTGAGGTGATAGGAAAGGACAGCGATGATAGGAAAGGACAGCGGTGATAAGAAAGAACCGAGGTCTTAGGAAAGGACTGAGGTGATAGGAAAGAACCGAGGTCCTAGGAAAGGACTGAGGTCCTAGGAAAAGACTGAGGTGATAGGAAAGGACCGAGGTCCTAGGAAAGGACTGACGTGATAGGAAAGGACTGAGGTGATAGGAAAGGACCGAGGTCCTAGGAAAGGACTGAGGTGATAGGAAAGGACTGAGGTGATAGGAAAGGACCAAGATCCTGGGAAAAGACTGAGGTGATAGGAAAGGACTGAGCTGGTAGAAAAAGACCAAGGTCATATGAAAGAACTGAGGTGATAGGAAAGGACAGCGATGATAGGAAAGGACAGCGGTGATAAGAAAGAACCGAGGTCTTAGGAAAGGACTGAGGTGATAGGAAAGAACCGAGGTCCTAGGAAAGGACTGAGGTCCTAGGAAAAGACTGAGGTGATAGGAAAGGACCGAGGTCCTAGGAAAGGACTGAGGTGATAGGAAAGGACTGAGGTGATAGGAAAGGACCGAGGTCCTAGGAAAGGACTGAGGTGATAGGAAAGGACTGAGGTGATAGGAAAGGACCAAGATCCTGGGAAAAGACTGAGGTGATAGGAAAGGACTGAGCTGGTAGAAAAAGACCAAGGTCATAAGAAAGAACTGAGGTGATAGGAAAGGACAGCAATGATAGGAAACAACAGCGGTGATAAGAAAGAACCGAGGTCTTAGGAAAGGACTGCGGTGATAGGAAAGAACCGAGGTCCTAGGAAAGGACTGAGGTCCTAGGAAAAGACTGAGGTGATAGGAAAGGACCGAGGTCCTAGGAAAGGACTGACGTGATAGGAAAGGACTGAGGTGATAGGAAAGGACCGAGGTCCTAGGAAAGGACTGACGTGATAGGAAAGCACTGAGGTGATAGGAAAGGACCAAGGTCCTAGGTAAGGACTGAGGTGATAGGAAAGGACTGAGGTGATAGGAAAGGACCAAGATCCTGGGAAAAGACTGAGGTGATAGGAAAGGACTGAGCTGGTAGAAAAAGACCAAGGTCATATGAAAGAACTGAGGTGATAGGAAAGGACAGCGATGATAGGAAACAACAGCGGTGATAAGAAACAACCGAGGTCTTAGGAAAGAACCGAGGTCCTAGAAAAGGACTGAGGTGATAGGAAAGGACCAAGGTCCTGGGAAAAGACTGAGGTTATAGGAAAGGACTGAGGTGATAGGAAAGGACCGAAGTCCTGGGAAAAGACTGAGGTGATAAGAAAGGACCGAGGTCCTAGGAAAGAATTGAGGTCCTAGAAAAGGACAGGAGATAGGAAAGGACCGAAGTTGTGGGAAAAGATGAGGTGATAGGAAAGGACCGAGGTCTTAGGAAAGGACTGAGGTGATAGGAAAGGACTGAGGTCCTGGGAGAAGACTGAGGTGATAGGAAAGGACTGAGGTGGTAGAAAAGGATCAAGGTCCTAGGAAAGGGCCGAGGTTTTTTTGGGGTTTTTTTGGTCGTGTCAGGAATTACTCCTGGTGTGAGAGAATTGGCTGTCTGCAAGGACGTTTCCCAGGGGACGCCTGGATGATTTGATGTTTTTATCATCCTTGTGGGAGGCTTCTCTCATGTCCCCGCATGAGGAGCTGGAGCTGGTAGAGGGAGCTCATCCGCCTCTCCCCGGATTTGAACCTGCGACCTGTCCTGCCGGCTCAGGGGTTTAACCCACTGCGCCACTGAGGTCCTAGGAAAGAAGCGAAGTCCTTGGAAAGGAATGAGATGATAGGAAAGCACCAAGGTGATAGGAAAGGACCTCCATTGCACATAATGAGATGTATTTGGGTAGAATCCTAGAACTGAAAGAGACCCCAAAGGGCATCTGCTCCTATCCCCTTCTGCCTTCATTTGGGAAAAGCACAATCAAAGCACCTCTGACAGATGGCCAACCAGTCTCTACATAATAATAATAATGATAATAATGATAATGATGACGATGTTGGAAGACATATTTGGGTTGAATCCTAGAACTGAAAGAGACCCCGAAGGGCATCAAGTCCAACCCCCTTCTGCCTTCATTCAGGAAAAGCACAATCAAAACACCTCCAACAGATGGCCATTCACCCTCTGCATAATAATAGTCCTCTTTGTCATCACATAGTTGGAGACCCCCAAAGACCATCTAGTCCAAATGACTTCTGTCTTCCAGGCAAAAAAAGCTCAATCAAATCACCACTGACAGATAACCCTCATGTTTATCCATAGGGGGTCATGGAACCGATGTGAAGGGACCCTATTTGACTACATTGATATATATAAGATGTAGGACTGTTGCTCTTCTGGGTCTCATTCCAAATATATTGAAATATCTTGCCAAAGGGACAATTTGCTGCAGTTGCCCCGAACCTTTACTATTCTGTTACCCCCCCCCCCCCCTTGCCATTAAGGTGATCCATCAATGTGTAAGTTTCTCGTTTTCCTGGTTCCGACATTAAGTTGTGGCCCTCGAATGCCACTAGGTGGCGGCATTATATAGTGAATTGACCATTTGCATTGACCATTTACTGTGTTTCCATGTCTGCAGGTTTTCAGGATTATCTTTGTCTCGCCTGGCAAAGTTTCTGGGTTTTCGGTCCTTTCGTATCACCTCGGTCCTTTCCTATCACTTGACCCTTTCCTATCACCTTGGTCTTTTCTAATCACCCTGGTCCCTTCCTATCATCTTGGTCCTTTCCTATCACCTCGGTCCTTTCCCATAACCTCAGTCCATTCCTATCACCTCAGTCCTTTCCTAGGACCTCGGTCCTTTCCTATCACCTCATCTTTTCCCATGACCTCAGTCCTTTCCTATCTCCTCAGTCCTTTTCTAGGACCTCAGTCCTTTCCTAGGACCTTGGTCCTTTCTTATCACCTTGGTCCTTTCCTATCTCCTCAGTCTTTTCCTTATCACCTCGGTCCTTTCTCATAGCCTCACTCCATTCCTATCACCTCACTCCTTTCCTAAGTCCTCAGTCCTTTCCGATGATCTCAATCCTTTCCTATCACCTCAGTGCTTTCCTAGGACCTCGCTCCTCTCTTAGGATGTCGTTCCTGTCCTAGAACCTCAGTCCTTTCCTAGGACCTCAGTCCTTTCCTATGACTGCACTCCTTTACCCCAGTCCTTTCCTATCACCTTGGTCCTTTCCTATCACCTTGGTCCTTTCCTATCACCTCAGTCCTTTCCTATCACCTCGGTCCTTTCCTATCACCTCGGTCTTTTCCTATCACCTCGGTCCTTTCCTATCACCTCATCTTTTCCCACGACCTCGGTCCTTTCCTATCTCCTCAGTCCTTTTCTAGGACCTCAGTTCTTTCCTTGGACCTCGGTTCTTTCTTATCACCACTGTTGTTTCCTATCACTCGCTCCTCTCTTAGGATGTCACTCCTCTCCTAGAACTTCAGTCCTTTCCTATCACCTTAGTCCTTAACTATCACCTCGGTCCTTTCTTATCACCTCGGTCCTTTCTCATAGCCTCACTCCATTCCTATCACCTCACTCCTTTCCTAAGTCTTCAGTCCTTTCCGATGATCTCAATCCTTTCCTATCACCTCAGTGCTTTCCTAGGACCTTGCTCCTCTCTTAGGATGTCGTCCCTGTCCTAGAACCTCAGTCCTTTCCTAGGACCTCGGTCCTTTCCTATGACTGCACTCCTTTACCCCAGTCCTTTCCTATCACCTTGGTCCTTTCCTATCACCTCAGTCCTTTTCCAGGACCTCAGTTCTTTCCTTGGACCTCGGTTCTTTTATATCACCACTGCTGTTTCCTATCACCCGCTCCTCTCTTAGTATGTCACTCCTCTCCTAGAACTTCAGTCCTTTCCTATCAGCTTAGTCCTTTCCTATCACCTTGGTCCTTTCCTATCACTTCAGTACTTTCCTATCACCTCGGTACTTTCCCATAACCTCAGTCCAATTCTATCACCTCAGTCCTTTCCTAAGACCTCAGTCCTCTCCTATGATCTCAATCCTTTCCCATCACCTTGGTCCTTTCATATCACCCCGATGTGAAGGGACCCCATTTGGCTACATTGTCCTATATAAGATGTAGATTCTGTCATCCATGGCTTGAAAATAATGATAATGGCAAGGAAGCATTGTAGCCTGAAATAGCAGGGCCTTGTTTAGAGACTTTGTCGTAATCACTCTATGCAAGCCATAGAATCAGAAGGGACCTCCGGATGTCATCTAGTGCAGGGCAAGCACACAAGTAAGGCACTCTTGAAAGAAATTCATAACCTCTGGACAGTGGATTGCCAAACGCTGTTGCTCTTCTGGGTCTCATTCTAAATATATTGAAATATCTTGCCAAAGAGGGACAAGCTGCCCCAGTTGCCTCGAACCTTTACTATTCTCTTACACACACACCCCTTCGCCATTAAGGTGGATCCATCAATGTGTAAGCTTCTCGTTTTACTGGTACCGACATTAAGTTGTGGCCCTTGAATGCCACTAGGTGGCGGCATTTCATAGTGAATTGCCCATTTCCATTAGAAACTGTTACATGTCTGCAGGTTTTCAGGATTATCTGTGTCTCGCCTGGCAAGGTTTCTGTGTTTTCCGGAAACTTGAGAGCTGCAAACAAATCTGTGTGGGGCAGAATGAAAATATTTTCCTTTTCACTCTTTCTACCTTCTACTTTTCTTCCTTTCTCTTCTTTTCTTCTTTCTTTCTTTCCTCTCTCCCTTCTTCAGCTTAGAGGAGGCCTACTTCACAATGTCTCCATGGGAACATGCTTTTTTTGGGGCTCTTTTGCACCTTTCTTCCCTTCATGAAATCTCTTCACCGGTCACTTTTCTTTCCTAGTGACATCACAGAGGGCCACTTCACCTAGATGAAGCGAATCCAGTGATGCCACCTAGCAGCAGCCTTTGTGGTACAAACAGACAGACAGAGATAAATTGATGTGATTTGCAGTACTTTTAACTGCTATGGCTCCATGCGCTGGGCTCCTGGGAAGTATAGTTCTACAGACCCTTTTGCTTCCTTTAGCAAGGATCTTTTTCACCACAACAAACTACATCTCCCATAAAATGATGCCAAATGGCACCAGTCCTTTCCTAGGACTTTGGTCCTTTCCTATCAGCTCAGTGCTTTCCTAGTACCTTGCTCCTCTCTTAGGATGTCGCTCCTCTCCTAGAACCTCAGTCCTTTCCTTGGACCTCGGTCCTTTCCTATCACCTCAGTCCTTTCCTAGGACCTCGGTCCTTTCCTATCACCTCAGTCCTTTCCTTGGACCTCGGTCCTTTCCTATCACCTCAGTCCTTTCCTTGGACCTCGGTCCTTTCCTATCACCTCAGTCCTTTCCTAGGACCTCGGTCCTTCCCTATGACTGCACTTTTTTCCTATCACCTCGGCCCCTTCCTATCACCTCGGTCCTTTCTGATGATCTCGATCCTTTCCTATCACCTCAGTGCTTTCCTAGAATCTCGCTCCTCTCTTAGGGTGTCATCCCTGTCCTAGAACCTCAGTCCTTTCCTATCACCTCGGTCCTTTCCTATCATCTTGGTGCTTTCCCATAACCTCAGTCCAATCCTATCACCTCAGTCCTTTTCTAGGACCTCGGTCCTTCCCTATGACTGCACTCCTTTACTATCACCTCGGCCCTTTCCTATCACCTCAGTCTTTTCCTATCAGTTCGGTGTTTTCCTATCACCCCAGTCCTTTCCTATCACCTTTGTACTTTCCCATAACCTCAGTCCAATCCTATCACCTCAGTCCTTTCCTAAGACCCCAGTCCTTTCTATGATCTCAATCCTCTCTTATCACCTTGGTCCTTTCGTATCACCCGATGTGAAGGTACCCCGTTTGACTACATTGTCCTATATAAGATGTAGATTCTGCCGTCCATGGCTTGAACATAATGATAATGGCAAGGAAGTGTTGTAGCCCACCATATCTGAGCCTTGTTTGGAGATTTTGACGTAATCACTCCATGCAAGCTATAGAACCAGAAGGGACCTCCAGATGTCATCTAGTGCAGGACAGGGCACACAGTTAAAGCACTCCTGAAAGAAACTCATAACCACTGGAAAGTGCTTTTCCAAACACTGATGCTCTTCTGGGTCCAATGTGTAAGTTTCTTGTTTTCCTGGTTACAACATTAAATTGTGGCCTTGAATGCCACTAGGTGGCGGGATTGCGTAGCGAAGTGACCATTTGCATTAGAAACTGTGTTTACATGTCTGCAGGTTTTCAGGATTATCTGTGTCTCGCCTGCAAGGTTGCTGGGTTTTCCGGAAACTTGAGGGCTGCAAACAAATCTGTGTGTGGCAGAATGAAATTATTTTCCTTTTTGCTCTTCTACTTTCCTTCCTTTTTCTTCTTTCTTTCTTTCCATTCTCCCTTTTTCAGCTTAGAGGAGTCCTACCTCACAGTGTCTCCATGGGAACATGCTTTCTTTGGGGCTCTTTTCTTCCTCTCTTCACCGGTCACCTTTCTTTCCCAGTGACATCACAGAGGGCCACTTCACCTAGCTGAAGCAGCAGCCTTTGTGGTACAAACAGACAGAGAGACATAAATTGATGTGATTTCCAGTACTTTTAACTGCTATGACTCCATGAGCTGGGCTCCTGGGAAGTATACTTCTACGGAACCTTTTGCTTCCTTTAGTAAGGATCTTTTTCACCCATAAAAGGATGCCAAATGGCACCAGTCCTTTCCTAGGACTTTGGTCCTTTCCTATCACCTCAGTGCTTTCCTAGAACCTTGCTCTTCTCTTAGGATGTCGCTCCTCTCCTAGAACCACAGTCCTTTCCTATCACCTCGGTCCTTTCCTAGGACCTCGGTCCTGTCCTAGGACCTCGGTCCTGTCCTAGGACCTCGGTCCTTTCCTATCACCTCACTCCTTTCCTATCACCTCGGTTCTTTCCTATCACCTCGGTCTTTTCCTTTCACCTCGGTCTTTTCCTATCACCTCGGTCTTTTCCTTTCACCTCTGTCCTTTCCCATAAATAACCCCAGTCCATTCCTATCACCTCAGTCCATTCCTAAGATCTCAGTCCTTTTGTATGATCTCAGTCCTTTCCTATCACCTCGGTCCTTTCCTAGGACCTTGCTCCTCTCTTAGGATGTCGCTCCTATCCTAGAACCTCAGTCCTTTCCTATCACCTCAGTCCTTTCCTATCACCTCGGTCTTTTCCTATCACCTCGGTCCTTTCCCATCAATAACCTCAGTCCTTTCCTAAGACCTCAGTCCTTTCCTATCACCTCGGTTCTTTCCTATCACCTCAGTCTTTTCCTATCACCTCAGTCTTTTCCTATCACCTCTGTCTTTTCCTTTCACCTCTGTCTTTTCCCATAAATAACCCCAGTCCATTCCTATCACCTCAATCCATTCCTAAGACCTCAGTCCTTTTGTATGATCTCAGTCCTTTCCTATCACCTCAGTCCTTTCCTATCACCTCAGTCCTTTCCTATGATCTCTATCCTTTCCTAGGACCTCGTTCCTCTCTTAGGATGTCGCTCCTCTCCTAGAAACTCAGTCCTTTCCTAGGACCTCAGTTATCACCTCAGTTCTTTTCTATCACCTCGGTCCTTTCCTATCACCTCTGTCCTTTCCCATAAATAACCTCAGTCTATTCCTATCACCTCAGTCCTTTCCTATGATCTCAATCCTTTGCTATCACCTCAGTGCTTTCCTAGGACCTTGCTCCTCTATTAGGATGTCATCCCTGTCCTAGAACCTCAGTCCTTTCCTAGGACCTCGGTCCTTTCCTATGACTGCACTCCTTTACCCCAGTGCTTTCCTATCACCTCAGCCCTTTGCTAAGTCCTCAGTCCTTTCCTATGATCTTAATCCTTTCCTATCACCTTGGTCCTTTCCTATCACCTCAGTGCTTTCCTAGGACCTTGCTCCTCTCTTAGGATGTCGCTCCTCTCTTAGAAGAAAGAAGAAGAAGAACTTTATTTTTCTACCCCGCCTCCATCTCCCCAAGGGGACTCAGGGCGGCTTACCTGGAGCCAAGCCCAAGCAACATACAGATTAAAAGCAAAGACAAACAGCAAATTACAAATTAAAATAGCACAAACAGCATAACAGTAATAAACAAGTATCAAGTAACAGCGAACCAATTTTGGAGGGGGGAAAAAGGCCAACGTACATATTGATTAAAGGGTAAATAGTTCAATAAGGTGGATAGGAACATAAATGGCACAGGAGATACCATGAGAATAGAGCAATTAAACAGGATCAGGATCATCTCAGTTTATCTTACATATATGAATAATGATGTAATATAGGAATTCAGATTAAATGGTGAAAGCAGATCACAATTTAATCTGAATTCCTATATTACATCATTATTCATATTTCCTATCACATTTCCTTTCCTATCACCTCGGTCCTTTCCTAAGACCTCAGTCCTTTCCTACCACCCCAGTCCTGCCCTTTCCTTTCCTTTTCCAGGGGCTGAGAAAGTGTGACCCACCCAGTAAGTTTCCAAACACTGAGGGAACACTTGATGTTTCTCTCCTGCCCCACGGCTGACCTTCAGCACCAAATGATCTTTGGGTTTTGGAATGCAAAGCATCCCCCTTTCTGTCTTCTGCCCTTTTATCTTTGGCCTCAAACCAAACCAAGCTGTGGAATCTTAAGAACTTCTTTTCTTCTTTTGTCAACATTTCTCCCCTTTTGTTTTATGGCCTGTCCCTTCTGACATAAACACACCGAAAAAAAGGCTCATCATTCTTCGCACTTCTTCTTAAGGTTCTAGTTATCATTCATTTCAACCAAAGCTGCAGTTCATAGCTGGTTAAGACCCAACAAAACACAGATATCACAAAACCAAGTTATGCTACGTTTACATTCATTTACTATTCAAATACTATTACAGGTTGAGCCTCACTTATCCATAATCCAAGAGTTTGGGATTTTAGAATATATATGTATAGCCATGATCGATAAACAGATAGGTTACTTGTTTTTGTAGCTACCTGAAGGTTATTTTATGCACAATGCAGGTTGAGTGCACAGTCTATATAGGCACATATATATGCAACTGGGATACAATTCTGTGCCAATACCTATGGAAACCAGAGGGAAAACGGTGGTGGGTTTTAGTCTCATGGCACCATCTTGAGCTGCCTCCAATTGGGTCAGTTGGTGAATATTTCCAGCTCCGGCTTCTTACGAAATTTCCTGGCCTCAGAGCCATTTACGGGGCCAGATTTGCAAACCATAAAGCATCCCATGTCCAAACACTGCTGTCCCATAAAATTTCTCCCTTTCATTCAAACTTTCCTGGATTCCCGGCTGGCCGATGATTCAAAAGGATTCTCCGTCAAAGGAAAAAATCCCCAAATCGTTTTTTTCCGCCGGGAGCGAATTCCTCGCCATATTTGATGCAGGAATGTCTTAGAAAACATTTGAAAGAATGCGTTGCGTGCATTATTATTATTATTACCAGCTTGGGTACCTGGCATTGCCTGGGTTATTAGAAAAGGTTAATTTTTAATTGTACAAAATGCATAAGGTTGTGGGTGAACTACAACTCACATCACGCCAGGTTAACCCCGTGAAACTCCATCAGTACTCAACGTTTGTAATGTTGGGCAAGTCTGCTCTAGATGCATCATGGGTGGGGTTCAGTGTGCTCTCTGGCTTTAGGGTTAACTACAACTCCCACTATGGTGACCCAGTCCCTTCAAACCCCTCCAGTAGGTTGACTTAGTCATTAGGATTTTGTGTGCCAAGTTTGGTCCAGGTCCATCATCGGTGGAGGACACAATTTTTCTGGTTGTAGGTGAACTAAAACTCCCAAAAAGGAAGGTCAGTTGCCCCCAAACCCCTCCAGTAATCAAATTACGGCATATCAGGTCTGTGTGCCTAGTTTGGCCCAGATCCATCTGTGTTTGGGTTCACAGTGCTCTTTGGCTGTAGATGAACTACAATTCCTCCTCCCCCCCCCCCCCCCAGTCAAGGTGAATTTCCCTAAAGACCTCTAGTATTTTTTTGCTGGTCAAGGCAGTTCTGTGTGCCAAGTTTGGTCCAATTCTTTGGTGGAGTTCAGAGTGCTCATTGATTGCAGGTGAACTATAAATCCAAGTATCTATAACTCCAAAATGCCCAGGCCATTTCCCCTTAAAATCCACCAGTATTCAAATTTCAGCATATCAGAAATGTGTGCCAAGTTTGGTCCAGATCCATCATTGTTTGGGTTCATAGTGTGCTCTGGATGTAGGTGAACTACAACTCCTGTAAATCCCTCCAAAGACCTCCAGTATGTTTTGTTGATCATGAGAGTTCTGTGTGCCAAGTTAGTTCCAGGTCCATCATTGGTTGAGTTCAGAGTGCTCTAAGGTGAACTATACCTCCCACTACTTACAACTCCTATAAATGATGGTAAATTCTCCCCAAACCTCTCTAGTATGTTCGGTCGTTGATCACATCCTCTGTTTGCTGTGTCCTGTAGAAAATAATAGGAAATGGTTATGGGAGAGGCAGTGGGTAGCAGTGGGTAGTGTCATGCAAAATCCATACCAATGGAGAGAGTAAGAAACACTGGGATGTCTGTGGTGGAGGAAACACATAAAATCTAGGATGAAATTGTCCCTGTATGAAACCTTCACTTGGGTGGTGGGCAAGATGGTGTTTGTGGAGGACACTGGCAGGGCTCTTGCACATGTTCATGGTGCTCACTAGAACCTGCAATGTCATTGGTGGGAGGGCCATTGGTGTCTCCTGAGCAGTGGGAGCTATAGCTATTTGTGGAGGCAGAAGCCTGTCTTGAGTACCCATGGGAAGAAAGGCGGGATATAAATAAATAATCTATACACATAACAAAAGTGAAAATATGTATGTACATATTTTCACTTTTGTTATGTGTATAGATTATTTATTTATATCCCGCCTTTCTTCCCATGGGTACTCAAGGATCTGCTGCTGAATTGTGTTTTATCTCACAATTCAGCAGCAGATCAGTTGCACAACTTCAGCGCTTTCCAGTAGCTTCTTCCTGCACAGTATTTTCAGTCAACTGCTCCCACAAACTGCAGTCACTCTGGAACTCTTTTACAGACACTTGAGCACATGCCCGGCCATTGTCAGTTTTACCATTGTCCCCCCCCCCCCCCCCCCCCAATCTAGATGACACTAAAAACTTACCACTGCACACGGTTATATCTTGTCTTAGCAGACAGGTCCCTTTAATAAGTTACACAGAGCCTTTGGCAAACAGCGTTACAGCACAAGGAGAGAGAATACACTGTACATGACTTCCTTATATACATACAATTCTGTATATTTACACATAGCAATCTCTGATTGGTTCCCAACTCATTGACTTAACTCAAACCCAGGATTGCATCATTAACACTCATTTGGACTAGGCCAGAACACATTCCCCAATTGATGTCCTATATACAGTTAATGCATGACTCAGCATTTCCAATAGAAGCCTATTAGCAGTGCATGACTCAGCTATATTACATTACAATACATTGTAAAACCTGACAGAGCATCTATATTTATTTACTTACCATATTTATATTCCGCTCTTCTCACCCCGCTGGGGACTCAGGGTGGATTACAATGTACATATACATGGCAAACATTCAGTGCCATAGACACACAACATATATAGACAGACGCAGAAGCAATTTGTGGAGGCCGTGACAGACTTTGTATTTCTAGGTGCAAAGATTACTGCAGATGCAGACTGTGGCCAGGAAATCAGAAGACGCTTACTTCTTGGGAGGAGAGCAATGTCAAATCTCGATAAAATCGTAAAGAGTAGAGACATCACACTGGCAACAAAGATCCGCCTAGTCAAAGCCATGGTATTCCCTGTAGTAACCTACGGATGTGAGAGCTGGACCTTAGGGAAGGCTGAGCGAAGGAAGATCGATGCTTTTGAGCTGTAGTGTTGGAGGAAAGTCCTGAGAGTGCCTTGGACTGCGAGAAGATCCAACCAGTCCATCCTCCAGGAAATAAAGCCCGACTGCTCATTGGAGGGAAGGATACTAGAGACAAAGCTGAAGTACTTTGGCCACATCATGAGGAGACAGCAAAGCCTAGAGAAGACAATTATGCTGGGGAAAGTGGAAGGTAAAAGGAAGAGGGGCCGACCAAGGGCAAGATGGATGGATGGCATCCTTGAAGTGACTGGACTGACCTTGAAGGAGCTAGGGGTGGTGACAGCCGACAGGGAGCTCTGGCGTGGGTTGGTCCATGAGGTTACGAAGAGTCGGAGACGACTGAACGAATGAACAACAACAGAGGCAATTGAACATTCCAACTTTTTCATGAAGGTATTCTGGCCACCAGGGGAGCTGTTGCTTCACCGTCCATTTGTGACACTGATGAAGTACTTCCTCATTCTTTGCAGGCTTGCTGGAGATTTTTATGGCATCGTAAATTAGTTAACTTAGCCTCCCCGTGTAGGCGGTACCTAAATTTCCTACTTGACAGATGCAACTGTCTTTCGGGCTGAAAATGTCGACAGCAAGCTCCACAAATTGGTCGGACACTCACTCCGACCCGGGCTGGCTTCGAACTCATGACCTTTTGGTCATTAGTGATCTTAATGCAGCTGAGTACCAGCCAGCTGCGTCACAGTCCCAGTGCTATACACACTAAAAGTTGAAAAGGAGCAATACAAAAGTTAAAAACAATTAGATAATAACAGTTTGATAAAAACAGATTCAAAATACAGCAAATACATTAAAATTTAAACTCATACTCCCGCCTGACCCCCAAACAGAACCTCCGCTTACACTTCTCCAGAAGACTGTTGACATAAAGGAAGGAAGGAAGGGTGGGCAGCAGGGACGGGGCCATCTTAGTCTCTCTTGGGAGGGAATTCCACAGCTTGGGAGCAACCTCTGAAAAGGCTGTCGTCTCCCGTGTTTCCACCAAGCATGCTTGAGCAGGTGGTGGGACCGAGAGTAGGCCCTCCCCAATAAATCATAGATGTCTCCCAGGTTCCTCAAAAAAGATCCGGTCCTTCAGATAACCTGGACCAGAGCCAGGGCTTTGTAGATCAATACCAGCACTCTGAATTGTGCCCGGAAATGTGTTGACAGCCCGTGGAGCTGTCGCAACAGAGGGGTTGTCCACTCCCTGTAGTCAGCCCAAGTGAGCAACTGGGATGCAGCTCCTTGGACCAGCCGAAGTTTCAGAGCACTCTTCAGAGGCAGCCCCACATAGAGCGCAATATAATAGTCCAATCGGGACGTAACCAAGGCATGGATCACTGTGGCCAGATCTGGCTTCTCCAGAAATAGGTGCAGTTGGTGCACTAGTTTTAACTGTGTAATAGTTCTCCAGGTCACTGCTGATACCTAGGCCTCCAGGTTCAGCACTGAATCCTGGAGTAAAACCCGCAAACTGGGCCAGTGTAACCTCATCTAGCATAGGCTGACTCCATATTCCCAGATCTGTTTTACAGCTAATTAGGAACACCTCCTACTTGTCTAGATTAAGCTTTAATTTGTTTGCCCTCACCCAGTCCATTACTGATGACAGGCACTGGTTTAAGGTCAGAACAGCTTCCTTAGTATTAGGTGGGAAGGAGTAGTAGAGTTAGGTGTCCCCTGCATATTCATGTCACTACACTCCAAAACTCCAGATGACCTCTCCCAGTGGTTTCATGTATATGTTGAACAGCATGGGGGACAAAACAGAATCCTGAGGAACCCCATAGGTCAAAGGCTAAGGGTTCAGGCAGGAGGCCCCCAGCACCACCTTCTGCGTACGGCCCTCCAGGAAGGACTGGAGCCATTGTAAGACAGTGCCTCCCAGTTCCATTTCAGCGAGACAACCTAGGAGGGTACTATGGTCAATGGTATTGAAAGCCGCCGAGGGGTCCAGGAGAACCAACAGGAACATACTCCCCTTGTCTAGCACTCTGTGAAGGTCATCCACCAAGGTGACCAGAGCTGTCTGAACATGTCAAGTGTTTGGAAGAGTAGATTGCCATACATACTCCATTTTGAAATTAAATGGATGATTTTCCTACCTCCATCACACACTAGCAAGGGAGGGAGGGAGTGAGGGAGGAAGGAGTGGAGAGGAAAGGAGAGGAGGAGATAACACATGGCACACACAACACATGGAAGGAAGGAAGGAAGGAAGGAAGGAAGGGAGGGGGAGGAAGGAAGGAAGGAAGGAAGGAGAGGAGGAGGTAACACATGGCACACATAACACAGAGAAGGAAGGAAGAAAGGGAGGAGAGGAGGTGAGGAGGTAACACATGGCATGCAAAACACGGAAGGGAGGGAGGAAGGAGAGGAGGGGATAACACATGGCACACACAACACACGACAGAAGGAAGGAGAGAACGCGGAAGTAACACATGGCACACACAACACAGAGGAGGGAGGGAGGGAGGAAGAAATGAAGGGAGGAAAGAAGGAGAGGAGGAGATAACACATGGCACACACAACACACGGAAGGAAGGAATGAAGGAGAGGAGAGAAGGAGGAGGTAACACATGGCACACACAACACACAGAAGGAAGGGAGGGAGGAAGAAAGGAGAGGAGGAGGAGGTAGCACGTGTCACAAACAACACCCGGACGGAAGGAAGGAAAGAAGGAAGGAAGGAAGGAAGGAAGGAAGGAAGGAAGGAAGGAAGGAGAGGAGAGGAGGAAATAACACATGGCACACACAACACACAGACAGAAGGAAGGAAGGAAGAGAGGAGAGGAGAGGAGGAGGAAGCACATGGCACACACAACACACCAAAGGAAAGAAGGAAGGAAGGAGAAGAGAGGAGAGGAGAGGAGGAAGAGGTAACACACAGCACACACAACACAAAGAAGGAAGGAGAGGGGAGGGGAGGGGAGGAGCAGGAGGAGGTAACACATGGCACACCCAACACAAAGAAGAAGTGAAGAAAGGGAGAGGAGAGGAGGAGGATGAAGAGGTAACACATGGCACACAAGGAGGCAACACATGGCACGCACAACAACACAGAGAAGGGAGGGAGGGAGGGAGAGGAGGGGAGGAGGCAACACATGGCACACACAACACTCCAAAGGAAGGGAGGAAGGAGCGGAGAGGAGGAGATAACACATAGCACACCCAACACACTGAAGGAAGGAAGGAAGGAAGGAAGGAAGGAAGGAAGGAAGGAAGGAAGGAAGGAAGGAAGGAAGGAAGGAAGGAAGGAGGTAACACATGGCACACACAACACACAAGGGAGGGAGGGAGGAAGAAAGGTAGGAAGGAGAGGAGGAGGAGGTAACACATGGCACACACAACACACAGAAGGAAGGAAGGGAGAGGAGAGGAGGAGGAGGTAATACACAGCATACACAACACACGGAAGGAAAGCAGGCCCCCAGAAAGTGCATGAGACAGAAAGGAACACAACATACTGCCGATCTTTCCTCCTGCATGAGCAAAAGGTAATGGTGGTGTTTTTTCTCAAAGTGACATTCTAGCTCCTTCCACAAATTGGGTAATGGTACCATTTTAAAGGTGAGAGCAATGAATAGCGTCACATGACAGAATTGGCTATTTTGCTCATCTCTGTCTGGATAATTTGCAAAGGAACTCACTTGCCAACCGGCATAGAAAGCATCTGAAAAGGTAACTCTTTGCTACCCTTTTTAAACGCCAAGGTATCTCTACCCTACACTTGAAGCCTCCTTTGCCAGGCCAAAGCTGCTCAAACTAGACCTCAATTCAGCTTTATCTCATTGCACACTAGTCTCTCTGCATCGTTTGCAGGCTTTCCTCTTGTCTTGTGGCTTCTTTATGGCCAGAGTGACGCAACGCGGTGAGTCAGGCAGGGGTATATAAACAGGACGCTGCTGGTTCCCTTCACTCGTTCATTCCAGTCCAGCCGGCGGGATGCCCACCTGCGTCCGATGCCTCTTTCTCTTCTTCTTCTTCCTTGTCTTCAATCTCTCTGATGTTCAGTCGCGGCCTCCTCCGCAATGGGGCCATCGCGACAAAGCCTATGGCGATATGGAAGCCATCAAGCAAACCATTCTCTCCCAACTTGGCTTGGAAACTCGTCCCGCCATTCGGAAATCCCTGGACGCTGATGTGGTGAGAGATGCCTGGCGACGCTACCAGGAGATCCAAACCCAGCTCCAAGCCAACCGTACATGGACGCCAGATCCCATTGTCCACTATTTGTGGCCAACAGGTATGTGAACCCGCTCATACTCTTTTGAGGTTGTTTATCCTGTGGTTGTGTGGTTTTTTGGGCTGTACGGGTGGGAGGAAAAAACTATTGTCTCTTATACAAGTGTAAAGGATGCAATTTGCAACACCAGAATTAAGACCATGACGAGTAAACGAGTAAACACCCGGGCACAGGAAGCCTCCAAGCAGAAAGCAACCAAGAGCTATCGAAGGAAGGGCTGACCGCTCCCCAAATGGTGATACCACCAATCAACCCTCTATATATATATATATATATATATATATATATATATATAACCACCAATCAAACCTATATATATCCATCCTATATATATATATATATATATATATATATATATATATATATATACACACATACATATACATATATACATACGCACACACACAGTGTAAAGGATGCAATTTGCAACACCAGAATGGAGACCGTGACGAGTAAACGCCACCTGGGCACAGGAAGCCACCAAGCAGAAAGCAACCAAGAGCTATTGAAGGAAGGGCTGACCGCCCCCCAAATGGTGATACCACCAATCAACCATATATATAACCACCAATCAAACCTATATATATCCATCCTCTCTATATATATGTATACACACACACACACACGCACTGTGTGTGTGTGTGTGTGTGTGTGTATATTCCTTGTGCTTCGTAGCCCTGGGTTCAAGCAAGGGCGGCTTGCCCTGAAGGGACAGTTCTTGAAAAGTAGCTTCTTCCAGGAAAAGCCTATTAAGAGCAGCCGAAAAATTGAAACTGCTGCTGAGAAATGAGGGATAATCGTAACACTATGTAACAAAAGATCCTGCTTTCTACTTCTCTTTTCATGTTGTTGTTAACAATAATAATTACTATTATTATTGCCATTATTATTAAAATTATTAATATTATTAACATTACTATTATTATTATTTTGTTGTTGTTTATTCGTTCAGACACTTCCGACTCTTTGTGACGATATTATTATTTGAAATTATGATTACCTTTCCCTATCATTATTATTATTATTATTATTATTATTATTATATTTGAAATTATGATTACCCTTCTCTATCATTATTATGATATTATTTGAAATAATGATTGCTCTTCTCTGTTATTATTATTATTATAATATTATATTATTAATATTATTATTATTATTATTATTATTTGAAATTATGATAACCCTTCTCTCCTTATGGCTTGAGGTGGGGCACAATATCGGAAGCAGGTCCTGCCATTGGCAACCCTTAACTCTCTTCCGCTTCTTCTCTTGGCAGTGAAACTAATGGAGCCTGACGCTTCGGAGGGCCAACCCGGACAGCTCTACAGCCTGGAAGTGTCTAGAACGGCCACCCTCCGCCGCGATCTCCATGTCCTCCGGGCCGAACTGACTCTTTTTGGTAACGTGACTGGCGCCCACGTCTACAAACTGGACGGAGGCCAGTTAAACAGGAATCACATTCCGACGGTTTCGGTCTCTCCGTCGACACTGACGCTTGACCTCCGGGACTCTGTGTCGGCGTGGCTGGCTGGTCCGGAGCCAAGCCTCCATTTGGTCTTGGCATTTTCTATACCAGTGGAGTTTGAGCAAATGATGGAAGTGGAGACCCGGGAACGTCAGCGCCCGGTGCGGAAAGTGCGGCAAGCGCAGCAAGTTGACACGGAGGACGAGGAGTGCAGCAAAGGTGAGGGGAAGTGCTGCCTGCGCTCGCTCAAGGTCTCCTTCGAGGCCATCGGCTGGTCTGACTGGGTGGTGGCCCCCCGCAGCTACTCCATGAAGTTTTGTCAAGGCTCCTGCCCGCACAACTACAAGCCAGCCAGCATCCACGCCCAGATCAAGGCTCGGCTGCACAGCCTCTCAGGAGAGGCTCCAGCCCCTTGCTGCGTCCCAGCCGGCTACGAGCCCATGGTCCTCATGCACTACGGGGATGACGGGAAGGTCGTCGCACAAGTCTTCGAGGACATGATCGTCACACGCTGCCACTGCGCATAATGGCAGATATCTATATCTATCTGTATTATGCCCGTATTGACTCAAATCTTAATGTTCACTTTTTGGGGCTCAATGAGCTTGCTAACATTAGGGTGCACATTAGATTCGCATCATATGGTCATCTTAGTCCTGAGCTAAAGCTAAAGGGGAAGCTGCTTCAGGAGTTTCTCTTTGAGGGACCTCATCTCTCATTCAGTGCCTATGACTCAATGCTATGCAATGCTGGGATGTGTTGTTTTGGCAACATAGCACATTTACTCAAATCTAATGCTCACCTTTTGGGACTCAATGACCTCGCCAACACTAGGGTGCGCATTAGATTTGCGTCATGTGGTCATCTTAGTCCTGAACCAAAGCTAAAGGGGAAGCTGCTTCAGGAGCTTCTCTTTGAGGGACCGCTTCTCTCATTCAACAGCTACGACTCAATGCTATGCAATGCTGGGATATGTAATTTGGTGAGGCATCCATTCTACAGCATTGATGCATCCCATGGTTTTATTTTCCCATCCCTTTGGGAGAGAAGAAACAATATATTATTATTATCAATAATAATAATAATAATAATAATAATAATAATAGGTGTTCTGAGTCTCCTTTGGGAGAGAAGAAGCAAGATATTATTATTATTATTATTATTATTATTATTATTATTATAGATATCTTGCTTCTTCTCTCCGAAAAGAGACTCAGAACACCTATTATTATTATTATTAATAATAATAATAATAATATCTTGCTTCTTCTCTCCCAAAGGAGACTCAGAACACTATTATTATTATTATTATTATTATTATTATTATTATAGATATCGTGCTTCTCCTCTCCGAAAAGAGACTCAGAACACCTATTAATAATAATAATAATAATAATAATAATAATAATAATAATATCTTGCTTCTTCTCTCCCAAAGGAGACTCAGAACACTATTATTATTATTATTATTATTATTATTATAGATATCTTGCTTCTTCTCTCCGAAAAGAGACTCAGAACACCTATTATTAATATTAATAATAATAATAATAATATCTTGCTTCTTCTCTCCCAAAGGAGACTCAGAACATTATTATTATTATTATTATTATTATTATTATTATAGATATCTTGCTTCTTCTCTCCGAAAAGAGACTCAGAACACCTATTATTAATATTAATAATAATAATAATAATATCTTGCTTCTTCTCTCCCAAAGGAGACTCAGAACATTATTATTATTATTATTATTATTATTATTATTATTATTATAGATATCTTGCTTCTTCTCTCCGAAAAGAGACTCAGAACACCTATTATTATTATTATTATTAATAATAATAATAATAATAATAATATCTTGCTTCTTCTCTCCCAAAGGAGACTCAGAACACTATTATTATTATTATTATTGATATCTTGCTTCTTCTCTCTGAAAAGAGACTCAGAACACCCATTATTAATAATAATAATAATAATAACAATAATAATAATAATAATAATAGTGTTCTGAGTCTCCTTTGGGAGAGAAGAAGCAAGAAATTATTATTATTATTAATTTTCTGATTCTCCTTTGGGAGAAGAAGCAAGATATTATTATTATTATTATTATTAATAATAATAATAATAATAAGCAGAGGCTGAATGGCCATCTGCTGGGAGGGCTTGGATTGTATTTCCTGCAAGGAAGGAATGGGTTGGATTGGATGGCCTTTGGGGTCTCTTCCAATTCTAGGATTCCATCTATCTATCTATCTATCTATCCATCCTTCCATTGATCCATCCATCTTTCCCTTTGGCTAGGTCACTTTTATTACCTCCTTGAATGATAAATTATTCGCACTTTAATAATAATAATATTTTGGGGTGAGGGCTTTGGACATCCATCTTAAACACTGGGGTCAGATCTGGGGTAACTTCCCACTTCCTGCTCATGAAGAACCTCAGGCTATTTGTAAATGTTGTTAACCTGCCTTATTTATTTGTTAACTTATTCTTGGATTTGTTTGGGGTTTTTATTGATGGTGTTTTTATTGATATTATTTATTATAAGATATGTTTGGAAGGGGAAGACGATCAATAAAATTCCTGGATCACAAATGGAGCGAAGGGCGTCTTGATTGCGGCGGATATTAAGACACACACACACACCATTTGCTTTTGCTTTCCTCTAAAGCTGAAACAGAGTATGAGGTGCCTGTAGGTTTCTGTCTCTGAGCTGAGATTCGAACCTGAGTCTCCAGAACAGCCACTGGGCGCTTGGACCATTATCCTTGGGATTTCTTCTGAGGCTGAGAGAGCGTGACTCACCCAATTCAAATGTTGCATTTTTGTTGGGGATTCAACCCCATTGCCACTCAGGGGCCAGAAGCATTTCTATTCCATTCTTCTCACCTCAAAGGGGACACAGGGTGGAGCACAACATTAAAAACGGCAAACATTCAATGCCAGAACAAAAATATATTAAACACATATATAAACATTAAAATCATTTATCTAAACAATAAAATTACCTGTTTAAAACTGTCTCGATCATCCACATCAAATCTAGCATGGTAATGGTTTCCTATTGCTGCCTTATTGCACTTCATCCTTCCCCAGTCCTCTTGAGCTCAGAGGACTGCAATGGGGATTCTGTATTTCCTTCCTTTTATCCCTCCCTACCTTCCTCCCTCCCTTCTTCCATATTTCCTTCCCTCCTTTTTTCCTCCTTTCCCTCCTTGTTACCTTACCTCCCTCCCTCATTTTTTCCTTACTTATTCCTACCTTCCTTGTTTGTTTCCTTCCTTCCTTTTTCCATCCTTCCCTCACTCCTTCCTCCCTTATTTCCCTCCCTCCTTTTCTTATTTCCTTCCTTCCCTCTTTATTTCTTTCCTTCTTTCCCTCCCTTCTTCCTTCTCACCTTATTTCCTTCCCTCCCTCTTCCCTTCCTTCCTTCCTTCCTTCCTTTTTATTTCCTTCCTTCCCTCCTTATTTCCTTCCCTCCCTCTTCCCTTCCTTCATTTTTATTTCCTTCTTTCCCTCCTTATTTCCTTCCTTCCTTATTTCCTTCCCTTCCCTTCCCTTTGAGCCCAGAGGACTGCAATGGGGCTTCTGTAATTCCTTCCTTCCCTCCCTTCCTCCCTCATTTCCTTCCCTCCCCTTCCTTCCTTCCTTCCTTCCTTCCTTCCTTCCTTCCTTCCTTCCCTCCCTCCCTCCCTCCCTCCCTCCCTCCCTCCCTCCCTCCCTCCTTTCTTCCTTCTTTCCCTCTTTGTTTCCTTACCTCCCTCCCTCATTGTTTCCTTATTTATTCCTTCCTTCCTTGTTTCCTTCTTTCCCTCCTTCCTTATTTCCTTCCTTCCCTCCTTTTTCCTTCCTTCCCTCACTCCTCCCTCCCTTATTTCGCTCCCTCCTTTTCCTTATTTCCTTCCTTCCCTCTGTTTCCTTCCTTCCCTTCTTTCTTCCCTCCTCCTTTCCTTCCCCCCTCTTCCCTTCCTTTTTATTTCCTTCCCGCCTTATTTCCTTCCTACATTTCCTTCCTTATTTCCCCCTTATTTCCTTCCCTTCCTCTCTTCTTCCTGTTTCCTTCCTTTTTTCCCTCCTTCCCTCCGTTCCTGATTTCCTTCCTTATTTCCTTCCTCTCTTATTTCCCTCCTTCCTTCATTATTTCCTTCCTTCCTTCCTCCTTCCCCCTTCCCTTTCCTCCCTCCCTTTGAGCCCAGAGGAATGCCATGGGGCAAATCCCGTTTTGTTGCTGTCTCCGTGTCTGAAACCTTTGCCTCCTGCCCATCCTTTGCCTGTCCTTGGCATTCAGGGCCTTGGCTGCTGTGGCCTTGGGGAAAACCCTTCACAGGGATGCCACTTGATCTCTCCTGTGTGTGTTGTTTGCACTTTGGCCTTGGGAAATCCTCCTCCGCTTTCTCGGCAGCCATTCAGAGCTCTGTGCCCTTGGTGGTGCCACATGCCAAACCCGCCTGGCGGATCTAGCCTGTTTCCCCGAAAACGCAACATAACACGATTGTTGTTCCTGGGTGATCAATGCCATTTCCTAATTGCTTCTATCATGAAAAAATGGGACAAGTTGATTAAACAGACGTGTCATCGTCCTCTGGAACATCATCGCCACTCTCCAAACCCTTCCTTTTATTGGGTTTTTTTTTTGAGGGGGGGGGAGGTGGTTTCTGAGTGCAACTTGTCTATTTTCCTGGGTAAAAAGGGTTTCTGCGCCCTGCTGCGTTCTGTTGCCAACTGGTCTTCCTTTATTTGTACATGTAGTCCCTCTTTCTCTGAAAACAAGACCTACCCTCAAAATAAGCCCTAGCATGTTATTTCAGGATCTTTGAGGATGCTCAAAATATAAGCCCCCCCCCTCCTCCTCCTCTGGTCTTGCCACCTGTCCCTCAGGCGCTGACTCAGGGGTCAAGGAGCGCCCCTGCCTTGCCAACCACTGCTCTCCTCCTTCCCCGCCCCAAGGCGAGCCAAACATGTTTTCTCCAGGTTCCCAGGCCCCAAAGTTCACCAAGCGGCCCTTGGCATCTGGGGCAGAGGTGGCGGAGAAACCGAGATGGGGTCAACCTTCATTCCTTCCTTCCCTCCCTCTTTCATTCCATCTATGCTCCCTTCTTTCCTCCCATCCTTCCTTATGTCCATCCTTTCTTACATGTGTCCTTCCCTCCCTCCCTCCTTCTTTCCTTCCATCCTTTCTTCTTTCTCTCCTTTTCTTTCTTCCCTCCCTACATCTTTCCTTATTTCCCGCCTTCCTTCCTTCTTTCCCTCCTTATTTCTTTCCCTCCCTCCCTCCCTCCCTCCCTCCCTCCCTCCCTCCCTCCTTTCTTTCCTTCCTTCCTTCCTTCCTTCCTTCCTTCCTTCCTTCCTTCCTTCCTTCCTTCCTTTTCCTTCCTTCCATCCTTCCATCTTCCCTTCCAATCTTCCTTCTTTCCCTCCACCCTTCCTTATTTCCCTCCCTCCTTCTTTTTCTTTCCTTTCTTATTTCCTCCCTCCCTTCCTATTTCACTCCTTTCCCCTTTTCCTTTCTCCCTCCCTCCCTCCCCCCCTTCCTTCCTTCCTTCCTTCCTTCCTTCCTTCCTTCCTTCCCACCTTCTTTCCTTCCTTCCTTCCTTCCTTCCTTCCTTCCTTCCTTCCTTCCTTCCTTCCTTCCCTCCCACCTTCCTTCCTTCCTTCCCTCCCACCTTATTTCCTTCCTTCCCTCCCACTTTCCTTCCTTCCTTCCTTCCTTCCTTCCTTCTTTCCTTCCCTCCTTCCTTCCTTCCTTCCTTCCTTCCTTCCTTCCTTCCTTCCTTCCCTCCTTCCTTCTTTCCTTCCATCCTTCCTTATTTCCCCCATCCTTCCTTCCACCTTTCCTTCTTTCCTTCCATCCTTCCTTCCCTCCTTATTTCCTTCCTTTCTTCCTTTCCTCCCTCCCTTCCTCATTCCCTCCCTCCCTCGTTCCTTTCATCCTTCCTTCCATTCATCCTTCCTTCTTTCCTTCTCTCTTTTGGCTCCTTTCCTCACTCCCTCCCTCCCTTCCTTCTTTTCTCCCCCCCCCCCCTCTTTCCTCATTTCCCTCCAGCCTTCCTTTCTTCCTTTTTCCCTTCATTTCTTCCAAAACCCTACAGTTAAGGATAGCCCCCATTTGTCCTCTATAGTTCCAGTTTTCTCTTCCTCCTCCTGTGTTTTCTCCTTGGCTTCCGTTGCTGCAAACCAAGGGACGATTGGTTTACCTGGGATGGGTATAGACTACATGGCCTTTGGGAGGCCTTCCGCATTCGGTCATGCAAACTTGGGCCGCTTTTAATCCTGGTATTAAATGGCAAATCCCTTTAATCTGTTAACTGGCCGTAAAGTGGGTCTGGACAGAGCCTTGATTACCCCCTTGACCCCCGGCCGGTGTTTTTCTCCAGATGCCACTCCTTGGCTGCTTTGCCTGCCGGGCTGAGCCTGAAATTACAGGTTCTTGATCCGGGCGGAGATGCCCAGAGGGGCTCGCAGGGTTGGTTTTCTAGGAACTGGGTTTCGCTCAGTTGTAAACAGACTGCTTCTCATATTTGGGTGGGCAAGGAATCAACCCTCAGGGGCAAAGCAGTTGGCTGACCTCATCAAAGGGGCCACTTTTGCTTTGGTTCAATAATAATAATAATAATAATAATAATAATAATAATAATAATGTATTGTCGAAGGCTTTCATGGCTGGAATCACTCAGTTCTTGTGGGTTTTTTCGGGCTATATGGCCATGTTCTAGAGGCATTTCTCCTGACGTTTCGCCTGCATCTATGGCAAGCATCCTCAGAGGTGAGACCTCCCCTCTGAGGATGCTTGCCATAGATACAGGCGAAACGTCAGGAGAAATGCCTCTAGAACATGGCCATATAGCCCGAAAAAACCCACAAGAACTGAATAATAATAATAATAATAATAATAATGCATCTTCACAATAGAATGGAGACATAGCCCCACTTTAAGAGCTAAGACTCAAGGCTAACAATAATAATAATAATAATAATAATAATAATAATAATAATAATTGGCTAAGACTGGTCAGAGTAGATGACCTTTAGAGGTCAGAGTAGATGACCTTTAGGGTCCCTTTGGTTTCCACTCCTCAGGACGGGCCCTTTATACTTCTCTTTGTATGTTGTTGTCATTATTATCATTATTATTTGAAATACATTACAGGAAACGAAAGCAACATAGAAGGAAAGGAACATAGAGGGAGGTAAAAAATAAGAAATAGAAGACAGTGAGAGCAAAGTGACTTCTGATCTTCCTTCCTGCGTATTATATTTCCCCAAATTACGACATATTCTTGTCTTTTGACGCCTGGTTCTTTCTTCACCGAAAGCAAACGTTTGCAAGGGGTTTCCAGTCTTTCATAAGAAGAAGAAGAAGGGAGGACTTGGATTGTGTCCTTCTTGCATGGACTAGATGGCCTTTGGGGCCCCCTCTTAATTATACTATGTAACACGATTTTTGTTCCTGGGTTATCAATGTCATTTCCTAGTTGGTCCTATCATAACAAACATGGAGAAAGACCACCTCCATTATAGGCTAGAAGCATTTTAAATCAATGAAAACTAAAACTATTGTGCCTTCAGGTCGGCCATAGCTTTTGTATATAGCAGGGGTCCTCAAACTTTTTAAACCGGGGGCCAGTTTACTGTCCCTCAGACCGATGGAGGGACGGACTATAGTTTTTTTAAAAAAAAATCAATTAAAAAATTCCTATGCACATTGCCCATATCTGATTTTGCTGTGTGGAAGGGCCCTTAGAGGGGGTTCTTTCTCGCCCTCTTTAGGCAGTAATTCCAGGAGCAGAGACTGGGGAATCTTCCTATTTCTAGTCTGAACAAAATCTGTCTACCAGTATTAAAAAAAACTCTAAAATTATAACTGTAAATAAAGAACAACACTCAAACAAAGGGGAACTCCAGACAAGGAACAATCAGGGCCAGCTAATCACCTCTCAACAAAGGATTCTCCCTAAAAACTGTCAGGCTATGAAATGGTAATCAAGGTGGCCAATTGAAACATTCATACCTACCTCCAACAGACAAGAGTTCTTTCTCCCACCCTGGATCTTCCACAATTTTCTTTTTCTTTTTTTTAAATAGATTTTTATTGTGTATTTTACATGTGTACACACAGACAACGGGTGTAAAGGGGATGTGGGAAATGGGTTAGGAAGGGGAGTGTTGGAGAGGGAGGGGGGGAGATGAAAACATAGAATCTTCCACAATTTTCCTGGTTAAAGATTTTCCTCCGACATGAAGTCCAGTCGTGTCTGACTCTGGGGTGTAGTGCTCATCTGCATTTCTAAGTCGAAGAGCTGGCGTTGTCCGTAGACACCTCCAAGGTAATGTGGCCGGCATGACTGCATGGAGCGCCAGGGCAGCCTCCCTTGGCTGGCTCATGCTGTCCATCGGGCCCCATGGACAGCGTGAGCCTGCCAAGGGAGGAGCAGGCCCGCGCAGCCTACTTACGAGTAGACCACGCGGAGCAGCCTCCCTTGGCTGGCTCACGCTGTCTATCAGGCCCCATGGACAGCGTGAGCCTGCCAAGGGAGGAGCAGGCCCACGCGGCCGACTTACGAGTAAAGCACTTCGCGAGGTGCTTTACGCGCGAGTAGACCACGCGGAACAGCCTCCCTTGGCTGGCTCACGCTGTCCATCGGGCCTGACGGATAGCGTGAGCCAGCCAACGGAGGGGCACTGTGTGTGGGGGGTGCGCTCCTCCTCCGCGGGCCGTATCGGGGCCCTTGGCGGGCCGGAAGTGGCCCGCGGGCCGTAGTTTGGGGACCCCTGGTATATAGCATAGCACTTAAAGCAGTGTCAAAACTGCATTCATTCAACAGTGTAGATACATGTTCTTGAATGCCTGGAAAGGGAAAGGCTATGACTACTCAAAGCAGTGTCGAAAGAAGTAAGCAAATTGCCTCCAAATCTATTATAATAAACTTTTACGGCTCGCCATAAAGAGACCCTATTGAAATCCCAATAGAGTAGTCCCATGAGATTGACCTCTCTTCCTCCTGATGGAGAGCGAGGGTGCCCCCTGCAGGGCAAAACAACTTTCTGCAAATCTGGTCTCCTCCTTTGATTAGTAAAAACTTTTTTAAAGTTCCTAAAAATCAGTGAATGGCCAAAACATTCTGAAATTTGGTAGACTTGAAGTCATAAATATTGCCTACAAGTTCCTTCCCTCATTCCGATAGCCATAAAATGATGGCAAAACGAGCCTCGAGCCCGATAGAGAAGGCTGGTTTGATTGACTACAGCACCTTCATGCCATTTTTTCCCCTTGTCAGCCAATCACATGGCTTTCTGCAAATCTGGTCTCCTTTGATTTGTAAAACATTGTTAAAAATTCCTAAAAATTAGCGGATGATTGAAATATTCTGAAATTTGGACGGCTTGAAGTCATCAACGTTGCCTACAAGTGTGCCAAGTTTCATACTGATAGCCAAAAAAATGACAGAGAAACAAGCACTCCCCCTGAAGTCGCAGGTCCGCAGTTTGGGGGTCCTCCTGGATTCTTCACTTACGTTTGAGGCTCAGGCGTCGGTGGTGGCCGGGAGGGCCTTTGCACAACTAAGACTCGTGCGCCAACTGCGACCATACCTCGGGAAGGCGGATCTGGCCAAAGTGGTCCACGCCTTAGTCACCTCTAGACTGGATTACTGCAATGCACTCTACGTGGGGCTGCCCTTGAAAACGGCCCGGAAATTTCAGATGATCCAACGGGCGGCAGTCAGGTTGTTAACTGGGGCTCCTTACAGGGAGCGGTCAACCCTCCTGTTCAGGGAGCTCCACTGGCTGCCATTCATTTACCGGACCCAATTCAAGGTGCAGGTTCTTACCTACAAAGCCCTGAACGGTTTGAGACCTGCCTACCTGCGTGACCGCATCTCCATATACGAACCCACACGATCCCTTCGATCATCCAGAGAGGCCCTGCTCTCGATCCCACCAGCATCGCAGGCACGTTTGGTGGGGACGAGAGAGAGGGCCTTTTCGGTAGTGGCCCCTCGACTCTGGAACTCACTCCCTAAAGACATCAGACAAGCCCCAACTCTGGCAGTCTTCAGGAGGAGCTTGAAGACGTGGCTGTTCCAGTGTGCCTTCCTGGAATAATGATATCATAGCACTTTTTCCTCCAAAGCATTTACATTTCTTTAGGTCTGCTCGTATGCCCTTCCACAAACACCGGTATCACCTTTCATCCATGTCCCAACATTATTTCCAATTTTAATTTTACATTTAGCCTTCCCACTGTTTTTTAATTGTGTGCTGTCTTATTGATAATGTTGTATATTTTATTGTCTATTTTTTTATTTTAATTACTTTGTATTGTTGTTTTGTTGCTTGTATTGTTGTATTTGGGCTTGGCCTCATGTAATCTGCACCGAGTCCCTTGGGGAGATGGTAGCGGGGTACAAATAAAGTGTTATTATTATTATTATTATTATTATTATTATTATTATTATTAGAGGGGGGGTGATGTGATTGACAATGACATCTGAATGCTGATTTCTTTTTTCCTTGTCAGCGAATGACATGGCTTTCTACAAAGATGGTCTCCTCCTTTGATTTGTAAAAACTTTTAAAATTTTCCTAAAAATCAGTGGATGACCAAAATATTCTGAAATTTGGAAGGCTTGAAGCCATAAACTTTTCCTACATGTGTACCAAATTTCATCCCGATAGCTGCAAAATTACAGAGAAACAAGCCTCAAGCCCAATAGAGGGGGCTAATGTGATTGACAACGGCACCTGCATGCTGTTTTTTTTCCTTGTCAGCCAATCACATGGCTTTCAGCTGCAAAGGTGGTCTCCTCCTTTGATTTGTAAAAACTTTTTTAAATTTTCTAAAAATCAGTGGATGACCAAAACATTCTGAAACTTGGCAGACTTAAAGTTGTCAATGTTGCCTACGGGTGTACCAAGTTGCATCCTGACAGCTGTAAAAATGATGGAGAAACAAGCCTCTGAATTTTTTCCATTGCTGCTAATGGAACAAATCTTAATGAAATAATTATGAAGATTCAGATTACGGAACAGGACCCCTCTGAATCTTTACAAAATAAAGCGGGCTGGGGTGGGGAGAGGCAATCAGGATCTCTAAAATGATCAAGGGTCTGGAGAACAAGCCCTATGAGGAGCGGCTTAGGGAACTGGGCATGTTTAGCCTGAAGAAGAGAAGGCTGAGAGGAGATATGATAGCCATGTATAAATATGTGAGAGGAAGCCACAGGGAGGAGGGAGCAAGCTTGTTTTCTGCTTCTTTGGAGACTAGGACGCGGAACAATGGCTTCAAACTACAAGAGAGGAGATTCCATCTGAACATTAGGAAGAACTTCCTGACTGTGAGAGCCGTTCAGCAGTGGAACTCTCTGCCCCGGAGTGTGGTGGAGGCTCCTTCTTTGGAAGCTTTTAAGCAGAGGCTGGATGGCCATTTGTCAGGGGTGATTTGAATGCAATATTCCTGCTTCTTGGCAGGGGGTTGGACTGGATGGCCCATGAGGTCTCTTCCAACTCTTTGATTCTATGATTCTATGATTCTATGATTCTAAAGTGAATTACTAATTGGATTTCAGCTGCTTTGCACACTTCTATTCTCTCCATTGCAAGCAGAAAAGGTCACTAAAGAAACGGATTTAATACATCCATAAAAATCCAGAAGACAGCAAGTAGTGGGGAAAGGGGTTGGGTGGCCCATAGGGGCTGCTGGAAAAGGTCCTTTTCCCATTCAGTGATCTGGACGGACGTAGAGGGGTTCCTGATGGACCCCAGGGGCCTGCGGCGGGATGTAGTTGTAATAGACACCCTGGGCGTTGGCATAGATGGGTTGCTCTCCATGAGGTCCAGCAGCATACGGCACTTGGGGTGGCCTGAAGACCAGAAAGAGAAGAAGAATTGGAACAAGATTTGTTAATATTATAATTATATTATTATTGTTGTTATTGTTATTATTATTACTATTATTATTAGAATAATAATAATTGTGAAAAATCCATAGTATGGAGTTGAATCTACATGATGTTTATAAAATATCTGTGGGAATGGATCATAAAAGGAGTACATTAAAACTTTATCCACTAAAATAATCCATAAACCAATCAGACATGGGCATAATTGGCTCTTAGGAATTGTGGGAGCTGAAGTCCAAAAATACCTGGAGGGCCCAAATGTGCCCTCCAGTGATTGATGGATCCCTATCCTCTGTAACAGTGGTTCCTAACCTATTTTTGACCAGGGACCACTCCCCAACATTAGTACCAAAAGGGTTATAAATCAGTTTTTGGTAGAGGCGGCCCTAGGTAATTTTCAACGGTAAGCAAACAGTATTTTGGTGCCCCCCCCCCCAAACCAATCACTGATCTATATTTTCTGTTCGTCGTGGGAGTTCTGTGTGCCATATTTGGTTCAATTCCATCATTGGTGGAGTTCAGAATGCTCTTTGATTGTAGGTGAACTATACATCCCAGGAGCTACAACTCGCATATGTCAAGGTCTATTTTCCCCCAAGAGCACCTCAAGAGCGCCCCTGGGCAAAATCAACTATACTACGAATGCTTACTTTGCGTAATGGTTGAGCCGCCCCTGGTTTTTGGTCAACTTTAGATTCGGTTTGGTTATTTGGGGTGCTGTTTCAGAAAATTGCATTGGATAGGCAACATCAGCTTCAGTTTCTGATACAGAACATATGCCATCCAGCAGTCTCCATCTTCTCACCCACAGAAAACTGTATTTAATCATCTAGAGCCATGGACCTGGTGAGCCGCGGCCCACAGGTTGGGAACCACTGCTCTATATGATGTTAGAGAGAATATTCTACATTTCTGCCCCAGTAGATGCACCCCAGGCCCTACAACTCTGTCATCCCCTCTAGGGAGCCCTTGAGCCTCTTTATGAAGGACATCACCTGCTCTTGGAGGCTCCCCTGTCTCGCCGTGTTTCTCTGTCCATGAAGATGTTCTCATAGTCGGTCCTCGATCCCTGGTTGGCATAGCGGGACTGGGCCTCGGAGGCGTCGGAGGACCGCTTGCTGCTTCCCGCCACCGACGGGGCCTGCTTCCGGCTTCGGACAATCAAGTATCCCATGGCGAGGATGAGGATGGCGCCCATGATGGGCACCACGAAGGCCACGTAGACGATGTTGGCTGGTGGGCCCCAGCAGGAGCGGCCGTAGAAGTCGGTCACGTTGAGGAGGCGCCTGTCAGGGGCAACGCACTGGCAGCCCAGCTCCGGTGGGCATCGAAGGCAGTCGCGGAAGATGCGGGACATCCGCAGGCACTCGCAAGGGCCCGTGTCATTGCCCTGCTGGGACGGGGGGCACTCGGAGGCAGAGGGAAGGACCAAGAGGCCCAAGGCCAACAGCAGTTGCAACAGGAGACCCATCTGCAGAGACACAATGGACTGAGAAAGGCTCAGAGGGACCCCAAGACCCTTTCTCGGACCCAGAGACATCCTCTCAATCACTGTTCAACATCTTTATTAATGACTTGGATGCAAGTTTAGAGCAGTGGTTCCCAACCTTTTTTTGACCATGGACCACTTGACGAGGGACCACTCTTCAACATTAGTACCAAAGTGGTTACGAATCAATTTTTGGTCAACTTTTTGAGGTGTTGATTCAGAAAATTGCATTGAAAAAAAGCCAATGGGATTTTGGCCTGCATCAATAGGAGCATAGTGTCTAGATCTAGGGAAGTCATGCTACCCCTCTATTCTGCTTTGGTTAGACCACATCTGGAATATTGTGTCCAATTCTGGGCACCACAGTTCAAGAGAGATATTGACAAGCTGGAATGTGTCCAGAGGAGGGCGACTAAAATGATCAAGGGTCTGGAGAACAAGCCCTATGAGGAGCGGCTTAAGGAGCTGGGCATGTTTAGCCTGAAGAAGAGAAGGCTGAGAGGAGATATGATAGCCATGTATCAATATGTGAGAGGAAGCCACAGGGAGGAGGGAGCAAGCTTGTTTTCTGCTTCCTTGGAGACTAGGACGCGGAACAATGGCTTCAAACTACAAGAGAGGAGATTCCATCTGAACATGAGGAAGAACTTCCTGACTGTGAGAGCCGTTCAGCAGTGAAACTCTCTGCCCCGGAGTGTGGTGGAGGCTCCTTCTTTGGAAGCGTTTAAACAGAGGCTGGATGGCCATCTGTCAGGGGTGATTTGAATGCAATGTTCCTGCTTCTTGGCGGGGGGTTGGACTGGATGGCCCATGAGGTCTCTATCCAACTCTTTGATTCTATGATTCTATGAATAGGCCACATCACCTCTAGTTTCTGATACAGAACATATGCCAACCAGTAGTCACCAATTTCTCACCCAAAGAAAAACATATTTAATAAGCCTCAGCACTACAAGAGGGTTTTGCGAGATCGGTCACTCTTGTTGCAATGGTGTAGCAACGGTGAGGCCACGAAGATATTTTAGTTCTTTCAGACCACCGGTGGTCCATGGGCCACAGGTTGGAAACCACTGGTTTAGAAGGCATGCTGATCAAGCTTGTAGATGGGACCAAATTAGGAGGGAGAGTTAATCCTCCAGAGGACAGGATCAGAATGCAAAATTACCTCGACAGATAAGAGAGAGAATATTGGCCAAAACTAACAAAATGAATTTCAACAAGATCAGAAGTAAGAGACAACACTTAGGCAGAAAAAAAAATGAAATGCAAAGATACAGGATGAGTGACGCCTATCTCGACAACAGAGATAAACAACAACAACAATAACATCATAATAATAATAATAATAATAATAATAATAATAATAATAATAATAGAACTGCAAAGACTCTGGCACAAACCAGTAAAGGTGGTCCCAGTGGTGATCGTCACACGGTGCAGTGCCTAAAGACCTTGGTCTGCACTTAAACACAATCAGCGCTGACAAAATTACCATCTGCCAGCTGCAGAAGGCCGCCTTATTGGGATCTGCACGCATTATTCGCCGATACATCACGCAGTCCTAGACACTTGGGAAGTGTCCGACGTTTGATCCAATTCAACAGCCAGTAGAGTGTCTGCTGTGGATTCACCTTGTTGTATTTCTAATAATAATAATAATTACGGCCCAGTTTACCTGTCCGAATGGATTTTCCCCTATGAACCATCAAGGTTGTTAAGATCTTCTGGAGGGGCCTGCTCTCGGTCCCACCACCCTCGCAATCGCGCCTGGTGGGGACGAGGGACAGGGCCTTCTCGGTGGTGGCCCCTCGGCTCTGGAACTCCCTCCCATTGGAGATTAGAACTGTCCCTTCTCTCCTGACCTTTAGAAAGCTGGTGAAAACCTGGCTCTGGAATCTGGCATTTGATGAGTGAGTCAATAACTCTGGACCACACGGACGGATGGTGATGAATTGTGATTTCATTCTGACGACTTGGCCTTATGTAATTATATGATTGTATTTTAATGTGTTTTTATATTAGTGTATTATGGGATGTGATGTTTTAAACTATTGTGTATGAATCCTCTGTTGTGAACCAGCCTGAGTCCCTCGTCAGAGGTGAGAAGACCGGTATATTAAAGTTCTAAATAAATAAAATAATAATAATAATAATAATAATAATAATAATAATAATAAAGCTTTATTGCTATCCTATCCTGCCCTATCTTCCCAATGGGGACTCAAGATGGTTCACAACATACAGCGGCTAACATTCAATGGCGTAAAATTCAACATGAAAAAGATCTTGCCGTCTTCATGGAGAGCAAGCTGAACCTGAGCCAAGAGTGTGATGCAGCAGCTCAAAAAGCCAATGGGATTTTGGGCTGCATCAAAACGTGTCCAGATCGAGGGAAGTCATGGTGCCTTTGTGTTCTGCTTTGGTTAGACTTCTTTACCTGGAATACTGTATCCGATTCTGGGCACCACAGTTCAAAAGAGATATTGATAAGCTGGAAGGTGTCCAGAGGAGGGCAACTAAAATTCAAAGGTCTGGAGAGCATGAATCCCTATGAGAAACATATTAAAGAATTGGGTATGTTTAGCTTCGGAAGAAAAGGTTGAGAGGAGACTTTTTTTCGTATCAGGAGCGAGTTGAGAAACTGCAAGTCACTGCTGGTGTGAGAGAATTGGCCGTCTACAAGGACGCTGCCCAGGGGACACCCAGATGTTTTGATGTTTTACCATCCTTGTAGGAGGCTTCTCTCATGTCTCCGCATGGGAAGCTGGAGCTGACACAAGGAGCTCGCCTGCATTCTCCCCAGATTCGAACCTCTAACCTGTTGGTCTTCAGTCTTGCCGGCACTAGGGTTTAACCCAGTGCACCACTGGGGGCTCCTGAGAGGAGGCATGATAGCCATGTATAAATATGTGAAAGGGTGTCATAAGGAAGAAGGAGTAGGCTTTTTTTAATGCTGTCCTTGAAAGTAGAACTAGGAGCAATGGGTTCAAATGACAAGAAAGGAGATTCCACCTGATTATTAGGAAGAACTTCTTGACTGTAAGAATCATAGAATCAAAGAGTTGGAAGAGACCTCATGGGCCATCCAGTCCAACCCCCTGCCAAGAAGCAGGAATATTGCATTCAAATCACCCCTGACAGATGGCCATCCAGCCTCTGTTTAAAAAGCTTCCAAAGAAGGATCCTCCACCTCACTCCAGGGCAGAGAGTTCCACTGCTGAACGGCTCTCACAGTCAGGAAGTTCTTCCTCATGTTCAGATGGAATCTCCTCTCTTGTAGTTTGAAGCCATTGTTCCACGTCCTAGTCTCCAAGAGCTGTTCAGCAGTGGAACCTTCTGCCTTGTAATGTGGTAGAAGCTCCTTCCTCAAAAACCTTTAAACAGAGGCTGGATGGCCATCTGTTCAGGGATATTTTGTGCTCTCCTGCATGGCAGAAGGGGGTTGGACTAGATGGCCCATGTGATCTCTTCCAACTCTATTGTTCTATGACTAGCTGTCCCCTGCCAGGCATTGCTGTGGCCCAGTCTGGTTATCTGCAAAATAAAGTAAATATTTCTAATATATGTATTTCTTTATGCTTGTGGGTAAACAGTATTTCTTGCTGTTTCTTTGTCAGTGTTGATGTGGAGAGTGTCTGGTTTGTCTACTCTGGAACATGCAACGTATAATTGTGCTTCTTTAGGGGTCCCTTTCAAATCTATGATACTATATCTGTGTGTGTGTGTGAATCATATCTATCTATCTATATCTATGGCTGGATGGCTCTTTGTCAGGAGGGCTTTGATTACGTTTTCTTGCCCTGGTGAAGGGAGTTGGACTTAGTAGCCTTAAGTATTTTCTGTTGGTCATGGGGGTTCTGTGTGGGAAGTTTGCCCCAATTCTGTCGTTCGTGGGTTCAGAATGCTCTTTGATTGTTGGTGAACTATAAATCCAAGGAACTACAACTCCCAAATGTCAAGGTTAATTTCCCCCAAACTCCATCTGTGGTCATGTTTGGGCATATGGAATAGTCATGCCAAGTTTGGTCCAGATCCATCACTGCTTGAATCCACAGTGATCTCTGGATGTAGGTGAACTACAACTCCCAAATGCCCACCAAAACCTTCTATTGTTTTCTTTTGGTCATGGGAACCCTGTGTGCCAAGTTTAGTTCAATTCCATCATTGGTGAAGTTCAGAATGCTCTTTGATTGTAGTTGAACTATAAATCCCAGCAACTACAACTCCCAAATAACATTTTTTTAAAAAAGTGATGGTCACTCCTTGGGTTAGTAGGTGACTTGTGGCCAAATTTGGCAGCAATTCGTCCAGTGGTTTTTGAGTTATGTTAATCCCACAAACGAACATTACATTTTTATTTCTATAGACAAGCTGTCTCCTGCCACGCATTACTGTGGCCCACATAGGGGTTCTGTTTGGGAGGTTTGGCCCAATTCTCTCGTTGGTGGGGTTCAGAATGCTCTTTGATTGTAGGTGAACTATAAATCCCAGCAACTACAACTCAAAAATGTGAAGGTCTATTTTCCCCAAACTCCACCAGTGTTTACATTTGGGCATAATGAGTATTCATGTAGAGTTTGGTCCAGATCCATCATTGTTTGAGTCCTCAGTGCTCCCTGTATGTAGGTGAACTACAACTCAAAAACTCAAGGTCAATGCCCACCAAACCCTTCCAGTATTTTCTATTGATGATGGGAGAACTGTGTGCCAAGTTTGGTTCAATTCAATTGTTGGTGGAGTTTGGAATGCTTTTGATTGTAGGTGAACTATAAATCCTAGCAGCTGCAATTCCCAGATGTCAAGTTCTATTTTCCCCAAACTCCACCAGTGTTCATATTTGGGCATATTGAATATTTGTGCCAAGTTTGGTCCATATCCATCACAGAGCGCACCGTGCTCTCTGGATGTAGGTGAACTACAACTCCAAAACTCAAGGTCAATGCCCACAAAACCCTTCCAGTATTTTCTGTTGGTCACGGGAGAACTGTGTGCCAAGTTTGGATCAATTCCATCTTTGGTGGGGTTCAGAATGCTCTTTGATTGTAGGTGAACTATAAATCCCAGCAACTACAACTCCCAAATGACAAAATCAATTTTTTGAGTGAAGGACAAAGATTGGATTGTTAGGTGTCTTGTGTCCAAATTTGGTGTCAATTCGTTCAGTGGTTTTTGAGTTATGTTAATCCCACAAATGAACATTACATTTTTATTTATATAGACTAGCTGTACCCGCCACACGTTGCTGGGGCCAACCTTCCCTCTTTCTCTCCTTCTTTCCCTCCTTCCTTCACTCCCTCTTTGCTTCTCTTCTTCCTTCCTTCCCCCTTTTTCTTTTCTTCTGCTATCTCTCTTTTCTTCCTTCTCTCTTTCCTTCTTTCCTTCCCTCCCTCTTTCTCTACATCTCCCCCCTTCCTTCGCTCCCTCTTTCCTTCCTTCTTTTCCTTTTTTCTTTCCTTCTTTCCTTCCTTCCTTCTCTAACTATCCTTCCTCCCCCCTTTTTCTTTCCCTCCCTCTTTCTCTCCTTTCTTCCTTCTCTACCTCTTTCCTTCCTTCCTTCTCTCTTTGCTTCCCTGCTTCCTTCTCCCTTTCCTTCTTTCTTTCCCTCCCTTTCTTTTCTTTTCTTTTCCTTTCTTTCTTTCTTTCTTTTCTCCCCTTCCCTTCCTCTTTCTTCCCTTTTTTCTGTATTGTCCTTTAGCTTTTGGGGGCACTTTAAGTCCCTTCTGCTGTGTTTTTCAGTGTTTTTTTGTGTGAAGGACATACATTGGGTTGTTGGGTGTCTTTTGTCCAAATTTGGCTGCAATTCGTCCAGTGGTTTTTGAGTTATGTTAATCCCACAAACGAACATTACATTTTTATTTCTATAGACTAGCTGTACCCGCCACACGTTGCTGGGGCCAACCTTCCCTCTTTCTCTCCTTCTTTCCCTCCTTCCTTCACTCCCTCTTTTCTTCTCTTCTTCCTTCCTTCACTATCTCTTTCCTTCCTTTCCCCTTTTTCTTTTTCTTCTGCTATCTCTCTTTCCTTCTTTCCTTCCCTCCCTCTCTCTCTACATCTTCCCCCTTCCTACAGTGGGTTGTTAGGTGTCTTGTGTCCAAATTTGGTGTCAATTCCTCCAGTGGTTTTTGAGTTCTGTTAATCCCACAAACGAACATTACATTTTTATTTCTATAGATGATCTGCAAAGGGCTGAGAAAGCCTCGGCGCAACCCAAAGACCCCTTCTTGGACCCACAGGAATCCTTCTCAATTACCTATTTTTGAACCCCACAACTTTGCAGACCCAAGAGACCAAACTGAAGGATCTCTCATTCATGTGCATTGCCACGAAATCGAAGTCAATTCTGCAGGACCAGAAAGCTCAAGGAAGTAGGGATGCAGAGTTAGAGCAGGATCATGAGCTCCAGAAAGCAGAGCAGAAGCTAAGCGTTTCCAGCTATTAAGGCTGCAATTAAGGACTGATGCCATCTAACGGAGGAGATCTAATTGGAGATCTAAGAGGACCAACAGATATGAGTGCTTGGCAAAAGTGGCATAAATAGCTGAAGGCTGGAGCTGGCAGTTTGCTGGAAGCAACGTTATGGAACCACTACATCCCGAATCTCTGTCGGTGAACTCTTTGATGGTTTGAGTTGGTGAGATTGCTTGGTTTTAACTCTGCCCTATTCTTATGCTTTACCCTTGTTGTACTGTTTGCTGTGTATACCTACGGACTGTCTTTTGACTACGAGACAGCGAGTGGCTGCATTAACAGGGATTCTGTGTACAATTTGAGCTGACTGTAAGAAGGCAACTTGGAGGACGGGGTCTCTCATTCATGGCAATTCGGCAGCAAAGAAAAGTGGGAGGCTCTTTTTTGGGAGACCTGAGCCGACCGTAAGGGGGATGACTTGTAAGGTCTCTCATTCCTGGGGTCACTATATATCCAAGTGAATTGGGCAGCGAAGGGGAAAGGCTGTCGGAAAAGAGGAAGACCCCATTCCAGATTGATTCAACCACAAAACCAGAGCTGTTCATCAAAGACCAATTTACGGGTCGCTCTGAATTAACCATTTTGTGGTGTTCCAAACTGACCCAGGCCTGGCATTCCCTCTCTCCAAAACAGCAGAGGACCCCCATCTTGGTCCCGGAGCTCATGGATGCTGGTGATCATAACAAAACAGGAACCAAGATCTATAAATGACCCAGTGGCAAGTTTCGAGGCCTCTTTGACTACTAAGTAGACCTTCCACACACACCTTTCAGCTCTGTCCAGATTCTTGAATCCTTCCAAAGTTTGGAGGCCGTAATTACACCCTACCTTTCACTTTGAGGATCCTCAGCCGCTAGTTTTAGCCACTCTCCGTCCTGTCAAGGGAGGCTCCTGGCATCGCTTCCACCGGGCGGAGAAAGGGGAAGATGTGGTTCCCTCTTTCGTCCCAGAAAGGGTGGAGGGGGAAGTGGAGGAGAGAGTCGCTTTGGGGCAAGACCCAGTTGCTCAACCTCCCAGGCCAGCTGCCATCAAGCGCCTCCCTTTGTGACCACAGGTTTTGGTTTCGGGGCACAAAACACAGCCTGGAGGTCAGGCTGGATGGCGGCAAGGCAAAGCAGGGCAGAAGCTAGGCAAAGTGGAACCCAGCACACAAAAGAGGATGGAGCCAGAGCTGAAGAGAGGGAGTTGGGATGGAATCTGGAGACAGGAACAAAAGGGGGCGGAGCCAGGATGGAACCTGGAGACAGAAAGGGGCGGAGCTGGGAACAAAAGGGGGTGGAGTCAGGATAGAACCTGGAGATAGTATGGGGCGGAGCTGGGATCAAAGGGAGGAGGGGTCAGGATGGATCCTGGACATAGAATGGGGAGGAGCTGGGATCAAAAGGGGGTGGGGTCAGGATGGATCCTGGAGATAAAATGGGGCGGAGCTGGGATCAAAAGGGGGTGTGGTCAGGATGGATCCTGGAGATTGAATGGGGCGGAGCTGGGATCAAAAGGGGGTGTGGTCAGGATGGATCCTGGAGATTGAATGGGGCGGAGCTGGGATCAAAAGGGGGTGGGGTCAGGATGGATCCTGGAGATTGAATGGGGCGGAGCTGGGATCAAAAGGGGGTGTGGTCAGGATGGATCCTAGAGACAGAACGGGGCGGAGCTAGGATCAAAAGGGGGTGTGGTCAGGATGGATCCTGGAGATTGAATGGGGCGGAGCTGGGATCAAAAGGGGGTGGGGTCAGGATGGATCCTGGAGATTGAATGGGGCGGAGCTGGGATCAAAAGGGGGTGTGGTCAGGATGGATCCTGGAGATAGAATGGGATGGAGCTGGGATCAAAAAGGGGTGTGGTCAGGATGGATCCTAGAGACAGAACGGGGCGGAGCTGGGATCAAAAGGGGGTGTGGTCAGGATGGATCCTAGAGATAGAATGGGATGGAGCTGGGATCAAAAAGGGGTGTGGTCAGGATGGATCCTAGAGACAGAACGGGGCGGAGCTGGGATCAAAAGGGGGTGTGGTCAGGATGGATCCTGGAGATTGAATGGGGCGGAGCTGGGATCAAAAGGGGGTGGGGTCAGGATGGATCCTGGAGATTGAATGGGGCGGAGCTGGGATCAAAAGGGGGTGTGGTCAGGATGGATCCTGGAGATAGAATGGGATGGAGCTGGGATCAAAAAGGGGTGTGGTCAGGATGGATCCTAGAGACAGAACGGGGCGGAGCTGGGATCAAAAGGGAGTGTGGTCAGGATGGATCCTGGAGATAGAATGGGGCAGAGCTGGGATCAAAAGGGGTGGGGCCAGGAACAAAAGGGGTGGAGCTAAGGTGAAAACTGGAAACAAAAGGGGCAGAGTCAGGAGAAAACGGTTGAAGCTAAGATGGAACCTGAAACAAAAGGTGTGGAATCAGACTCAAAAGGGGGTGGGGTCAGGATGGAACCTCTAGATAAAAGGGGTGGAGCCAGGAGCAAAAGGGGTGGGGCCACAGGTGGGACCTGGGGATCCAGTGACACTGCACATCAAGAGGCATTTCCACAAATAAGCCCACCTGGTCCCACTTCATCTAAGAAACTGAATGTCCGGGATGTTGAAATCACCATTTCTCCCTACATCAGAAACCAAACCTGAGTCTCCAGGCGGGTTCAAGACGGGAAGATCCTTGTGCCGTCGTCGTTGTGCAGAAAGACACAAAAAGCCAAGGAGGGTTCATCTGAACTCTTTGTTTTATTTCTATTTCATTTTATCCAACGAAACATTCACAGTTTTCACGGAGAAAGAAGGAGCGCTGCCACCGAAGATGCCTGGCTCAAACGAAAACAAAACAAGGGAGGGAAGGGGACGCACAGTCCAAAGTAGGGGGGCGGTGTCTAGTTTTGCAAGCCGAGATGGGGCTCCGGGTGGCCATTGCTTTCCGGGGGGCACACAAAGCCATTGAGGCGCGGCGGGGGCGATTGCTTGGGGCTCTGAACACGCTTGGCGCAGCCCCACGGCTGTTGGGTCTTGTATTCTAGCTGCATGTGGTTCTGGGGAGGGAGGCCCACGCAGGCCCTGCCCAAGAGAGAGAAAGAGGCAAGCCATCAGTCACATCATTGAAAACGAACACATAGCCTGCCACTTCCCATTTCCAAAAGAGCTCCTTAATTATTTCTTAAAATACAATTTTATTTGGTTATGCTAAGCAAGCTTGATTAGCACTGAGTAACCATGAAGTTGTAAAGTCAATCAGTAGCCTAGTTGTTGTGCCTGGAGGGACCCTCTGTTTGGAAGGTGTTCACTGGCATTTGGTTGTTTGCTGTCTGGAATTCCCCTGTTTGTTTGTTTGTTTATTTACTTATTTATTTTATTTGTATACCGCCTTTCAAGGCGGTTTCCAACAAATCAGTATACATAAAACATAATAGATAAAAAACATTAACAGTATAAAACATCACAAAGACAATAAAAGCAACATCATCAGCGTCTCATTATTCTCAAGCATTATCCAATTCCATTGTCAGGTCATTCGATTTCCTATATTAGCTACTCTGTGTTTGTAAACGCTTGCTCAAATAGCCACGTTTTAACTTGCCTCTGAAACGTCAGGAGGGAGGGAGCAGATCTGATCTCCCTAGGGAGGGCGTTCCATAGCCGAGGGGCCACCACTGAGAAGGTCCTGTCTCTCGTCCCCGCCAAACGTGCTTGTGACCAAGGCGGGACCGAGAGCAGGGCCTCCCCGGATGATCTTAAAGTCCTCAGTGGTTCGTAAGCAGAGATAAGTTCGGATAGGTAAGTTGGGCCAGAACCGTTTAGGGCTTTATAGGCCAAAGCCAGCACTTTGAATTGGGCCCAGTAGCCAACTGGCAGTCAGTGGAGCTGGCGCAACAAGGGGGTTGTATGCTCCCTGAGCGCCACTCCTGTTAACAACCTGGCTGCCGATCGTTGGACTAGTTGAAGCTTCCGGACCGTCTTCATATGCAACCCCATGTACAGATTGTAGAGAGCGTTTTCCAAAGCCAACATCGACACCGAAATACAACACCGCCTGAGCTCTGTGAGTGCAGCATTTTCCCGAATGAAGCAGAGAGTGTTTGAGGACCGGGACATCCGTAGGGATACCAAGGTGCTTGTCTATAAAGCTATTGTCCTCCCAACCCTGCTATACGCTTGCGAAACATGGACTGTCTACACACGTCACATGCAACTCCTGGAATGATTCCATCAGCGCTGCCTCCGGAAAATCCTGCAAATATCTTGGGAAGACAAACGGACAAACGTCAGCGTACTGGAAGAAGCAAAGACCACCAGCATTGAAGCGATGGTCCTCTGCCATCAACTCTGCTGGACCGGCCACGTTGTCCGGATGCCTGACCACCGTCTCCCAAAGCAGTTGCTCTACTCTGAACTCAAGAATGGAAAACGGAATGTTGGAAGACAGGAAAAGAGATTTAAAGATGGGCTCAAAGCCAACCTTAAAATCTCTGGCATAGACACTGAGAACTGGGAAGCCCTGGCCTTTGACCGCTCCAGCTGGAGGTCAGCTGTGACCAGCAGTGCTGCAGAATTCGAGGAGGCACGAGTGGAGGATGAAAGAGAGAAACGTGCCAGGAGGAAGGCGCGTCAAGCCAACCCCAACCGGGACCGCCTTTCACCTGGAAACCAATGCCTTCACTGTGGGAGAACATGCGGGTCAAGAATAGGGCTCCACAGCCACCTACGGATCTACAAAAATAGTCATCAAGACCATCCTACTCGTCCAACGAGGGATCGCAAAGTAAGTAAGAGAGCGTTGCAGTAGTCTATACAGAGCGTGGACTACCGTGGCCAAGTCAGACTTCCCAAGGTACGGGCGCAGCTGGCGCACAAGTTTTAACTGTGCGAATGCTCCCCTGGTCACCACCGAGACCTGGGCTTCCAGGCTCAGCGATGAGTCCAGGATCACACCCAAGCTGCGAACCTGCATCTTCAGGGGGAGTGTGACCCTATCCAACACAGGCTGTAACCCTATGCCCTGTTCGGCCTTACGACTGACCAGGAGTACCTCTGTCTTGTCTGGATTCAATTTCAATTTGTTTGCCCTCATCCAGACTGTCACAGCGGCCAAGCACCGGTTCAGAACCTGGACAGCCTCCTTAGTAGCGGGTGGGAAGGAGTGGCAAAGTTGGACATCATCTGCGTACAGATGACACCGCACCCCGAAACTCTGGATGATCTCCCCCAACGGCTTCATGTATATGTTGAACAACATGGGAGACAGTATTGATCCCTGAGGAACCCCACAAGACAAAGGATGTGGGGTTGAACAGGTGTCTCCCAATAATACCTGTGTGCGCCCCTCCAGAAAGGACCGGAGCCACTGTAAAACAGTGCCCCCCAGGCCCATTCCGGCGTTTCTGAACAATGTTCCTTTTTTACTGCCTTGATTCTGGCATTTTATCTTAACAACGGTTGTCATGACCTCCCTTCCTGGAGTGGTGGGCAATCATGAAAGTAGGCCATACCTTGGCCTGTTGTTCTCTTGAAGCAAGGGAGAGGGTTTCCATGGAAACAGGGCTGTGAAGGAGAGGGCCAAAGTGAGGGATATGAGGCGAGAGGGAAAACAACTGTCAGGTGGAACTTTGCTTGTAACTGTACGGTATACTTTGAGAAATACAGCTCTTCCAGTCTGTCCGTGAGGTAATTTCTTCTCTAGAAAACTGCAGATCAGGACAATGGTAAACAGATTTTGTTCATTTTCATGGTTTCCTCCTTCAACAAATGCTACGTTCAGGGAACCTCTAACCCAGCGTTTCTCAACTTGGGGGTTGGGACCCCTGAGGGGGTCGTGAGGGGGTGTCAGAGGGGTCACCAAAGACCATCAGAAAATACAGTATTTTATGTTGGTCATGGGGGTTCTGTATGGAAAGCTTGGTTCAATTCTATCGTTGGTGGTGTTCAGAATGCTCTTTCATTATAGGTGAACTATAAATCTCAGCAACCACAACTCCCAAATACCACGGTCTATTTTCCCCAAATTCCACCAGTGCTCACATTTTGGACATATTGAGTATTCCTGTCAAGTTTGGTCCAGATCCATCATTGTTGAGTCCATAGTGCTCTCTGGATGTAGGTGAACTATAACTCCAAAACCCAAGGTCAATGCCCATCAAACCCTTCCAGTATTTTCTATTGGTCATGGGAATTCTGTGTGTCAAAGAAAGAAAGGAACTCCAGACAACAAACAACCAAGTGCCAGTGAACACCACCCAAACAAAGGATGCCTCCAGGCAGGAACACTGATGGACTTCGCAACTGCAAGGCAATTCAATGCTGTATTGTCGAAAGCTTTCATGGCCGGAATCACTGGGTTGTTGTGAGTTTTCCAAGCTGTATGGCCATGTTCCAAAAGCATTATCTCCTGACGTTTCGCCTGCATCTATGGTAGGCATCCTCAGAGGTTGTGAGGTCTGTTGGAAACTAGGAAATTTGAGTTTATATATCTGTGGGATGTCCAGGGTGGGAGAAAGAACTCTTGTCTGTTGGAGGTAGGTGTGGATGTTTTAATTGGCCACCTTGATTAGCATTTAATGACATAGAAGTTTAAAGGTTCTTACTGCCTGGGGGAATCCTTTGTTGGGAGATGATTAGTTGGTCCTGATGGTTTCAACTCAATGCTATTCAAGCTGGCTAATTGCAACTATTACAAACTCCATCTCCTCATGCGGGGACATGAGAGAAGCCTCCCACAAGGATGATAAAAACATCAAATCATCCAAACTTCCCCTGGGCAACGTCCTTGCAGACGGCCAATTCTCTCACACCAGAAGCGACTTGCAGTTTCTCAAGTCGCTCCTGACACGACAAAAAAAAACTTGCTTCAAACAGATAAGGGTTCTTTCTCACAGATATATATATATACACTCCACTTGCCTCATTTCCAACAGACTTCTGAACAAACCTCTAAAGATGCCAGCCACAGGTGCAGGTGAAACATCAAGAGAGAATACTACTGTAATATGGCCCTACAACCCGAAAAACACACAGCAAGCCACCCCTATAATTGTTATAATTTATCAACATAACCCATTAATGTTATATTAAAAGCAACAGCAGAGAAACAAAGGGCTCCGGAATGATGGCGGCACTGACCTGAGGAGGTTCTCGAGGGCAGCACGTTGTCGGAAGAGGGCGTTGACCACAGGTGCGCCTCTGGGGACAAGGGGAGCCTTGCAGAGGAAGCTGAGAAGCGAGAGGACGCTGTGGAGGGGCTGGGGGTCCCCCTCACCCTCAATGCCTACCCGGATGCGCTGGCACAGCTCCGCCAGCACCACCAGGTCCAGGATGATGGGGGCTGCCAGCAAGGAGTCCTGCACAGAGAAAGAGAGAAAGCATTTGGGGAGACATACTTCATCAGATTTACTAAATTCCACTGAGTCCTACACTTCGGAAGTGGTAACCCATTGTGTTCACCACATGAAGCTGAGTTCAAGTGTAGGGTAGAGCATTCTTTCCATGTCTAAAGCATTGGGAATGGCTATCTTTTCATACATTTCCAGAGCTGGTTGGGAAGTGGATTTTTGGGGAATGATCCAGATGCAGATGGGCAAAAGGGCCAATTCTGTAATGTGATGGCATTCGTTGTTCTCGGGTTTAAAATGATACGTTTACATAATTTGTGGAAATTCTCCTCTGAGGAAAAGGCTGGAGAGGGGGTGACCTCCAGTTGCTCCTTTAATGCCCCCCGAGTCCAAACCCATTCTGCCTTCTTGACCACGGATGATAGGATTTGCAGTCCTTGCTTTGGATCAGACTTCAACCGAACTCTGCAACTCCTACAAATGACCAACCCGGACTAAACTTGGCACAGAGCAGCCCTCTGTCCAACTAAATATCCTGGAGAGGTTTTGGGGGAATATGCTTACGACCATTCTAGTGATCACAAAGTCTAGTAGCATTTTGGTGGGGAAGCGGGTGAGCAAGAACCACACATCTCCACGACACACACCTCACAAACGTTGTGGATGACGATGGTGTTGGTGCCGCCCAGGGCAATCTCAGAGGTGTACTCGTCTAGCGCCCGCTTGCTGTCGCCAACGTAGGGCACGTACTTGATCACCACCTGTCCGGGAAGAGGTAATCTTCTATATAAATAAAAATGTAATGTTCGTTTGTGCTATTCACAGAACTCAGAAACCACTGGGGCAATTGACACCAAATTTGGACACTGTGTCCCTAACAACCCAATGTATGTTCTCCACTCAAAAAAACGATAACAAAAAGCAGAAAGGACTTCTAAACTGCATGTCCACAAAGGAGAAACTGCATGTCTACCGAGACCCATGGCCACACCCCCTCCTCCTCGTGGGGAAACAGCCGGCCATTAAAGCCAGGCACACGTGCACGGCCACACAAACACACACAAGCGAGTGGAGTGGAGGTGGAGGCTTGCCAAATGCAGCCCCTTCTCTTTCCCTCCTATGTCAGGAGAGCAGTCTCCTCCTCCTTTCCCTGTTGGAAAGTGCCAGCAGCATAGAATCATAGAATCATAGAATCAAAGAGTTGGAAGAGACCTCATGGGCCATCCAGTCCAACCCCCTGCCAAGAAGCAGGAATATTGCATTCAAATCACCCCTGACAGATGGCCATCCAGCCTCTGCTTAAAAGCTTCCAAAGAAGGAGCCTCCACCACACTCCGGGACAGAGAGTTCCACTGCTGAACGGCTCTCACAGTCAGGAAGTTCTTCCTAATGTTCAGATGGAATCTCCTCTCTTGTAGTTTGAAGCCATTGTTCCGCGTCCTAGTCTCCAAGGAAGCAGAAAACAAGCTTGCTCCCTCCTCCCTGTGGCTTCCTCTCACATATTTATACATGGCTATCATGTATGTCCGGAGTGCTCCACGCAAGGAAGTGCTCCACGGAGTGCAACGGAGTGCTCCACGCAAGGAAGAAGGGGAGGAGGAGGAGGAGGAGGGGGAGGGGGAGGAGGCAAGGAAGGTCCACGGTGCTTGAATGAAGGACCTTCCTTCTCTCCCTCCCTTCCCTTCTTTCCTCCCTTACCTTTCTTTCCTTTTCTTCTTTCCTTCTCCTTCCTTTCCTTCTTTCCCTCCTTCCCTTCCTTCCTGTCCTTCCTTTTTCCTTTCCTTCTTCCCTCCCTCCCTTTCCTCTTTCTTTCCCTTTCTTCATTTCCTTCCCCTTCATTTCCTTCCCTCCCTCCTTTCTTCAACCCTCTCCTTTCTTTCCCTCCTTCCTTCCTCCTTCCTTCCTTCTCCTCCCTCCCTCCCTGTCCCTCCTTCTTTTTTTCCTTCCTTCCCTTCTTTCCCTCCCTCCCTTCCTTTTTCCTTCCTTCCTTCCTGTCCCTCCCTCCTTCCTTCTTCCTTTCCTTCTTTTCTATGTAAAATATAAATACAATATTAAATGGAAGGGACAGTCAAGAATTAACGAGAGAAGGAGGGAAAGAGGGAAGGAAGGAAGGAGGGAAGGGAAAGAAGGAAAAAGAAAGATAGAGAAGCAAGGAAGGAGAGAAGGAAATAAAAAAGTGAAAGGAAAAAGAGAGGGAAGGAAGGAGAGAAGGAACGAAAGATAGGGAAGGAGGGAAGGATGTAACCAAAGAGCAAAGAAAGGGAGGAAAGAAACAGGTAGAGATGGAAGAAAGATGAGAGATAGGGAAAGAAAAAGAGGAAAGGAAGGAAAGAGGGAAGGGAGGAGAGAAAGAGGGAGGGAAGCTTGGCCACAGCAATGCGTGGCGGGTACAGCTAGTCATAAATAAATCTTAATAATAAGAGCAGCTGGATGCATTTGGGTGAACCCTGCCGGCCGCTTCTCCCTACTCACGCAGTGGTCGGGCCGCTCGCCCGGGCCGTAGAGCACCGGGTTCAGGTCCACCATGTCGTCCACCACGTTAGACTTGGAGACCTCCTTGGAGCGGAACTGGGCCGGGGCCGAGAGATTGCGCCCGTCATTGTTGCCCAAGTGGTTGTAGCTCACGATCGAGACTGGCTGGAAGGAGGAAGCATGGTCTAGATCAGACATGGAAAAACTCCGGCCCTCTCACAAACCACTATTCTGACAATGGGATATATGAAAGCAAAACAGGAAATATACCAGATAATGAGTTGAAATACCATGTAAGTGCAGCTGCTGTATTGAATTCAGAGACAGTGGTCAGTCTTTTATTTTAGCAAGTCATTTTAATATTTTAATTAATTCATTTATTTTATTTATATTCCACCCTTCGCACCCTAAAGGGAACTCAGGGTGGATCACACAACACAAATAATAATAATAATAATAATAATAATAATAATAATAATAATAATCTTTATTTATACCCCGCCACCATCTCCCCAATGAGGACTCGAAGCGGCTTACATGGGGCCAAGCCTGGACAACATATTACATCGAAATAAAACCAAAACATGAACAACAAGCAACATCATCAAAATTACATAAAAAAACATATAATACAATAACAAAATAACATTACAATAAACACAGTCGCAGTAACAGTGGGCGAGCCACATGGACAAGATAAAATGTTTAAAAACTCTAATGAGATAAAAATAGGTTATTTGCAGGGAGCTCATAAAGACACACCAGGTTGTGAAACTAAACTTCCCATTTGGGGGGCGTATACTCCAGTGACAGAAGCGTTGAGGGGAGCAATAGTGTCGTGTTGTGCACCTACTCGCCAAAGGCGCAGCGGAAGAGCCAGGTTTTAAGGTTCTTTTTAAACGTTTGGCCTGAAAAACCTACAACAACCCAGTGATTCCAGCCATGGAAGCCTTCGCCAATACAAAGGAAAGGATACTTGTTCAGGCCTTGGTGGTGGGGGATTGTTGTTGTTGTGTTGTTCATTCGTTCAGTCGTCTCTGACTCTTCGTGACCTCATGGACCAGCCCACGCCAGAGCTCCCTGTCGGCCGTCACCACCCCCAGCTCCTTCAAGGTCAGTCCAGTCACTTCAAGGATGCCATCCATCCATCTTGCCCTTGGTCGGCCCCTCTTCCTTTTGCCTTCCACTTTCCCCAGCATAATTGTCTTCTCTAGGCTTTGCTGTCTCCTCATGATGTGGCCAAAGTACTTCAACTTTGTCTCTAGTATCCTTCCCTCCAATGAGCAGTCGGGCTTTATTTCCTGGAGGATGGACTGGTTGGATCTTCTCGCAGTCCAAGGCACTCTCAGCACTTTCCTCCAGCACCACAGCTCAAAAGCATCTCTCTTCCTTCGCTCAGCCTTCCCTAAGGTCCAGCTCTCACATCCGTAGGTGACTACAGGGAATACCATGGCTTTGACTAGGCGGATCTTTGTTGCCAGTCTGATGTCTCTACTCTTTACTATTTTATCGAGACTGGACATTGTTCTCCTCCCAAGAAGTAAGCGTCTTCTGATTTCCTGGCCACAGTCTGCATCTGCAGTCATCTTTGCGCCTAGAAATACAAAGTCTGTCACGGCCTCCACATTTTCTCCCTCTATTTTCCACTTGTCAATCATTCTTGTTGCCATAATCTTGGTTTTTTTTATGTTTAGCTGCAACCCGGCTTTTGCACTTTATTCTTTCACCTTGATTAGAAGGCTCCTCTGCTCCTCCTCGCTTTCGGCCATCAGAGTGGTGTCATCTGCATATCTGAGGTTGTTAATGTTTCTTCCAGCAATTTTCACCCCAGCTTTGCATTCATCCAGCCCCGCACATCGCATGATGTGTTCTGCATACAAATTAAAAAGGTTGGGTGAGAGTATGCAGCCTTGCCGTACGCCTTTCCCAATCTTGAACCAGTCTGTTGTTCCGTGGTCAGTTCTTACTGTTGCTACTTGGTCCTTGTACAGATTCCTCAGGAGAGAGACAAGGTGGCTTGGGATGCCCATCCCACCAAGAACTTGCCACACTTTATTATGATCCACACAGTCAAAGGCTTTAGAATAGTCAATGAAGCAGAAGTAGATGTTTTTCTGAAACTCCCTGCCTTTCTCCATTATCCAGCGGATATTGGCAATCTGGTCTCTCGTTCCTCTGCCTTTTCTAAACCCAGCTTGAACATCTGGCAACTCTCGCTCCATGTATTGCTGGAGTCTTCCTTGCAGGATCTTGAGCATTACCTTACTGGCATGAGAAATAAGGGCCACTGTATGGAAGTTTGAGCAGTCTTTCGCATTTCCCTTTTTTGGTATGGGGATATAAATTGATTTTTTCCAGTCTGATGGCCATTCTTGTGTTTTCCATATTTGCTGGCATATGGCATGCATCACCTTGACAGCATCATCTTTTAAGATTTTAAACAGTTCAGCTGGGATCCCGTCGTCTCCTGCTGCCTTGTTGTTAGCCATGCTTCTTAAGGCCCATTCAACCTCACTCCTCAGGATGTCTGGTTCTAATTCATTCACCACACCGTCAAAACTATCCTCGATATTAATATCCTTCCTATACAGATCTTCTATACAGGTGGGGGATTATGTGTTTGTAAAATGTTCATTGTTTCATGTTCTGTTTACACTGTGAACTGTTAATGTATGTAAATAAAAAAAATTAAAAAGATAAAAAAGATATGGTTCCTCAATTTAACAGCTGAGTTACCCATGTGTCAATCAATCAATGATTTATTACAGTCTTTGACCAGCACAGTATAAAATGGGGCACAGGTGCCCAAGGAAGGGAATCGCAGTTCCCAAGTAGGTCAGATAAAAAGCAGATTAAAAACATGTTATAAAAGAGACAGATTAAAAAGCAGACTAAACTTACAGTTTAAAGTGCATGTATGAATCTAAAATGGGGCGGCGGCTAATAACAAATATCAGACAACTGGGAAGCTCTAAAAAGGGATGAGAGGGGAGCATTTACAGCATTTCAGTTATTAGAAATCATTCTAACTATATTCCCAGCAAGAAGTTGCCGGGTGGAGTCGGTCATCAGCCGTCTAATGTTAATTGCTGCTGCACAGAACTTGGCAACACTGTAGGTTGTCGCAGAGTAAGAGTCCGAGAGCAACAGGAGGATGTAATATCTTTCAGTGTGCCCTGGATGTCTTAAAAGCCATGGAGTGATGAAATTAGCTCTAATGTCTCTATAGAATACACATTGGAGGAGCACATGTTCAGTTGTTTCAATGTAGCCAGACTCACACGGGCAAAGTCTCTCCTGGGCAGGGGTCTTCCGGTACCTCTCCTCCAGTACTGCCGATGGAAGGGCATGGCATCTTGCCAAAGTGAAAGCTCTTCGGTGTTTAGGCACTTCCAGGTTTGCTAAGTAAGCCCTGGGAGCGGTGAGATATCTGTTATCTTTGCTAATGGTGAATGCTGGAGAGCAGGCTAAGTCTGATTGTCGCTCTATATCCAGGATCCGTTGTCTAATAAGAGCCTTGGCTTGGTCCCATCCTATACCTAGCAGTTGTCCTTGAGAGAAGCCTAGAGTTGTGATTTTGATTGCCACTGCCTTATTCCATGTCGACTGAAATTCAACTCTCATGTGTCATTACATTAATGCTTGTGAATATCACTTGTTCAGAGGGTTGACTTCCAACAAGGTCATGCTTTTCTTGACTAGTGGTTTTCAAAAGGTGGTCTCCACATGTTCATGGAGACTCACATTTGCCAAAGAGATGTGACATCATTTTTACCTTTTCAATAAGGTTATGGTACAGTTATTTCCAATAGGTTAGGAATTTCCAATAGAACTGAACTCAATGGTAACAGTTAAAGTGGCCGGCTTTTGTGCCGCAGTGCTTGTTTGTTGGAAAAAATTGACATCATAAACTTACGGGAATTTTTACCTGTTTTTAATTGCTTTTTGGATTATCTTGTTATTGATATTGCTTGTTTGGGTCTATTTGCTTTGTCTGATCTGTTGATCGTAATACATTTCAATGTTTGGACCGAAACCTGTAGTAAATTTCGTCGCCCTGCCTAGAGCAAAAACTTGGCGATGGTGAAGGGACTCACTGACCTTGATCCCCGAACTGACGAGGAAATCCACCAGCACAGACTTGAGCTTCGTCTGCCCGGATTTGAAGTCGTCGCCGGCGATGAAGACTTGGCGCTGGACGGCGAGTTCAATGGCGCCGGGCACAAAGGTGTTTTGGGGAGACCCATTGATGTAGGGACAACCTTCCAAAATGCTGGCCACGGCAAAGAGGGTGGAAGGAGAGACCTCCAGGCCGGACTGGAAGGAAGAGAAAAGACAGCGGAGACTCAGAAATAATCAGAAGGGACCTTAGAGGCCATCTAGTCCGGCTTAGTGACTAAGACCTTCCCTCTAATGTTCTACTCCCTCTGATGTTTAACCCCTCAAACACATACACACACCTCAATGGCTCTCAAGAGGTTTTCGGCCGTGTCATTCAACCCAGTCCGGACTTCACAGAAACGTTCAGTGTTGGCTGTCCAGAGGACGATGACCTTGTCCACCCCACTAGCGTTCCTGAAGTCACGGATGTCACGGCGGATTCGGGCAACCTGCAAGGCAGGAAGGTGGTTTTGAACAGCAGGCAAATAATATGAAATAAGAGGCCGAACAATAATAAATAACACTTTATTTATATTCCACCCAAAGGGACGCAGGGCGGATCACAGCACACATATGCGGCAAACATTCAATGCCATTTGGACAGACAGGAAGGAGGTATGTTGTGTCAACGTCCAGCTTTCGGTGCCTTAGAGGTTGTGCTCAAATCCAGCCACAGGGGGGTGCTGTTGCTCCATCCTCTATGACGAAGAGCCATCAGGACTTCATCCTTCCTTCTGGTCGCTGACCATTTTCTGATCTTTTTTTTTTTATGGTGTCGTAAAATATCTCCGCCGCTTTTTAGCGGTACCTAGTTACTTACAGGTCTCCACTGTTTTCAAACTGCTTAGGTAAACAGTGAGCTGGGCTGACAATCAGGTGCTCACGCCGATCCGGGCTTCGAACTGGCAACCTTTCGGTTGGTAGATCTCATTGCTGCTGCTGGTGATTTACCAGCTGTGCTATAGCCCGGTCACGAGGATGTGTCCACAAATGCCCCCCAAAAGCAAAAAAAGAGCGCTCACCATCCACTTTCCCCAGCATAATTGTCTTCTCTAGGCTTTGCTGTCTCCTCATGATGTGGCCAAAGTACTTCAACTTTGTCTCTAGTATCCTTCCCTCCAATGAGCAGTCGGGCTTTATTTCCTGGAGGATGGACTGGTTGGATCTTCTCGCAGTCCAAGGCACTCTCAGAACTTTCCTCCAACACCACAGTTCAAAAGCATCTATCTTCCTTCGCTCAGCCTTCCCTAAGGTCCAGCTCTCACATCCGTAGGTGACTACAGGGAATACCATGGCTTTGACTAGGCGGATCTTTGTTGCCAGTCTGATGTCTCTACTCTTTACTATTTTATTGTACCCAAGATATTTCATGTAATAAGACTCATCTCAACCACTCCTGAAAGATGCCCATCCAAAGATGGAGACCTCCTTGGAGCGGAACTGGGTTGGGGGGCCGAGACACTGCGTCCCTGGTTTTTGCCCAAGTGGTTGTAGCTCACAATAGAGACTGGCTGGAAGGGAGGAAGATGACCTTTGAGATGCCTTTCCAATTCTATTGTGCTTCTATGAAACAGAGCTTGGAGGGGCATCTCTTGGGAGGGCTTTTATTGTGTTTCCATGTGTGGCCAAAGAGTGACCGCCCTCCGTATCCCTCTTGATGGCAACCCTATAATCCGTAAGGACTATGTTGCTTTTAAGGACCAGACTGTGGAGCATCTAGTTAGTAGCCTGTTGCATTAAAGCACTACTGACCGAGAGGTCATGAGTTCGAAGAGAGCCTGGGTCGGAGTGAGCTCCTGACCATTAATAGTCTAGCTTGCTGTTGACCTATGCAGCCCAAACGACACTTACATCTGTCAAGTAGGAAATTTATGTACCGCTTTATATGGGGAGGCTATTTTAACTAATGAATGACACCATAAAACCTTCCAGCAGTGTGCGTAAGAATGAGGAAGTACTCCATCAAGGTCTCGGTGTCACAAGTGGACGATGAAGCGGCAGTTCCCCCTGTGGCCAGAATTGAGCATACCCTCACGAAGCCAGAGAGCAGGAATGTTAAATTACCTTAGTGTCTGTCTATACATGTTGTATATTTAATGGCATTGAATATTTGTCATGTATATGTGCATTTTAATCCATCCTGAGTCCCTGTTAATCAATCAATCAATCAATCAATATTGTTAGCCACTTGGTGTCTCTTTCTAAGAGTGATACAGCAGGATAGACATAACAACAACAACAACAACAACAACAACAACAACAACAACAACAACAGCAACAACAACAGTGTAAACACCCCCTGGCTGTCCTTACCTGCTTACAGGGCACACTCACCTGCTCTGCTTTCGTCCCCGTCAGCACGTTGTCGGCCCGCTCTTGCTGGTTGGCTGCAATGAACTCTGGGATATAGATGGAGGGCCGGGGCCGCATGCCTTCCATGTGTGGCCGGAGCTGCTCCTGCAAAGGCCAGTCCAAGACCTGGGCCCTGCGCATGGCCTCAGCCAGGTTCATGCCGGAGATGTCCCACCCTGGAAAGGAGAGGCCCAAAGTAGCGCGTTTTAAGTCCCTGGGTGCTTTGCTGTTCATGAAAACTGGTTTTAAGCCGCTAGGTGACAAATATGAATACTGGCAGGGTTGGGATGGGATAGATTTTGTCATTTGGGAGTTGTAGTTGCTGGAATTTATAGTTCACCTACAATCAGAGAGCATCCTGAATTCCACCAACGATGGAATGGAACCAAAGTTGGCACACAGAACTCTAATGACCAATAGAAAATACTGGAATACAAATCCATCATTTTTTGAGTCCGCCATGCTCTCTGGATGTAGGTGAACTACAACTCCCAAACACAAGGTCCATGCCCACCAGACCCTTCCAGTATCTTCTGTTGGTCATGGGAGTTCTGCATACAAAGTTTGGTTCAATTGCATCGTTGGTGGAGTTCAGAATGCTCTTGGATTGTAGGTGAACTATAAATCCCAGCAACTACAACTCCCAAATAACAAGGTCTATTTTCCCCAAACTCCACCATTGTTCTTATTTGGGCATATTGAGTATCCATGCCAAGTTTGGTCTAGATCCATCATTGTTTGAGTCCACAGTGCTCTCTGGATGTAGGTGAACTACAACTCCCAAATACAAGGTCCATGCCCACCAGACCCTTCCAGTATTTTTTGTTGGTCATGGGAGTTCTGCATGCAAACTTTGGTTCAATTGCATCATTGGTGGAGTTCAGAATGCTCTTGGATTGTAGGTGAACTATAAATCCCAACAACTACAACTCCCAAATAACAAAGTCTATTTTCCCCAAACTCCACCATTGTTCTTATTTGGGCATATTGAGTATCCATGTCAAGTTTGGTCTAGATCCATCATTGTTTGAGTCTACAGTGCTCTCTGGATGTAGGTGAACTACAACTCCCAAACTCTGTGCGCGTTCTGCGTGCAAAATTTGGTTCAGTATTTTCTGTTAGTCATGGGGGTTCTGTATGGGAAGTTTGGCCCAATTCTCTCGTTGTTGGGTTCAGAATGCTCTTTGATTGTAGGTGAACTATAAATCCCAGCAACTACAACTCCCAAATGTCAAGGTCTATTTTCCCCAAACTCCACCAGTGTTCATCTCAACCTGGATATTATTTTGGAATATTATTGTTACAATCTGGCAGACGGGATAGGAGGATAAAACACAAGGACAAATAGGCTGAGAGAGAGAGTGTGTTGATTCTATATTGAACTCTAAGGTTTCACAGTGATGCGCAATAGTGATCAGAGTGATGCTGGTGAAGTTTGGAGGAGGACGGACCACGAATGATGGGATTTGCAGTACCTTCACCCAACTCAGCTCCCACAGACCACTGCGACCCCCACGCATGACGGACCTGGATCAAACTTGCCACACAGACTCTCCATTACAAACTTTTTGTCCCGGTGAGTGGGGAGGGGGATGGACCATGGACGATGGGACTTGAAATACCTTCACTCACTTCCTGAGATCATTGTGACCCCCCACCAATGACGGATCAGGACCAAACTTGTCACACAGAGTCCCCATGACCCACTCTAAAGCCTGGTGTGGTTTGGAAGAGTTAGCACCATGGATGATGGGACTTGTAACTTCGCTCACTTCCAGAAACCACCACGGCCTCCACAAACGATGCACCTGGACCAAATTTGGCACACAGACTCCCTATGATGCACTTTATGTCCGGGTGAGGATGCACCACAGATGATGGGTTTTGCAGTACCTTCAGTACCTGGAAAGATGGGTGCTTTGTTTTTGTAATCTACGTATATAATGCGTATTGGGGAAGGCATTTAATTTCGTTGTACGATGTACAATGACAATAAAGATACTCTGCTCTATAAAGTGATTATTCTAAGGACAGCCTTCCCATCGTCCCCTCGTGTCCCCACACAAGGCCCTTACCGTCGAAGACGATGTCGTTGGGGTGCACCATAGGGAGCAGGTCGCGGAAAGGGATGTAGACTTCACCCCCAGGGCCGTTGCCCAGGCAGACGGTGGAGGATTGCAGGAGGGAGCCGTAGTAGTTGGCGCGCTGCGGGCGAAGGGAAACGGGACATTATTTGGACACAGAATGCATTTGGGAATTTGCTCCATTCACAGAAGTAGAATGGAGGGTGAGACCCCCAAGAAGTCACCAAGTCCACCCCCATTCTCTCATGAAGGAAGACACCATCAAAGCCCTCCTGACAGATGACCATCCAGCCTCTCAATCATGGAATCTTAGAGTTGGAAGAGACCCCCCCATGGCATCTTCCAGTCTATCCCCATTCTGCCAGGAAGGAAGACATCATCAAAGCCCCCCTGGCAGATGATCGTCCTTCCTGTGAATCATAGAATCCTAGTGTTGGAAGAGACCCCTAAGAAGTTATTGAGTCCACCCCCATTCTCTCATGAAGGTAGACACCATCAAAGCCCTCCTGACAGATGACCCTCCTTCTTCTCAATCATAGAATCTTAGAGTTGGAAGAGACGCCCAAGAGGCCATCCAGTCCATCCCTATTTGGTCAGGTAGGAATACACCATCAAAGCCTTCCCGAGAGATGACTATCCTTCCTCTCAATAATAGAACCTTAGAGTTGGAAGAGATCCCCAAGAGGCCATCTAGTCAATCCTCATTCTGCCTGGAAGGAAGACACTATCCAAGCCCTCCCAACAGATGGCCATCCTTCTTCTCAATCGTAGAATCCTAGTGATGGAAGAGACCTCCAAGAGGCCATCCAGTCCATCCTCATTCTCTCATGAAGGAAGACACCATCAAAGCCCTCCTGACAGATGACCATTCTGCCTCTCAATCAGAATCCTAGTGATGGAAGAGACCTCCAAGATGCCATCCAGCCCATCCTCATTCTGCCTGAAAGGAAGACACCCTCAAAGGCCTCCTGACAGATGGCCATCCTGCCTCTGAATCATAGAATCCTAGAGTTGGAAGAGACCCCCGAGAGGCCACCCAGTCCAACCGCCATTCGGCCAGGAAGGAAAACACCATCAAAACACTCCCAACAGATGCTTAAAAACCTCTGAAATATGTATTCCCTTGTCGATTGGCTCCTACTATCAGGCGGTTTAGTGGAATCTCTCTTTTCCTGCTATGTTTACATGTGATTTATTTAACCGTACTGTTGTTATGTTTTGTTTATTGCTTTCTTGTTTATTGATGTGTTGTTGGCCGCTCCGAGTCCCTTGGGGAGATGGAGGCCGGGTATAAATAAATTATTATTATTATTATTATTATTATTATTATTATTATTATTATTTGGAATCCATGGCTCTATTGTGTCCCGGTCTCTAACAGAAAGCCAGTTTGCCCCCTTCCTCTCCAATGGGACAACTATGTAAACATGGCTCTTGCGTCAAATGTGTCTTCTCCAAACTAAACATCCTCAGTATGACCGTTTGGGTCAAATCCTAACTTTCTCCGTACCTTCCTTGACCAACTGTGAGTGGAGGAGAGTGAGTCTGGGCCTCCCAAAATTACGAAGGAGGACATTGCGAAGACTTTGCCGGTGAGGAATTAACTATAAATGGAGGATTTGGATTCTGGATGCGACCCATGGAAACCGCACAGCCGTGGGGCCTCACCCTACCAGGTAGATCAGTGGTTTCTTGGGCTTCCTGCAAATGCGTGCCGGCAAGTCAACTCACCTTGGGGCCAGACTTGGTCATCCAGGTGAGGCCCAGCTTGTTGGCCAGCACCGCGGCCGTCACCGTGGTCCCGTTGTTGCCTCCCCAGCCGACCAGCATCACGCCAAGCTTGGGGACGTGCCTCTCGGTGCGGAAGAGCAGCCGGGTGGAGGACGGTGTGACCTGCGGAACCCCCCGCCACAAACAAACAGTGAGAGTGAGGCACAAACCCCCCAAAAACTGAGAATACAACTTGCCTCAAAGTTCTGGCGGAAACAGGAGAACGGCCTGCCTCAGAGAAGCGTGCTTGCTCCATCCATGTTGAACATTTCCACAAATGATCAGCCACTGCCAGAAGGGACAGAGAGTTTCATCTATGCTGACGATCATGCCATCACCACTCAAGCAGGGAGCTTTGAAAGGGTTGAACAGAAGCTCTCCAAAGTTTTAAGTCAATGGTTCTCAATCTTCCTAATGCCTTAACCCTTAATACAGCTCCTCGTGTTGTGGTGACCCGCAACCATAACATTATTTTTGTTGCTACTACATAACTTTAATTTTGCTACGGTTATGAATCGTAATGTAAGTATCTGATATGCAGTATCTATTTTCATTCACTGGACCAATTTGGCACAAATATCTGATATGCCCAAATTTGAATACTGGTGGGGTTGTGAGGGGATTGATTTTGTCATTCCTGGGATGTATAGTTCACCTACAATCAAAGAGCATTCTGAACACCTCCAATGATGGAATTGAACCAAATTTGGCTCACAGAACTCCCATGATGCACAGAAAATACTGGAAGGGCTTGGTGGGCATTGACCTTGAGTATGGGAGTTGTAGTCCACCTACATATAGAGAGCAGTGTGGACTCAAACAATGATGGATTTGGACCAAACTTGGCATGAATTCTCAGTATGCCCAAACGTGAACATTAATAATAATACTAACTTTACTTTTATACCCCGCCAACCATCTCCCCTAGGGGACTCGGGGTAGCTTACAAGGGACATGCCCAAGATCACAATTAAAACACAGGTAAAACACTTTAACCAATTAAAACATCAGATAAAACAAATAACAACACAATAGAAAGCAATATAAAAAGAATGCGGCTGAAAGAAACATAGCTGAGGTCTAGATTAAATGAGTGCAATACATTTTTACAGGAGCTTGAGGAAAATAGACCTTGACATTTGTGAGTTGTTACAAATGCAAGATACTGCTCTTAGGCAGAAAAAACGAAATGCAAAGATACAGAATGGGGGATGCCTGGCTCGAGAGCAGTACGTGCGAAAAAGATCTTGGAGTCCTCACATGGACGGCAAGTTAAACATGAGCCGACAATGTGATGTGGCTGCAAAAAAGCCAATGGGATTTTGGCCTGCATCAATAGGAGCATAGTGTCTAGATCTAGGGAAGTAATGCTACCCCTCTATTCTGCCTTGGTTAGACCACACCTGGAATATTGTGTCCAATTCTGGGCACCACAATTCAAGAGAGATATTGACAAGTTGGAATGTGTCCAGAGGAGGGCGACTAAAATGATAAAGGGTCTGGAGAACAAGCCCTATGAGGAGTGGCTTAAAGAGCTGGGCATGTTTAGCCTGAAGAAGAGAAGGCTGAGAGGCAATATTATAGCCATGTATAAATATGTGAAAGGAAGCCACAGGGAGCAGGGAGCAAGCTTGTTTTCTGCTTCCTTGACATTTTTGAGTTGTTACAAATGCAAGATACTGCTCTTAGGCAGAAAAAATGAAATGCAAAGATACAGAATGACTAGGACGCGGAACAATGGCTTCAAACTACAAGAAAGGAGATTCCATCTGAACATGAGGAAGAACTTCCTGACTGTGAGAGCCATTCAGCAGTGGAACTCTCTGCCCCGGAGTGTGGTGGAGGCTCCTTCTTTGGAAGCTTTTAAACAGAGGCTGGATGGCCATCTGTCAGGGGTGATTTGAATGCAATATTCCTGCTTCTTGGCAGGGGGTTGGACTGGATGGCCCATGAGGTCTCTTCCAACTCTTGGATTCTATGTTTCTATCTGTGTAGTTGCTGGGATTTATAGTTCACCTACAATGAAAGAGCATTTTGAACTCAACAACGAGTGAATTGGGCCAAACTTCCCATGCAGAACACCCATGACTAACAGAAAATACTGTGTTTTCTGATAATCTTTAGCGACCCCTCTGACAACCCCCTTGTGGCCCCCCTCAGGGGTCCCGATACCCAGGTTGAGAAATGCTGCTCGAGGTGCTCTTACTGCCTATTTCAGAGAAAACCAGCTGATTCCTAATCCAACTAAAATGCAGACGTGTGCTTTTCACCTTAAGAGCAAACAAGCATCTCGAGGTCCGAGGATGACCTGGGAAGGAATCCCACTGGAGTGTTGCAGCACACCCAAACACGTGGGAGTTACCCTGGACCATGCTCTGGCTTATAAGAAGCACTGCTCGACTATCAAGCAAAAAGTGGGCACTAGAAACAATATCATACGAAAGCTGACTGGCACAACCTGGTGATCACAACCAGACACAGTGAAGACATCTGCCCTTGCGCTTTGCTACTCTGCGGTGGAGTACCCATGCTCAGTGTGGAAGACACCTCGTCATGTTAAAATAGTGAAACATGCCGCATTATCACAGGATGTTTTATTTAGGCGATCCCTCATTGTCCGAGTAGGATAGTCTTCCAGGCGGGCCTGTAGGTGACTGTGGAGCCCTATTCTTGATCTGCATGTTCTCCCGCAGTGAGGGCATTGGTTTCCAGATGGAAGGCGGTCCCGGTCGGGGTTGGCTTGATGTGCCTTCCTCTTGGCACGTTTCTCTCTTTTGCCCTCCATTCGTGCCTCTTCAAATTCTGCAGCACTGCTGGTCACAGCTGATCTCCAACTGGAGCGCTCAAGGGCCAGGGCTTCCCAGATCTCAGTGTCTATGCCAGAGTTTTTAAGGTTGGCTTTGAGCCCATCTTTAAATTTCTTTTCCTGCCCACCAACATTCCGTTTTCCGTTCTTGAGTTGGGAGTAGAGCAACTGCTTTGGGAGACGGTGGTCAGGCATCCGGACAACATGGTCGGTCCAGTGGAGTTGATGGCGGAGGACCATGGCTTCATTGCTGGTGGTCTTTGCTTCTTCCTGCATGCTGACGTTTGTCCGCCTGTCTTCCCAGGAGATTTGCAGGATTTTCTGAAGGCAGCGCTGATGGAATCGTTCCAGGAGTCGCATGTGACGTCTGTAGACAGTCCACGTTTCGCAGGCATATAGCAGGGTTGGGAGGACAATAGCTTTATAAACAAGCACCTTGGTATCCCTACGGATGTCCCGGTCCTCAAACACTCTCTGCTTCATTCGGAAAAATGCTGCACTCGCAGAGCTCAGGCGGTGTATTTCGGTGTTGATGTTGACTTTGGTGGAGAGGTGGCTGCCAAGGGAGCGGAAATGGTGAACAGGATGTCTACGCCCTACACCACCTGACATCTGCCAGGAAGAAGCAGCCCATAATGAAAGGACCAAGGCATTGACATCTCCGGCCCAACCTCTGTTCGGATATCAACCAGCACGCCAATGTCTTAAATCAAGAAACAGCATCCTAATATCTAGAGCACGCATGGGCACACTTTCTAACTTGGGGGCCACATGGCAAGCCATGGGTTGGCCGCACCAGGAAGGAGTGGGTTCTCCCCCTCGCTGTCCTTTCCTCCCCTTCCTCTTCTCTTTTGGAGGCAGAAAGTGAAGGAAAGACAGGAAGCGTTTGGATCCCAAAAGGGTTAGCCTTGGTCAGGATGGCATGGTGGACAGGAGAGAAAAAGTGTATTCATCGGATCCTGTATTGCCTACTCCTATACTAGAATCCTAGAGCTGGAAGAGATCCCAACGGCCATCCAGTCCAACCCCCTGCCATGCAAGAAGGCACAACCAAAGCACTCCCGATAGACAGCCAGAGAAGGAGACTCCACCACACTCCGAGGCAGCCTCTGCCACTCTCCAACAGCTCTCACTCTCCAAGAAGTTCTTCCTAATCTTTTCAGTCGAATCTCTTTCCCTGCCATTTGAACCCTTTGCTCCCTTGTGCCCTGGTCTCTAGAGTGAGTTCCCCCTGCCTCCTCAATGGGACACCCTTTGAAATCTTGAAACATGGTTCTCATGTTCCCTCTGTACCTTCTCTTCTCCTAGCTAAACATCCCCAAGGAGTAAAAGAGGAAGGAAAACGAAGAAAGGGTGGAAGGGAATGGAGAGAAGGCAGGGAGGGAGGAAAGAGAGAATGAAGGAAAGACAAAAGGGAAGGAAGGAAAGAAGGAAGGAAGGAAGGAAGGAAGGAAAGAAGGAAGGAGAAAGAGAGAGGGGGAAGGAGGGAGGGTGGAAAGAGGGAAGGAACGAAGGACGAAAGGGTGGAAGAGAAGGAAGGAGGGAGGGAGAAATATGTATGAGAGGGAGGGAGGGAAGAGAGAAGGAAGGAAAGACAAAAAGGAAGGAAGGAAGGACAGAAAGAAGGAAGGAGAAAGAGAGAGGGGGAAGGAGGGAGGGTGGAAAGAGGGAAGGAACAAAGGACGAAAGGGTGGAAGAGAAGGAAGGAGGAAGGAAGAAATATGTATGAGAGGGAGGGAGGGAAGAGAGAAGGAAGGAAAGACAAAAAGGAAGGAAGGAAGGAAGGACGGAAAGAAGGAAGGAGAAAGAGAGAGGGGGAAGGAGGGAGGGTGGAAAGAGGGAAGGAACAAAGGACGAAAGGGTGGAAGAGAAGGAAGGAGGGAGGAAGAAATATGTATGAGAGGGAGGGAGGGAAGAGAGAAGGAAGGAAAGACAAAAAGGAAGGAAGGAAGGAAGGACGGAAAGAAGGAAGGAGAAAGAGAGGGGGGGAAGGAGGGAGGGTGGAAAGAGGGAAGGAACGAAGGACGAAAGGGTGGAAGAGAAGGAAGGAGGGAGAAATATGTATGAGAGGGAGGGAGGAAAGAGAGAAGGAAGGAAAGACAAAAAGGAAGGAAGGAAAGAAGGAAGGAGAAAGAGAGAGGGGGAAGGATGGAGGGTGGAAAGAGGGAAGGAATGAAGGAAGAAAGGGTGGAAGAGAAGGAAGGAGGGAGGGAGAAATATGTATGAGAGGGAGGGAGGAAAGAGAGAATGAAGGAAAGACAAAAAGGAAGGAAGGAAGGACGGAAAGAAGGAAGGAGAGAGAGGGGGAAGGAGGGAGGGTGGAAAGAGGGAAGGAACGAAGGACGAAAGGGTGGAAGAGAAGGAAGGAGGGAGGGAGAAATATGGATGAGAGGGAGGGAGGAAAGAGAGAAGGAAGGACGCAAGGAAGAAGAAGAACTTTATTTTTCTACCCCGCCTCCATCTCCCCGAAAGTACTCAGGGCGGCTTACATGGGGCCAAGCCCAAGGCAACATACAATTAAAAACAAAACAATAACATATTAAAATAGCATAAACAATAACAAACAAGCATCAAAAGCAACAACGGACTCATTTTCAGAGGGGGGGCAATATGCGAGACTAGTTAAAGGATAGGGTGGTCAATAAGGTGGATAGAAATGTATAGTAGCATAGGAAATAGCATAGAAATAGAGCAATTAAATAGGAGCAATTCAGTTTAACGTAAAAACGTAGTAATGAAATATAGAAATTTGGATTCAGGTCATGATTCAGATCATCTGTCACAGGAGTCAGTCGAATGCACAACGAAACATCTATGTCTTTAGTTCCTTACGGGATGTGGATAGGGAGGGTGCTAGCCTAATCTTCCTGGCAAGGGAGTTCCAGAGACGAGGGGCCACCACCGAGAATGCTCTCGTCCCCACCAACCGCCCCTGAGACGGGGGCGGGAGCGAGAGAAGAGCATCCCCAGAAGATCTTAAGGACCGTGTGGGCTCGTAGGAGAGGATGCGGTCACAAAGATAAGCAGGTCCTGAACCATTTAGAGCTTTATAGGTAATAACTTGCACCTTGAATTGGGATCGGAAACTTATCAGTAGCCTGTGGAGCTGTTTAAACAGGGGGTTGACCGCTCCAGTTAACAATCTGACCTTTGCACCAGCTGTCGTTTCCGAACCGTCTTCAAGGGCAGCACTAGGTAGAGTGCATTACAGTAGTCCAACCTTGAAGTAAATAAGGCATGGAACACCATGGTCAAGTCAGACTTCTCGAGGTACGGTCGCAACTGGTGCACAAGTTTTAACTGTGCCAAGGCCCTCCCGGCCACCGCCGACACCTGAGCATCAAGCATCAGCGCTGAGTCCAGGAGGACCCCCAAACTGTGGTTGGAAAGACAAAAGAGAAGGAAGGAAGGAGAAAGAGAGGGAAGGAGGGAGGGAGAAAAGAGGGAAGGACAAAAGGGAAGGAAGGAAGGAGAAAGAGAAAGGAAAGGAGGGTGGGAGGAAAGAGAGAAAGAAGGAGAAAGAGAGAGAGGGAAGGAGGGAGGGAGGAAAGAGGGAAGAACAAAAGGGAAGAAAGGAAGGAGAAAGAGAGAAGGAAGGAGAAAGAGAGGGAAGGAGGGAGGGAGAAAAGAGGGAAGGACAAAAGGGAAGAAAGGAAGGAGAAAGAGAAAGGGAAGGAGGGTGGGAGGAAAGAGAGAAAGGAGAAAGAGAGAAGGAAGGAGGGAGGGAGGAAAGAGGGAAGGACAAAAGGGAAGAAAGGAAGGAGAAAGAGAGAGGGAAGGAGGGAGGGAGGAAAGAGAGAAGGAAGGAGAAAGAGAGAGAGGGAGGGAGGAAAGAGGGAAGAACAAAAGGGAAGGAAGGAAGGGGAAAGAGAGAAAGAGAAGGAGGGAGGGAGGAAATAGAGAAGGAAGGAAAAAATGAGAGGGAAGGAGGGAGGGAGGAAAGAGGGAAGGTCAAAAGGGAAGGAAGGAAGGAGAAAGAGAAAGGGAAAGAGGGAGGGAGGAAATAGAGAAGGGAGGAAAAAAAGAGAGGGAAAGAGGGAGGGAGGAAAGAGGGAAGGACAAAAGGGAAGGAAGGAAGGAGAAAGAGAAAGAGGGAAGGAGGGAGGGAGGAAAGAGGGAAGGAAGGAAGGACAAAAGGGTGGAAAGGAAGGAGAGAGGGAGGGAAGAGGGAAGGAAGGGAGGATAGGATGGTGTGAGAGAGAGTGCCTGAGAAAAGAGCCTAAGGGGCTGCATCCGGCCCGCGGGCCTGGGTTTCCCCATACCTGATCTACAGAGATACTTGCAGGAATATCTCAGCAAGTGAGAGTCCAAAAGTGGCAGGCTAAAACCCAGAAGCTCAATTAGTGGCTGATACTGAATGACAGACACACAGAAGACTGGGTGACTTAGAAGGTGCTGAACAGATTGCATTCTGGCACCATGAGATCCATAGCCAACCTTAAGAAATGGGCCACAAACAGGGAAGGACAAAAGGGAAGGAAGGAGAAAGAGAGAGAGGGAAGGAGGAAGGGAGGAAGGAAAGAGGGAAGATCAAAAAAGAAGGAAGGAAGGAGAAGAGCAAGGGAAGGAGGGAGGGAGGAAAGAGGGAAGGACAAAAGGGAAGGAAGGAGAAAGAGAAAGGGAAGGAGGGAGGGAGGAAATAGAGAAGGAAGGAGAAAGAGAGGGAAGGAGGGAGGGAGGAAAGAGGGAAGAACAAAAGGGAAGTAAGGAAGGAGAAAGAAAGGGAGGGAGAGAGGAAAGAGAGAAGGAAGGAGAAAGAGAGAAAGGGAAAGAGGGAGGGAGGAAAGAGGGAAGGACAAAAGGGAAGGAAGGAAGGAGAAAGAGAGAGAGGGAAGGAGGGAGGGAGGAAAGAGAGAAGGAAGGAGAAAGAGAGGGAAGGAGGGAGGGAGGAAAGAGGGAAGAACAAAAGGGAAGGAAGGAGAAAGAAAGGGAGGGAGAGAGGAAAGATAGAAGGAAGGAGAAAGAGAGAAAGGGAAGGAGGGAGGGAGGAAAGAGGGAAGGACAAAAGGGAAGGAAGGAAGGAGAAAGAGAGAGAGGGAAGGAGGGAGGGAGGAAAGAGAGAAGGAAGGAGAAAGAGAGAGAGGGAAGGAGGGAGGAAAGAAGAACAAAAGGGAAGGAAGGAAGGAGAAAGAGAGGGAAGGAGGGAGGGAGGAAAGAGAGAAGGAAGGAGAAAGAGAGAGAGGGAAGGAGGGAGGGAGGAAAGAAGGAAGAACAAAAGGGAAGGAAGGAAGGAGAAAGAGAAGGGGAAGGAGGGAGGAAAGAGAGAAGGAAGCAGAAAGAGAGGGAGGGAAGGAGGGAAGGAGGGAGGGAGGGAAGAGGGAAGGACAAAAGGGAAGGAAGGAGATAGAGAGAGAGGGAAGGAAGGAAGAAGGAAAGAGGGAAGGGAGGGAGGTTAGGATGGTGTGTGAGAGAGGGCCTGAGAAAAGAGCCCAAGGGGCTTCATCCAGACCCGTGGGAATATCTCAGCAAGTGAGAGTCCAAAAGTGGCAGGCTAAAACCCAGAACCTCAATCAGTGGCTGATACTGAATGAGACATACACAGAAGACTGGGTGACTTGGAAGATGCTAAACAGATTGTATTCTGGCACCATGAGATCCAGAGCCAACCTTAAGAAATGGGCCACAAAGCGGAGTCCACGACATGCAAGTGTGGAGAAGAGCAAAGAAGTAATATATTTACTTCTTGTGCTTCGGACACAAGAAGTAAATATATTACACAATGTAAAATGATATTTGTTCCTGGGTGACCAATGTCATTTCCTAATTGGCTCTATCCTGAAAACGTGGGGAAAGTAGATGAATCTGCACCAACTTTGTTTCTGCAGCACATCCTGCTCTCTCTTGCACATTTTGCTCAAGTGTGTCAACCCCTCCGACATTCTTTGTGGCAGCCACAAAAACAAAGTTTCTGGAGGAGAACAATGACTTCCAAAGTCAGGGCCACACAATGAAACAAGAAATAACACTTTCAAACCAGGAACAGAACTTTTTGTCCCCCCCCCCCCCCCCCAAAGTTTGTTACATGGTGTTAAGAATATTCCCAGTTTTGCTGATTTTTCGCTTTTCCAGGTTGGATTATTACACTATGTAACAAAAGTTGCAAAAACAATGTTCTGTTCCTGGTTTGAAAGTGTTATTTCTTGGATTGTTGTGCCGTCATTACTTTGAAAGTCGTTGTTCTCCTCCAGAAGCTTTGTTCTTTGTGCTACAAACGGGGTTCAATTGGTTGAGACCATTGAAAAACTAGAGTTCCTCAACCTTCCTAATGCCGCAACCCCTTGATACAGTTCCTCATGTTGTGGTGACCCCCAACCATAACATTATTTGCATTGTTACTTCAGAACTGTCATTTTGCTACTGTTATGAATCATAATGTATACCTGATATGCCCAAATGTGAATACTGGAGGGATTGGGGGGATTGATTTTGTCATTTGGGAGTTGTAGTTGCTGGGATTGATAGTTCACCTACAATCAAAGATCATTCTGAACTCCACCGACAATGGAGTTGAACCAAACTTGGCACATGGAACTCCCACGACCAACAGAAAATACTGGAAGGGTCTGGTGGGCATTAACCTTGAGTTTGGGAGTTGTAGTTCACCTACCTTCAGAGAGCACTGTGGACTCAAACAATGGTGGATTTGGACTAAACTTGGCACAGATACTCAGTATGCCCAAATGTGAACACTGGTGGAATTTGGGGGAAATATATTTTGCCATTTGAGAGTTGTAGTTGCTGGGATTTATAGTTTACCTACAATCAAAGCACATTCCGAACTCCACCAATGATGGAATTGAATCAAACTTGGCACATGGAACTCCCACGACCAACAGAAAATACTGGGAGGGTTTGGTGGGCATTAACCTTGAGTCTGGGAGTTGCAGTTCACCTACCTTCAGAGAGCACTGCAGACTCGAACAATTATGGACGTGGACCAAACTTGGCACAGATACTCAATATGCCCAAATGTGAACACTGGTGGAGTTTGGGGAAATAGACCTTGACATTTGGGAGTTGTATTTGCTGGGATGTATAATTTGCCTACAATCAAAGAGCATTCTGAGCTCCATCAATGATGGAGTTGAACCAAACTTGGCACACAGAACTCCCATGAACAACAGAAAATACTGGCAGGGTCTGGTGGGCATTAACCTTGAGTCTGGGAGTTGTAGTTCACCTACCTTCAGAGAGCACTGTGGACTCGAACAATGATGGATTTGGACCAAACTTGGCATGGATACTCAATATGCCCAAATGTGAACACTGGTGGAGTTTGGGGAGAATAGACCTTGTCATTTGGGAGTTGTAGTTGCTGGGATTTATAGTTCACCTACAATCAAAGAGCATTCGGAACTCCACCAATGAGAGAATTGGGCCAAACTTCCCACTCAGAACCCCCATGACCAACCAAAAATACTGTGTTTTCTGATGATCTTTGGCGACCCCTCTGACACTGCCTGGTGACCCCCCCCCCCCCCAGGGATACCGATCCCCAAGTTGTGAAATACTGAATTAAGAGCCAAATGTGCTACACGGCAGGATGGTGTCCCTTCTGCAGAAACAAAGTTTTTGAAATTTAATGTTTTTATGATAGACCTAATGTTTTTATGATAGACCTAATTAGGAAATAGTATCCATAACCCTGGAAGAAAAATCTTAAGTGTGGCATAGCGTAACGATCCGGCGTGACAGTGAGAGTATATGCATCCAGTCTGAATAGTATGTAAAAAAATACAAGATGCATACTAATGGCAATGGATTGTATTCCAACATGATAAGGTCCTTATCATTGATAGAGCTCTCGAGCAACCAGCAACGGCATTGATCCGGCCTCCTCCGCTCCCCACTGTCTGGATATATTTCCTGTTTTTCTGGTTTTTTAAAAGCCAGGGAAGGAAAAAGTCCAGGATGTCTGGAAGGGCAAAGAAAAGGCTGTTTGCTTTGGGGGCCCAAACAGAATGACTTTCTCTATAAGAGTCACCTTTTGCCAGAGGGATTCTCCCAAGGAATTCCATAGAAGGTAAAGATTCCTGGGGAGAACATACTATTGAAATATACAAATCACATTATTAATCACATATTATTATAGTGGTTAGTGCAGGCATGGGCAAACATGGACCCTCTAGGTGATTTGGACTGCAACTTCCACAATTCCTAACAACCGGAGGACCGAAGTCTGCCCATGCCTGGCTTACTGTCTATTTGTCTTATGCATTTTTGTCTTTTCTTGTTGATGTGGTTAGTGGACTAATCAGTAAACAGATCTATAAACCATAGGGGTGTGCCACGTGGATGAAACACAATGAGTTATTTGTTTCAGGGATTCAGATGCCCTGCTTCGTTTCATAAAGAGGGGTCTTCCGTTTCGTTTTGTAATCCGAATCTCAAAAGCTTTGCCATTGTTTCGTTCAGATTTGTTCCATTCATGGGACAATTTCGAGGCTCGTTTCTCCGTCATTTTTAGGGCTATGGGGATGAAACTTGACACACTCGTAGGCAACATTTACAACTTTCAGCTTGCCAAGTTACAGAATGTTTCAGTCAACCACTGATTTTTAGGAATTTTTAAAAGGTTTTTGTAAATAAAAGGAGACAAGCTTTGCAGAAAGCAGTGTGATTGGCTGACAAGGAAAAAACCAGCATGGATCTGCTGTTGTTGGTCACATTATCCTCCTTACACTCCAGACACTTAGGTATGTTACATTGAAAAAACTACAGCTTGAAAAGCTCCAAAACAACAACAATCCTCAGAGCTGGAAGGGGAAGCCTTTAGTTCAGTGTTTCTCAACCTTCCTAATGCTGTGATCCCTTAATACAGTTCCTCTTGTTGTGATGACCCCCAACCATAAATTATTTTTGTTGTGACTTCATAACTGTAGTTTTGCTACATCATGTAAATATCTGATATGCAGGATGTATTTTCATTCACTGAACCACATTTGGCATAAATACCCAATATGCCTAAATTTGAATATTGGTGGGATAGGGGTTGATTTTGTCATTTGGGAGTTATAGTTGCTAAGATTTACAGTTCACCTACAATCAAAGAGTATTCTGAACTCCACCAACGTTAGAATTGAACCAAACTTGGCACATAGAACTCCCATGACCAATAGAAAATACTGGAAGAGTTTGGTGGGCATTGATCTTGAGTTTGGGAGTTGTAGTTCACCTACCTCTAGAGAGTACTGTGGACTCAAACAATGATGGATCTGGACCAAACTTGGTACGAATACTCAATATGGCCAAATGTGAACACTGGTGGAGTTTGGGGAAAATAGACCTTGACATTTTGGAGTTGTAGTTGCTGGGATTTATAGTTAACTTACAATCAAAGAGCATTCTGAACCCCACCAATGATAGAATTAGGTCAGACTTCCCACACAGAACCTCCATGACCTACAGAAAATACTGGAAGGATTTGGAATGAATTGACAGTGATTTAGGGGAGATGTAGTTCACCTACATCCACAGAGCACTGTGAACCCAAATGACTATGCCAAAGGGATTCCTAAGATCATCAGAAATATGTGTTTTCTGATGGCCTTTGAGACCCCTCTTGAACCCCCTTGTGACACCCCCCAGGGGTTCCAATCCCATGGTTGAGAAACACTGCTTTAGTTTTATCTGTGTTTCACTGTTTCTAGCATTGAATATTTACCTTTGCGTTTGTGAATGCTGGAATCCGCCCCGAGTCCCCTGAGATAGGGCAGAATACAAATAAAGTATTATTTGTATTTAATTGTTTACTAATCTCTCTGAAATGTTTCAGAGACTTCCATTCTATTCCGTAATGCTTCGGAGAGGGGATATCCCGTTCCAGTGAGTAATGAATTATTAATGAATCCTACGAATCTCCGTATTATGAAAGGGACCTCTGAAGCTTTACACAGCCCTAATAAAGCATACTATAAGCCCGGAAGGGACTTGGTCTTTGTATTGAAAGAAAGGCATACAGCAGAAGGGACCTTGCAGCTTTCAGCGCACTTGTAGGAGCACTTGTAGGCAACATAAACAACTTTCAGCCTGCCAATTTTCAGAACATTTTGGTCATGCACTGATTTTTCGGAATTTTTTTAAGAGAAAAGGAGAAAAGGAGAAAGCTGTGTGATTGGCTGACAAGGAAAAAAAACCTGTTGTCGGTCACATCCTCCTCCTCCCACCCCAAACAATTGGATACGTTACATTGAAAAAAACTACAACTTGAAATGCTCCAAAACAACAACTCTCCAAAACAACAACAGCTCTCGCAGTTCGGATGAGTAATGCAGAGATTTGTATTGACGAATCCTACGAATCTCCATATTACGGACCTCCGAAGCTTTGCACAGCCCTAATAAACTCAGAAAGGACTTGATATTCGTATTGAAAGAAAGGTATACAGCAATGGGAACCAAAAAATATTGCGCCTGGATGCCTTGGTTACCTTGGTGACGCCATCCTCTTGGCACACCTGGACCGCCTGATAGTCATACCTGGCCTCGATCACGTCCGGGGTGTACCTGACGTCCGGGCTTTCCACCACGAACGGTGCAGCCATGGACTCTGGAAAGAAAGAGAGGCATTGTTTATACCATTGTTTCTCAACCTGGGGGTCGGGACCCCGGGGGGGGGTCGCGAGGGGGTGTCGGAGGGGTCACCAAAGACCATCAGGATACACAGTATTTTCTGCTGGTCATGGGAGTTCTGTGTGGGAAGTCTGGCCCAATTCTATCATTGGTGGGGTTCGGAATGCTCTCTGATTGTAGGTGAACTATAAATCCCAGCAACTACAACTCCCAAATGTCAAGGTCTATTTTCCCCAAACTCCACCAGTGTTCACATTTGGGCATATTGAGTATTCATGCCAAGTTTAGTCCAGATCTATCATTGTTTGAGTCCACAGTGCTTTCTGGAGACAGATGAACTACAACTCCCAAACTCAAGGCCAATGCTCACCTAACCTTTCATTATTTTGTGTTGGTCATGGGTGTTCTGTGTGCCAAGTTTGGGTCAATTCCATCTCTAGTGGAGTTCAGAATGCACTTTGATTGTAGGTGAACTATAAATTCCAGCAACTACAACTCCCAAGGTGCAGAGAATGAAAATACATCCTGCCTATCAGATATTTACATGATGATTCATAACAGTAGCAAAATTCCAGTTATGAAGTAGCAACTAAAATAATTTTAGGGTTGGGGGTCACCACAACATGAGGAACCGTATTAAGGGGTCGCGGCGTTAGGAAGGTTGAGAACCACTGGCTGGGATTCATAGTTCCTATGAATTGGCGCGAATCTAAACCACCTTGCCGAAATTGGGGTGTGCATTAGATGTGCATCATATGGTCATTAGCGTTGCGCTGAGTTAAGGGCACACCGATTCCTGAGCTCACCTCTATCCTTTGCCATGCTGGGATTCGTAGTTTGGTGAGGCATCAAGAGGTGGATCACGACTGCAAATGACGGTCCCTAGGTAGTTTAAAGTGGGTTCATTCTGCAGCAGAGATGCACCCCAAAGTTTTCCTTTCCGTTGCTGGAAGCTTTGGTGCCGGAACACGACTAGATTTGATTAGACAGTGCATTCAACTCAAGGAAATACAAGGATAACAGACCTCTGTATTGCTTTTTTTGGGTGGACTCCGACTCCCAGAATCCCCAATAGGGGATGTGCTCTCCAAACATCCAGAGTTGCCGAATCCAAAGGATGGGAACTCTCTCTTGATCCCACATGAAGGAGAGTGAGACCAAGCCAGGCAATTGGGTGCCAAAGGGGTGGGTTAACCAAAGGGGTGGCTTTGCTTTGGGGAGGGGGTCCCCAGTTAGGAAGTCTGCTTCCTCTTTCCCACACACACCCTCTGTCCCGTAAACCCCTCTGCAACATGGAGAGACCCCCAACCCTGATCCAAAGCCCTTTCCCCACTTATAAGACACCCCATAAGACCCTCACCTGGCAATCCGATCACTCTCTTGAAGTTCCTGCAAAGAAGGCTGAAGCAGAGGAATGAGGGGGAGGAGGGGGCAAAGACCCTCCCACACCCCCTCATGGCTCCACCCTCAAAGCAAAAATTTCCACAGCCCCCCCCCCCCTTTTTCTCTAGGCTGCAAGGCCCAGAGGCACCAGGAGGGGAGGCATTGGCTTGAAAGGGATCCTGCACTAATTTGAAAGGAACTTTTCCCAATAATAATAGTAATAATAATAATAATAATAATAATAGATTTGAGAGGGACCCCAATAATAATAATAATAATAATAATAATAGTAATAATAGTAATAATAGTAATAATAGTAATAATAGTAATAATAGTAATAATAGTAATAATAATAGTAATAATAGTAATAATAATAATAGATTTGAAAGGGACCCCAATAATAATAATAATAATAATAATAATAATAATGGGTTGTTGTAGGTTTTTCCAGGCTATATGGCCATGTTCTGGAGGCAATTTTTCTCCTGACGTTTCGCCTGCATCTATGGCAAGCATCCTCAGAGGTAGTGAGGTCTGTTGGAAGTACCTCTGAGGATGCTTGCCATCCTCACTACCTCTGAGGATGCTTGCCATAGATGCAGGCGAAACGTCAGGAGAAAAATTGCCTCCAGAACATAGCCATATAGCCCGGAAAAACCAACAACAATCCAGTGATCCCGGCCATGAAAACCTTCGACAATACAATAATAATAATACTAATAATAATGATGGAGCCCCTGGTGGCTTAGCGGGTTAAACTGCAGAGCTGCTGAACTTGCTGACTGAAAGGTCGCAGGTTCCAATCTGGGGAGTGGCGTGAGCTCCCGCTGTTAGTCCCAGCTTCTGCCAACCTAGCAGTTCAAAACCATGTAAATATGAGTAGATCAATAGGTACCGCTCTAGCAGGAAGGTAATGGCCCTCCATACAGTCATGCCAGCCACATGACCTTGGAGGTGTCTATGGACAACGTCGGCTCTTCGGCTTAGAAATGGAGGTGAGCACCATCCCACAGAGTCGAACACGACAGGACTTAATGTTAAGGGGAAACCTTTACCTTTAATAACAATAATAATAATAATAATAATAATAATAGATATGACAGGAATCCTAAATTAAGAGAGATCGGATGTTGTCTTGACAGAATGGGGTTGGACTGGATGACCTCCTGGGATCCCTTCCAAGTCTAGGATTCTATGATTCAATACCCCTATTTCTCCATGACAGGAACCCCAGTAATCATAATAATAATAGATTGGAAAAGGACCCAATAATAATAATAATAATAGATATGACAGGAATCCTAATAATAATAATAATAATAATAATAATAATAATAGTGAAATAATAATAATAATAGTAATAATAATGGATTTGAAAGGGACCCTAATATTAATAATAGTAATATTAATAATAATAATAATATATTTGACAGGAACCCCAATAATAATAATAATAATAATAATAATAATAATAATAGTGATACTACTACTACTACTAGTACTACTACTAATAATAATAATAGATTGGGCAGGAACCCTAATAATAATAATAATAATAATAATATACTGAGCCTCTATTGACTTGGAAGAGAGAGGGCATCTTCAGGCTCGGGCTCCATGGAAAGGGACCCAAAGGTGGGACATGGATAGGGAATCAGAAAGGGGACCCTAAAGGTCATGTAGACCAACCTGGGTTTTGAAGCCCTTGCCACGAAGTCTTTCCTCTTTGTGAGCAGTCTTCGAATCAGCCTCAGCCTCCGAAGGCCTCCCTGAAACCCACCTTATCTTTGCCTGGGGGGCAAGGGTCATTGGGAGCCCGCCGGCAGAGCAAACACAGGCCCAGGCCTCTTATCTCATCCCCGGCCCCTTTGATTTTGAGCTTTTCTGCACGGCAGAACCGGCTTGGACCAGACGGCTTTGGGGGTCCCTTCCACACCAAGGGTTTTCGTTGCTGCAGGAAAAGAGATTCCGCCTAAACACATTAGGACCTCTTCAACAGTGGAACATGTTGCCTGGGAGTTCAATGGAGTCTCTTTACTTCTCTGGAGATTTTCTTAAAGCACGATGGCCGTCTGTCGGGAGGGCTTTATTGGTGTCTTGGCAGAATGGTATTGGTCTGGATGACCTCTTGGGGTCTCATTCAACTCTAGGCTTTGATAGTCCTATAGCCATGTTTCTTTGTGAACTTTCTAAAGTCTATGAGGCTGGGTGGCTATTTCTCGGGAGGGATTGGGTGGTGTCTTGGCAGAATGGGGCGGGACTAGATGGCCTCTTGGGTGTCTCTTCCAAGTCTAGGATTCAATGATCCTATAGTCCTATTTCTCCATTAAACGTTTAATGTCTATGAGGCTGGATGGCCATCTGTCAGGAAGGATTGGATGGTGTCTTGACAGAATGGATGACCTCTTGGCTTCTCTTCCAACTTTAGGATACTATGATATTATAGCCCTATTTCTCCATGAAACGTCTAATGTCTATGAGGCTGGATGGCTGTCTGTTAAGAGGGATCAGATAGTGTCTTGACAGAATGGGGTTGGGCTGGATGACCTCTTGGAGTCCCTTCCAACTTTAGGATTCTGTCATCCTATAGCCCTATTCCTCCAAGAACCTTCTAATGTTTATGAGGCTGGATGGCCATCTGTTAAGAGGGATCAGATAGTGTCTCGACAGAATGGGGTTGGTCTGGATGACCTCTTGGGGGTCTCGTCCAACTAGGCTGTGATAATCCTATAGCCCTGTTTCTCCATTAACATTGTAATGTCTATGAGGCTGGATGGCCATCTGCTGGGGGGGATCGGATGATGTCTATGCAGAATGGGTCTGGATGACCTCTTGGGGTCCCTTCCAACTTTAGGATTGTGTGATCCTATAGCCCTATTCCTTCACGAACCTTCTAATGTTTACGAGGCTGGATGGCCATCTGTTAAGAGAGATCAGATGGTGTCTCAACAGAATGGGGTTGGACTGGATGACCTCTTGGCTTCTCTTCCAACTTTAGGATACTATGATATTATAGCCCTAATTCTCCATGAAACGTCTAATGTCTATGAGGCTGGATGGCTGTCTGTTAAGAGAGATCAGATGGTGTATGGACAGAATGGGGTTGGTCTTGATGATCTCTTGGGAGTCTCGTCCAACTAGGCTGCGATGATCCTATAGTCCTGTTTCTCCATGAACATTGTAATGTCTATGAGGCTGGATGGCCATCTGCTGGGGGGGATCGGATGATGTCTATGCAGAATGGGTCTGGATGACCTTTTGGGGTCCCTTCCAACTTTAGGATGCTATGATCCTATAGCCCTATTCCTCCACGAACCTTCTAATGTTTATGAGGCTGGATGGATCTGTTAAGAGAGATCGGATTGTGTCTTGACAGAATGGGGTTGGACTGGATGACCTCTTGGCTTCTCTTCCAACTTTAGGATACTATGATATTATAGCCCTATTTCTCCATGAAACGTCTAATGTCTATGAGGCTGGATGGCTGTCTGTTAAGAGGGATCAGATAGTGTCTCGACAGAATGGGGTTGGTCTTGATGATCTCTTGGGAGTCTCGTCCAAGTAGGCTGCGATGATCCTATAGCCCTGTTTCTCCATGAACATTGTAATGTCTATGAGGCTGGATGGCCATCTGCTGGGGGGGATCGGATGACGTCTATGCAGAATGGGTCTGGATGACCTCTTGGGGTCCCTTCCAACTTTAGGATTCTGTGATCCTATAGCCCTATTCCTCCATGAACCTTCTAATGTTTATGAGGCGGGATGGATCTGTTAAGAGAGATTGGATGGTGTCTTGACAGAATGGGGTTGGACTGGATGACCTCCTGGGATCCCTTCCAAGTCTAGGATTCTATGATTAAATAGCCCTATTTTTCCATGAATTTTCTAGTGTCTTTAAGGCTGGATGGCCATCTGTCAGAGGGGATCAGATGGCGTCTTGGGAGAATAGGGTTGGTCTGGATGACCTCTTAGGGGTTCTCTTCCAACTCTCAAATTCTATGACTCTGCTTTGCTCCCATATGTTGCTGCCTCCTGCTTTGGCCTTGGAGGCCTCTTGATGCCAAGGAGGGAGGCTTGGGAAGTCCTGGATCCCAAGGCCGCCTTCATTGTTCGGAGCCAGGACAGGATGATCCCGATGGGCAGAAGCAACAGCTCTTTTGTCAGGTTGGTTTTGGCTCGGCGGATGAGCGGGTGGGTACATTTCCATTGGTGCCTTTGGCACTGACTTCCACTTGGCAAACTTGGACTTAAAAGGGAGCCCTAAAGGCCATCCAGTCCAACCCTTTTTTGCAAGGTAAAGAATGTATTGTATTGTACGGTATAGTATATAGGGTTGTTTATTGGCACAGCATGAATCAATAATTGTGATTGGAAGGCCTTTCAACAGAAGTTAGCTAGGTCTCTTTCAGGAGGGCTTTAGTTGTGTTTTCTTCCTTTTCCGAATGGAGTTGGGTTTGCTGCCCCCTTCCAGCTCTATTGCTATGACTTGAGGGCATTTTTTGGGCATGGAAGGGTGGAGGGGATTGGACTAGATGGCCTTTGGGGTCCGTTCCGATTATTTATCCTTGACGGTGGTAGATTTCCACTGGAACCTGGAAGGAGGCTTTTGGCTCATGGATCAACCAGAGTGCTAGAAGACTTTTTGGGGGGCCTCCAAGGCTGCCTTGACATTGATACTCATTGCATTTCGGGGGGGGGGGGATGGGTGTTGTCCCTGGCACTGGGGACAAAAATTGGGAGCCAATGGGAAATTTCCATTCCGAGAAGTCAGCAGAAAGTCCTGTCTCTGTAGGCCATTGGGCATCTTTTAGGAGGGCTTTGACTGTGCATACATACTCGGACAAAGGGGGTTGGACTAGATGACTTCTTGGGATCCCTTCCAACTCTAGGGTTCTGTGATACTATAGCTCTATTTCTCTATGGAACTTCTATTGTCTATGAGGTCGAATGGCCATCTGTCAGGAGGGTTTGGATGGTGTCCTCATGCCTGGTGTAATGAGGTTCGACTAGATGGCCTTTTGAGACCCCTTCCAACTCTAGGATTCTAAACTATAGCCCTATTACACTAAAGAGTTCTACCATCTATGAGGTTGAATGGCCATCTCTCAGGAGGATTTGGATGGTGTCCACATGCCTGGCGAGGTTGGACTAGATGACCTTTTGAGGCCCCTTCCAATTCTAGGATTTTATACTATAGCTCTATTTCTTTATGGAGTTCTACCATCTATGAGGTTGAATGGCCATCTCTCAGGAGGGTTTGGATGGTGTCCTCATGCCTGACGTAATCAGGTTCGACTAGATGGCCGTTTGGATGGTGTCCACACGCCTGGTGTAATGAGGTTGGACTAGATGACCTTTTGAGGCCCTTTCCAACTCTAGGATTCTATACTATAGCTCTATTTCTTTATGGAGTTCTACCAACTATGAGGTTGAATGGCCATCTGTCAGGAGGGTTTGGGTGGTGTCCTCCTGCCTAGCAGAATGAGTCCCCTTCTAACTAGGATTCTACACTATAGCCCTATTACACTATGGAGTTCTACCATCTATGAGGTTGAACGACCATCTGTCAGGAGGGTTTGGATGGTGTCCTCATGCTTGGCGTAATGAGGTTGGACTAGATGGCCTTTTGAGGCCCCTTCCAACTCTAGGATTCTATACTATAGCTCTATTTCTTTATGGAGTTCTACCATCTATCAGGAGTTTTTTGCAGTATAATGAAGTTTTTCTATGTTTTTAGAACCAAATAGGAAATATTCATACCCATAAGCATAGGCGGATTGCCATCAATCGGGAGGGATCGGATGGTGTTTCCCTGCCGGGAAGAAAGCATCCCAATACATCATAGTATCAAAAGAGGCGGTGGTCTCTCCCCTGCTGAAGAAACCAGATTGTTTGGTTCCCCCCAGTTACCGCCCAGTTTCGAATCTTTTGTTTCTGGGCAAGGTGATTGAGAGCGCAGCAGCGGAGCAGTTGCAGCAATTCCTAGGACGACACAGCCGGACTAGATCCCTTCCAGTCCGGCATCTGTGCGGGACACGGGACAGAGACTGTGCTGGTCTCCATCACGGATCACCTTCGATGCCAGCTTGGCCAGGGCGGGTTGGTGCTGCTTGTGTTATTGGATCTCACAGCAGCATTTGACACAGTCGACCACAATCTTTGTTGCTGTTGGATTCAGGGGGACAGCTTTAAACTGGCTGTCCGCCTTTCTTCACAACCGTGGACAGTGAGTAGAGAGGGGAGGCCTGGTCTCTGAGAGGTCCCCTCTATCTTGTGGGGTTCCTCAGGGGGCCATTCTCTCCCCTCTGTTGTTTAACATCTATATGCGACCACTTGCTCAGCTGGTTCGAGGTTTTGGGCTTGAGTGTTACCAGTACGCTGATGACACGGACTCTGTACCCGATTATTTCCATCAGTGCCTCGAGGCCGTTACTGGATGGCTGCGTGCCAGCAGGTTGAGGGTGAATCCAGCAAAGGCGGAGATCCTATGGCTGGGTCGATCGGGCAGTGGGGATATCCAGCTGCCTACCCTGGATGGCGAGGCGCTACACCCGTCATCGTTGGTAAATAGTCTGGGAGTCCTTTTGGACCCTCTGCTGACGATGGAGGCCCAGGTCTCTGCCGCTAGCAGAACCGCCTTTTTTCTTCTGCGGCAGGCTAGACGGCTGGCCTCCTACCTGTCCGGGGACGACCTAGCTGCAGTGATCCAGGCCACGATCATCTCAAGACTGGACTACTCTAACGCCCTCTACATTGGCCTTCCTCTGTTGGTGATCCGGAAACTCAAGTTGGTACAAAAGGCAGCTGCTCGGCTTCTTGCTGGAATTCCAATGAGATGCCACATAACACCAATCTTACTACAGCTACATTGGTTACCAATTGAGCACCGGATTGCTTTCAAAGTGATGGTACTCACCTTTAAGGCCTTGCATGGTCTGGGGCCGATGTAGCTGAGGGACCGCCTCACCCCCTACCAACCCCAGAGATCCCTCCGTTCTGAGGACCAAGATCTATTGGAAATTCCCAGTGTCAACACCTTGCGTCTAACAGCAACCAGACGCAGCCTTTTCAGCAGTGGCACCATCGCTCTGGAACACTCTGCCACCTGAAGTCCGTGCCTTGCGGGACTTATCAGCGTTCCGCAGGGCATGTAAGGCTTTTGATCTTTGATATTGCTGTTTTTTAAATTGTTTTAGATTTTAGTCTCTTCTTGTAAGCCGCTCCGAGCCCTAAGGGAGTGGCGGTATATAAGTTTGAATAATAAATAAATAGTTTACCTACATCCAGAGTGCACTATGAACCCAAACAATGATGGATCTGGGCCAAACTTGGCATGTATGCCCGATATGCCCACATTTGAATACTGGTGGGTTTTGAAGGGAATTAGCCTGGACATTGTGTAGTTGTAGGTACTGGGATTTATAGTTCACCCGTAATTAATGAGCACTCTGAACTCCATCAAAGATGGAACTGGACCAAACTTCACACACAGAGCCTCCATGAACAGCAAAACATACTGGGGGCCTTTGGGGGAAATTCACCTCGATTGGGGGGAGTTGTAGTTCACTTATATCCAGAAAGCACTGTGAACCCAAACACCAATGGATCTGGACCAAACTTGGCACACATACCCGATATGTCGAAATTTGATTACTGGTGGGGTTTGAGGGAAACTGACCTTCCTTTCTTGGAGTTGTAGTTCACCCACAACCAGAGAAACGGTGACCACCGCTGATGGACCTGGACCAAATTTGGCACACAGAACCCCCATGACTAACTCAATCTATTGGAGGGGTTTGAGGGGACTGACTCATCATCGTGGCAGTTGTAGTTTACCCTACAGCCAGAAAGTACACTGAACCCTACCAATGATGCATCCAGAGCAAACTTGCCCAACATAACGAACTTTAAGTAGTGATGGAGTTTACTGGGGTGAACAGGGCATGATGTGAGTTGTAGTTCACCCACAACCAGAGAAACAGTGACCTCCACCGCTGATGGACCTGGAGTTGTAGTTCACCCACAACCAGAGAAATGATGACCTCCACCGCTGATGGACCTGGACCAAACTTGGCACACAGAACCCCCCATGACTAACTCAACCTACTGGAGGTGTTTGAGGGGACTGACTCATCATCGTGAGAGTTGTAGTTCATCCTACAGCCAGAAAGTACACTGAACCCCACCAGAGCAAACTTGCCCAACATAACAAACTTTAAATAGTGATGGAGTTTATTGGGGTGAACATGGCATGATGTGAGTTGTAGTTCACCCACAACCTTATGCATTTTGCGCTATTACAAAAATGACTTTTTCAAATAGCCATAGCTCCCACTCCTCAGGAGACACCAATGGCCCTCCAATGACATTGCAGGTTATAGTGAGCGCCGTAAACATGTCCAAGAGCCGTGCCGATGTCCTCCACCAACACCATTCTGCCCACCGCCCAAGTTAAGGCTTTCATACGGGGCCAATTCCATTCTAGATTTTATGTGTTTCCTCCACCACAGACACCACAGTGTTTCTGACTCTCTCCATTGGTGTGGAATTTGCATGATCCCACCCACTGCCTTTCCCTTAACCCTTTCCTATTCTTTTCTATGGTGCACAGCAAACAGATAAATTGATCAGCAACTGAACATACTAGAGAAGTTTGGGGAGAATTCACCATGATTTATAGGAGTTAAAGAGGGGGAAAAAACCCTAATTTGGGACAAATTAAGAAGAGTTGAAATGGCAAAAAGGGGCATCAAACAGGACATCAAGACATATTTTAATGATTTTTAAAACCTCCAAAAACCAAGCAAGCAAAAGCTGGCAAGTCACAGTATTTCTCCGCCTTCCATCCCGATTAAATATATCTATCCGAAATCCTAGAACGTTCCAGAACATATATATTTTTTTATTTATATTTATACATACATATATATATCTTTCTTATATGTACACAAGTGTGTAATATACACATTACATCTTTGTATCCAACTCTGGTTTGCAAAAAATATCGTAGGAAGGGGTTTTTTCCCCCCTCCCCCATCTCTGTGCTCATCTCTTTAAAAGAAAACAACAACACTGTACTCAAATATCTCCAAAAAACAATCTCACATTTAAGATTTGTCATCAAAGGGACACAGGTTCCACATAAGTGTGCGCATTTCGATAAATTACTTCCCACGATGGTTTTAAAATGGGAAATGAGGAAAGCGTGAAAAGAGCTAAAAATGGCAGAAGAGCCTTAATAATGGTTTTCCGTCTCATTTTGGGGCTCCACTGAAAAACCCCAAGGAAATGGATCAAGTTTGATTAGTTATGCCATTTTTCATCACCTTTGTCTTTTAATCTCTGCAACTTTGTTTTGCGCGGAATTTGATTAATTTGAGTTAATCAAAAGCTCATCAGCCTATCTGTGTCATTGTTTCCTCTTGAGTTGTGCCCTCCCACGGAGCATCCCTACAACTGATTGGCTCCCTACATAGACCCATCCCCAGCCGCTATGCTTCGATTGCAACGACTTTGGGAAGAAAGAGGTTATGATGATGATGATGGTGACACTTTTCCACAGAACGGCAAAGATACCAAGAGAGCAAAAAACCAGCGAGGCCAAGAGGAGAGCAAAAGCCCAACGAGAAGATGGAGAGCGGGCGCAAAAGGGGTCTGAGACCCCCATCGGAAACCATTTTCCAACACTAGTAGGACGAGAAAAAGGCTGCGGTTTTCTCAAAGCAAACATCACAATAAGTGGGGACTTAACATCACAGGCAGCAGCATCTTTGGGAAGGGGAACTGCCCTGAAATGACGCCGAGCCGCCATTCATGGGTGTGCTTTCTGTTTTAATATTGGGATATTATTGTGTCGCATTAAAAAGGGTAAAAGGCACCCCAAACTTTGTCTCAACACCCTGCTGGCCCGCCTCTTCTTCTCCCGTTCGGTGTCAAGGCTCCAACAGCTGCTCGTCATACTCGGTAATCATTTTCTTGATGTGAGCCAGCTTGTAGTGCAGGTACTCACAGCGGTTCTTCTCCTGGCAGTAAAGAGGGTTCGACTATAATGTTGGAGGGAAGAAAAAGGGAAAAATATATATATCCATCTATATCTATATATATATAAATGCTCTGTGCATAATGAGTACCTTAGAAACAAAAGAACCAATGAACGAAATCACACCAAATTTGGCAACAAAACGTCTCACAACAGAAGGAGTGACCATCACTCAAAAATTACGATTTTGTCATTTGGGAGTTGTAGTTGCTGGGATTTATAGTTCTTAAATACACAGATGTCTATAATATGCCAAGAGAAGAAAAGTAGGTATATAGTATATGTAATGAACTGCCCACTTCTGTAGAACCTCTCTTAAAGTTATTTTAAATAAATAAAATTTATTTAAAATTGAATAAAATTTAAGAGAGGTTCTACAGAAGTGGGCAGTTCATTACATATACTATATACCTACCTTTCTTCTCTTGGGATTTATAGTTCACCTACAATCAAAGAGCATTCTGAACCCCACCAACAATGGAATTGAACCAAACATGACATACAGGACTCCCATGACCAACAGAAAATACTAGGGGGTTTGGTGGACATTGACCTTGAGTTAGGGAGTTGTAGTTCACCTACATCCAGAGAGCACTGTGGACTCAAACAATGATGGATCTGGACCAAACTTGGCACAAGCACTCAATACGCCCAAATATAAACACAGATGGAGATTGGGGGAAATAGACCTTGACATTTGGGAGTTGTAGTTACTGGGATTTATAGTTCACCTACAATCAAGGAGCATTCTGAACCCCACCAGAGACAGAATTGGGGCAAAATTCCCACACAGAACCCCCATGACCAACAGAAAATACTTAAGGCCATCCAATCCAACTCACTTCATCAGGGCAAGAAAATGTAATCAAAGTCCTCCTGATAAAGAGCCATCCAGCCATAGAGATCGATAGATAGATAGATATTATTCACACACACACAGATATAGTATCATAGATTTGAAAGGGACCCTTAAAAGAGGACAATGAGCACGCCTGGTGGGGACGAGAGACAGGGCCTTCTCGGTGGTGGCCCCTCGGCTGTGGAACGCCCTTCCTGCAGATATTAGATCGACCCCCTCCTTGCTGGCATTCCGGAGGAAAGTAAAGACCTAGCTGTTTGAACAGGCATTCGACTAAGCAGTGTGATTGATTGACTGATTATCGGAACACGGAATAATGGATAACGAGTTTGGATTCTGATTTCATTGATTAGACCTGATGGATTTGTTATATTGATGTATTGATGTACTGATGCTGATATTTAATGACTTGTGATGCTATTGCTTTTAAATGCCTAATGATTTTGTATTGTGTATACCTAAACTGTTGTAAACTGCTCTGAGTCGCCTAAGGGCCGAGAAGAGCGGTATACAAATAAAGTAAATAAATAAATAATAAATCTTGCATGTTCCAGAGTGGGCAAACCAGACACTCTCCACATCAACACTGACAAAGAAACAGCAAGAATTACTGTTTACCCACAAGCAGAAAGAAATTACATATATTAGAAACCAACACTTTCTCATTACTTTATTTTCCAGATCACTAGACTGGGCCACAGCAACGCGTGGCAGGGGACAGCTAGTACATAATAAAAGTGAAAATAGAAGTGTGTGTGTGGCTGGGATGTCCACTTATAGACAAGCTCCTGCCTCCACAAACAGCCATAGCTCCCACTCCTCCGGAGACACCAATGGCCCTCCTTCCAATGACATTGCAGGTTATAGAGAGCACCACGAACATGTCCAAGACCCCTGCTTTGTCCTCCACCAACACCATTCTGCCCACCATCTATATGAGGACAATTCTATCCTAGATTTAATGTGTTTCCTCCACCACAGACATCCCAGTGGACTCTCTCCACTGGTGTGGAATTTGCATGACCCCGCCCACTGCCTATTCCTTAACCCACGGCCCTCCAAGGTCATTTACCCGGCCTTCGCTCAGGGTCAACCTAAGTCTGAAACGACTTGAAAGCACACAACAACAACAATCCTCTCTCATCAGCCCAAAGCAGGTCCACATTTCCCAAAGGGCCCAAAGTTACATAATGAATGTCAACAAGGACAAATGTAAGATGAGACTCTTAAGTAGAAAAAAAAATGAAATGCTAAGATACAGGATGAGTGACACCTGGCTCGACAACAGAGATTAATGTGCAAAACATGGCATGATGTGAGTTGTAGTGCACCCACAACCTTATGCATTTTGTACAATTAAACATGCAATTTTTCAAATAACCTGGACCATTCGGGAGGTCAACCTGGCATGATGGGAGTTGTAGTTCACCCACAACCTTATGCATTTTGTACAATTAAACATGCAATTTTTCAAATAACCTGGGCAACGCCGGTTACCCTAGCTAGTATATAATAAAGAGCCCAAGGTTACATAATGAATGTCAACAAGGACAAATGTAAGATGAGACTCTTAAGTAGAAAAAAAAATGAAATGCTAAGATACAGGATGAGTGACATCTGGCTTGACAACAGAGATTCATGTGCAAAACCGGGACTGTGGTGCAGCTGGCTGAGTGTCACTTCTGACCAAAGATCACTTCTGACCAAAAGGTCATGAGTTTGAAGCCAGCCCGGGTCGGAGTGAGCTTCCGACCAATTGTGTAGCTTGTTGTCGACCTTTGCAACCCGAAAGACAGTAGGAGAATTAGGTACCACCTATGTGTGGAGAGGCTAATTTAACTAATTTAAGAGGCCATAAAAAAGACTCCAGCAAAGCATGCAGGGAATGCGGAAGTACTTCATCAGTGTCACAGATGTACGATGAAAGCGACAGCTCCCCTGGCGGCCAGAAAAGTTAAATAGCCTCTGACTGTCTGTCTATATCTGTTGTGTGTCTTTGGCTTTGAATGTTTGCCATATATGTGTACATTATAATCTGCCCTGAGTCCCCTGCGGGGTTAGAAGGGCGGGATATAAATACTGTAAATAATAATAATATTAATAATAATAATAATAATAATAATAATAAAAAAAAGATCTTGGAGTCTTGGTGGAGAACAAGCTGAACATGAGCCAACACTGTGATGTAGCAGATCAAAAAGACAAAGGGATTTTGGACTGCATCCAAAGGAGTCTAGATTGAGAGAAGTCATGGTGTCTCTCTACTCTTGCTTTGGTTAGATCTCTATACCTGGAATATCACTGTGTCCAATTCTGGGCAACACAGTTTAAAAGAGATATTGACTCTAACCTGGAAGGTGTCCAGGGAAAGACAAAAACTAAAATGATCCAAGGTCTGGAGACCATGAATACTCCCTATGAGGAGCGTCTTAAAGATCTGGGTCTGTTTATCCTGGAGAAGAGAAGGGTGCCATGTATAAATATGTGAAAGAGGGAGCAGGCTTGTTGTCTGCTGTCCTGGAAACTAGGACTCAGAGGAATGCATTCAAGTGACAGGAAAAGAGATTCCAGTTAACATTAGGAAAAACTTCCTGATTGTAAGAAAAGTTGTTTAGCAGTGGAACTCTCTGCCTTGGAGTCTGATGGAAGCTCCTTCCTTGGAGGCTTTGAAACAGAGGCTGGATGGCTATCTGTTGGGGGTGCTTTGATTGTGTTCTCCCTGCATGGCAGATTGGAGTTGGACTACTTGGCCCATGGAGTCTCTTCCAACGCTGGGATTCTATGAAAGGGACTCTTCACCAAGGCTCTTGCAGCCCACCCTGTGCCCAAGACCCACCGACTCACTTTTTTGATTTTCCGGTATTCCTGCAAGATCTGGTCATGGATAGTCTGCAAAAGAAAAACGACAACAATTGGCACCAAACATGACAAGAAGACCGTGGAACTTGTACATTTCTGATGGTTCGAGACCCAGGCAAGAGGTGGAGAAGTCACTCTCTCTCAACCTCATGTTTCAATATTTTTTAACTGACTTATGTTTAATTATTATTATTATACTAGCTGTCCCCTGCCATGCGTTGCTGTGGCCCACATGGGGGTTCTGTGTGGGAGGCTTGGCCCATAATCCCGCCTACTGCCCCCCCCTTAACCCTTTCCTAATCTATTCAACTCTTGTCTACACAACAAACAAAGCAGAACTAATCAGCAACTCAACATACTGAAGGATTTCAGGGGATTGACTCCACATGATGGCAGTTGTAGTTCACCCTGCATATAGTCAAGAGCTCTGTGACCCACACTGATAATGGACCTAGACCACATTTGACACCTACCATGAACAAAGAAATATACTGGAGAGGTTTGGGGGAAATATACCGTGATTTATAGCCATTGTAGGTACTGGGATTTATAGTTCATCTGCTATCAGAGAGGACACTGCACTCAACAGATGATGGATCTGGACCTAACTTGGCACACAGAACCCCCATGACAAACTGAACGTAGCAGAGGGATTTGATGGGGCTGACCCACTATGGGGGGAGTTGTAGTTTACCCTGCAGCCAGAAAGCACATGAACCCCACTGATGATGCACCTAGAGCAAACTTGTCCAACATGACAAACAAGTATTGATGGAATTTCTTGGGGTTAACCTTGCATGATGGGAGTTGTAGTTCACCCACAACCTTATGCATTTTGTACAATTAAAAATGCAATTTTTCAAATAACCCGGACCATTCAGGAGGTCAACCTGGCATGATGGGAGTTGTAGTTCACCCACAACCTTATGCATTTTGTACAATAAAAAATGCAATTTTTCAAATAACCCGGACCATTCAGGTCAATCTGGCATGATGAGAGTTGCAGTTCACCCACAACCTTATGCATTTTGTACAATTAAAAATGACTTTTTCAAATAGCCCGGGCAACGCAGGTTACCCTAGCTAATATATAATAAAGGGCCCAAAGTTACATAATGAATGTCAACAAGGACAAATGTAAGATGAGACTCTTAAGTAGAAAAAAAATGAAATGCTAAGATACAGGATGAGTGACACCTGGCTCGACAACAGAGATTAATGTGCAAAACATGGCATGATGTGAGTTGTAGTGCACCCACAACCTTATGCATTTTGTACAATTAAAAAACTGACTTTTTCATATAACCTGGGCAACGCTGGGTACCCAAGCTAGTATTTAATAAAATGAGAATTCAATATTATATCATAATAATATAATGTATAATAATAAAATATAACAATAATAATATAATACAGTCTATAAGGCTGGATGGTCATCTGTCGGGCGGTATCAGATAGTGTCGCAATGCCTGGGCGAATGGGGTTGGAATGGGGTTCCAACTCTGGGATTGTATGATTCTGTAACTCTGTTTCTCCGTGAACATTATAATGTTCATAAAGTTGGACGGCCATCTGTCAGGAGGGATTTAATGGTGTCTTGCAAAACGGGGTTGGACCGGATGGCCCTTGGGGGTCTCTCCTGACTCTAGGATTATATGATTCTAAAATATAATTATATTACATCATAATATATAATAATAAAATGATTTTTTTTTGTCGTGTCAGGAGTGACCTGAGAAACTGCAAGTCGCTCCTGGTGTGAGAGAATTGGTCGTCTGCAAGGACGTTGCCCAGGGGACGCCCAGATGATTTGTTGTTTTATCATCCTTGTGGGAGGCTTCTCTCACGTCCCCGCATGAGGAGCTGGAGCTGATAGAGGGAGCTCATCCGCCTCTCCCCGGATTTGAACCTGCGACCTGTCGGTCTTCAGTCCTGCCAGCACAGGAGTTTAACCCACTGCGCCACCGGGGGCTCCATAAAATAAAATAAAATAAAATAATATTATAATAATATAATATATAATATGTAACAATTATAATATAATATAGTGTATAAGGCTGGATGGCCATCTGTCGGGAAGGATCAGATGGTGTCTCAATGCCTGGATGAATGGGGTTGGAGGTCTCTTCCAACTCTAGGATTGTATGATTATATAATATAAAAATATTACATTATTATAATGTATGATCATAATAAAAAACATATAAGATCATATAATGCCGGGTACACAAGCTAGTAAATAAATAAAATAAAATAAATAAGTATGAGGATGGATGAATTATGAGAATGAATGCTCCCTTGGTACCAAATTGCTGTATGATTTTAAATGCTGAATAAAAGTTACACGCAGGGTGTTTAAACCGACATCTGGTATCTTTGGAGATTTTTTCCAGCCTAGAGGCTCAAAAGTGCAGCTTATTCCGTCTCCCCCTTTGCTAAATAGAACACAAACACCATTTGTTTACACCACACGTTTAACCCGATTTTAACTATGCTGCACCTTGTATTCCTCGGTGCCTGGTGAAAGCTGCCTGAGCTGTGCATCCAGCTGCATGAAGTGGTGCGTGATGCTCTCAATGCGCGCGTGGAGGTCACGGTACTCGTTGTACTCGGCATTGAAGTCGTTCTTGTAGCTCTGGCGTTGATCCACAGTGGTGATGGGGGTGTATTTGCTGGCGGGGTGAGAAGAAACAGGGAAAGGGCCAAATGAGGGGAGACAAGGCAATTCCAGCATCCATGAGTCTATAGTGTCCAGATTGAGGGAATTCAAAGCCCTGTTCTCTTCTGCTTTGGGAAGATCTCACCTGGGGTAATAACCCTGTGTCCAGTTCTGGGAAAAGCAATTCAAGGAGGAGACAGACAAGAGGGAAGGCTGGATGGTCATCTGTTGGGAGGGATTTGATTGTGCTTTCACTGCATGGCATGGCAGAAGGGGGTTGGAGGCCATCTGTCAGGGGTGCTTTGATTGTGCTTTTCCTGCATGGAAGAAGGGGGTTGGACTAGATGGCCATTCTGGTCTCTTCCAATTCTATTATTATTATTATTATTATTATTATTATTATTATTATTATTATTACTAAATAATAATAATAATAATAATAATAATAATAATAATAATAATACAGATGCCATCTGTCTGGGGTGCTTTGATTGTGCTTTTCCTGCATGGCAGAAGGGGGTTGGACTAAACGGCCCATGAGGTATCTTCCAATTCTTCTTCTTCTTCTTCTTCTTCTTCTTCTTCTTCTTCTTATTATTATTATTATTATTATTATTATTATTATATAATAACAATACCGATGCCATCTGCCTGTGGTGCTTTGACTGTGCTTTTCCTGCATGGCAAAAAGCTGTTGGACTAAATGGCCCATGTGGTATCTTCCAATTCTTCTTCTTCTTCTTCTTCTTATTATTATTATTATTCAATAATAATAGTAATAAGAATAACAATAATAATACAATCTGTCTGGGGTGCTTTGACTGAGCTTTTCCTGCATGGCAGAAGGGGGTTGGACGAGACGGCCCATGTGGTATCTTCCAATAATAATAATAATAATAATAATTCTTCTTCCTACTACTACTACTACTATTATTATTATTATTATTATTATTATTATTATATGATAACGATAATAATAATAATAACAATATCGATGCCATCTGCCTGGCCCATGTGGTATCTTCCAATTCTTCTTCTTCTTCTTCTTCTTCCTACTACTACTATTATTATTGTTGTTATTATTATTATTATAATTATATAATAACAACAACAACAACAATAATAATAACAACAATATCGATGCCATCTGCCTGGCCCATGTGGTATCTTCTTCTTCTTCTTCTTCTTCTTCTTCTTATTATTATTATTATTATTCAATAATAATAGTAGTAAGAATAACAATAATAATACAGAGATCATCTGTCTGGGGTGCTTTGATTGTGCTTTTCCTGCATGGCAGAAGGGGGTTGGACGAGACGGCCCACATGGTATCTTCCAATTCTTCTTCTTCTTCTTCTTCTTCTTCTTCTTCTTCTTCTTCTTCTTCTTCTTCCTACTACTACTACTACTACTACTACTACTACTATCATCTGTCTGGGGTGCTTTGATTGTGCTTTTCCTGCATGGCAGAAGGGGCTTGAACTAGATGGCCCATGTGGTCTCTTCCAATTCTATTTATTATTATTTTTTATTATTATTCAACACCAACAATAATGCAGAGATCATCTATCTGGGGTGCTTTGTGCTTTTCCTGCATGGCAGAAGGGGGGTGGACTAGATGGCCCATGTGATTTTATGATTCCATGATATAACCTGGAGTGCGGCCACTGAAGGGCAGCTAAGGACTGGCAAACCATGTCTTGCAGGGAACGGCTATGGGGTCTCGGAGAAGAGAAGCCTAGAAGTGACATGAGAGCTATATTTAAATATTCGAAAGGATATCCATATAGCAGAGGGACCAAATTTTCTTTCAATGCTCCAGAGACGTCGCCATGAACCAATGGATTCAAACAGCTCTATCCCACGCCCGGCTAAACCCCTTGCTTCTAATGTAGGGAAACTCACACATAATAATCCGATCCTGTTGAGGCAGAGCTGTGGCACGTCCCGTTCAAGCCTGGAAAAGAAAAAAAGGCAAAATGGAGGAGTCAAGGGATGGAGGAGAAGACCAGGATCCCCAAACCCCTTCTCTCGGTCTTGCCTTCGTCACAAGAGCAGTTGGTGGGGATGAGAGAGAGGGGGGGGGGGCTTCTCAGTGGTGGCCCCCTGGCTCTGAAATGCCCTCCCTACATAGATTAGGCTAGCCCTCACTCTCCAAGTTTTTCAGTCTAATCTGAAAACATGGCTTTTCAAACAGGAAGAGATAGTGGCAGAATATAAATAAAGTATTATTGCTATTATTATTATTAAAAGGCAAAAGGGCAATAGGAGAAAAATAAAGAAGAGAAGGAAGAAGAAGAGGATGAAGAAAAGGATGCGAATAAGGAAGGAGAAAAGAGGAAGTGGAGGAGGAAAAGGAAAAGGATAAGGAGGAAGAGAGGAGGAGGAAGAAGAGGAGAAAGGAGGTAGACCAGGCATGACCAAGCTTTCCAACTTCAGGAGGGGGCGCGCATGCTAGCACCCCCTGCTAGGAGGACTGGCTCCCTGGTGATGGAAGGGATGGAAGGAGAAAGAGGGAAAAAGGGAGGAAAGAGGAAAGGAAGAAAAGACAAAAGGGAAGGAAGGAAGTAGAATGAGGGAGGAAAGGAAGGGAGAGAGGTAAGGAGGAAGAAAAGAGAGAATGAAGGACAGACAAAAAGGAAGGAAGGATGAAAGGGTGGAAGGAGAAAGGGAGGGAAGGCGGGAGGAAAGAAGGAAGGAAGGACAAAGAGTGGAAAGGAAAGATGGAAGGAAGGGAAGGAGGAAGGAAGGAAAAATAAAAGCAAGGAAGTAGGGAGTGAGGAAGGGAAGAATGAAAGGAAGGAAGAAAGGGAAGGAGAAAGGAAAGAGAAGGAAAGGGTCGAAAGAGGGAGTAAGAGGGAGGTAGAGAAGGGAGGGAGGAAAGAGAGAAGAAAGGAAAGACAAAAGTGAAGGAAGGATGGAAGGGAAGTATGGAAGGAGAAAGATGGAGTGAAGGGATGGAGGGAGGTAAGGAGGAAGGAAGGAAAGAGAGAAGGAAGGAAAGAGAGAAGGAAGGAAAGAGGGAAGGACAAAAGTGTGGAAAGGAAGGATGCAAGGAAGGGAAGGAGGAAGGAAAAAGAGAAGTAAGGAAATAGGGAGGGAGGAAGAGAAGGGAGGGAGGAAAGAGAGAAGAAAGGAAAGACAAAAGTGAAGGAAGGAAGGAGAAAGGGGGCAAGGAAGGGATGGAGAGAGGTAAGGAGGAAGGAAAGAGAGAATGAAGGACAGACAAAAAGGAAGGATGAAAGGGTGGAAGGGAAGGATGGAAGGAGAAAGAGGGAGGAAGGGATGGCTGGAGGGAGGGAGGTAAGGAGGAAGGAAGGAAAGAGGGAAGCAGGGAGGAAAGAAGGAAGAATGGACAAAAAAGTGGAAAGGAAGGATGGAAGGAAGGGAAGGAAAAAGAGAAGTAAGGAAGTAGGGAGGGAGGAAGAGAAGAATGAAAGGAGGGAGGGAAGGGAAGGAGAAAGGAAAGAGAAGGAAAGGGTGGAAGGGTATGGATGGTGGGAGTAAGAGGGAGGGAGAGAAGGGAGGGAGGAAAGAGAGAAAAAAGGAAAGACAAAAGGGAAGGAAGGAAGGAAGGAAGGAAGGAGAGAGAAAAGGAGGTAAGGAAGGAGGTAAGGAGGAAAGAAAGACAAAAGGGAAGGGGGAAAGAGAGGGGGAAGGAAGGGATGAAGGGAGGTAAGGAGGAAGGAAAGTGAGAAGGAAGAAAAGAAGGAAGGACAAAGGAGTGGAAAGGAAGGATAGAAGGAAGGGAAGGAGGAAGGAAAAAGAGAAGTAAAGAAGTAAGGGAGGGAGGAAAGAGAAGAAAGACAAATGGGAATGAAGGAGAAATAGGGAGGAGAGAGGAAATAGGGAATGAAGGAAAGGTGGAAGAGACGGAAGAAAGGAGGGAGAAAGAGTGAGGTAAGGAAGGAAGGAAGGAAGGAAAGGAAGGAAGGAAGGAAAGAGAGAAGGAAGGAAGGATAGGATGGTGAGAGAGAGGGCCTGAGAAAAGAACCCAAGGGGCCGCATTCGGCCCCCGGGCCTGTGTATGCCCATACCTGAGATGGACAAGCAAAGGAAGTGGAGCAGTAGGAGGGGAATAAGAAAGAAGAAGAAAAGTAAAAAAGAAGCAGAGCATGAAGAAAAAGAGAAAGAAGACAAAGAAGAAAATAGCAGCAGTTGGACTACAAGGCGCTCTCCTAGCAAGCCAAACGAAGGGTAGAGAATGCTGGGATTTGCAGTCCAACTTCATCCGGATGGGCACTGTTCCTGATTTTAGGCTCCACAACACTGGCCCTCAGTATGGTCATTTGGGCCAATGAAGACATTCAGAAACCATCCCACAAAAACAGAAAAAGCAGAAGCCAGCAGGGGGCAGGAAAGGGAGTTTTTGACCGGCTCTCGACTGCCACCTCCTGTGGATTTTCTGAAAAATGCAACATGGCTTGGTCAAAGTTGCCAACTGCAGAGTTTGAGAAACACTGCTCTATAGCAGGCCTGGGCAGACTTTCTAACTTGGGGGGCGCATGTTAGCACCCCCTGCTTAGAGGACTGGTGATGGAAGGAAGGAAGGGAAGGAGGAAGAAAGGAAAGGGGGAAGGAAGGAAGGACAAAAGGGAGGAAGGGAAGGATGGAAGGAGAAAGAGGGAGAGGGGGAAGGAGGAAGGAGAGAGGGAAGGAAGGACAAAAGGGAAAGAACAAAGGATGTAAGGAGAAAGAAGAGAGAGAGGAAAGGAAGGAGGGAAGACGGAAGAAAGGGAGGAAGGGAAGAATCAAAGGAAAAAGAGGGAGAGAGAGAGGGAGGGAGGAAAGAGGAAAGAGAGAAGGAAGGGAGGCCAAAAGGGAGGAAGGGAACAATGGAAGGACGGGAAGGAGAAAGGGAAAAGATGGAAGGGAGGAAGAGAGGGAGGAAAAGAAAGATGGATGGAAGGAGAAAGAGGGAGGGAAGGAAGGAGAAAGGAAAAAGAGGGAAGGGAGGGAGGAAAAGAAGGATGGAAGGAAGGAATGGAAGGTGGAAGGAAAGAGAGAAGTAGGGACGAAAGGGGGGAAGGAATAATGGAAGGAGAAAGAGGGAGAGAGGGAAGGAGGAAGGAAAGAGGAAGGAAGGAAGAACAAAAGGGAAGGAACAAAGGATGGAAGGAAGAGAGGAAAGGAGGGAGGCAAGAAGGAAGAAAGGAAGGACAAAAGGGAGGAAGGGAAGGATGAAAGGAGAAAGAGGGAGAGAGGGAAGGAGGGTGGAAATAGAAAAGGAAGGGAGGCCAAAAGGGAGGAAGTGAATAATGGAAGGAAGGGAAGGAGAAAGGGGAAGGAAGGAAGGGAGGGAGGGAGGAAGAGAAGGATGGAAGGAAGGAAAGAGAGAAGGAAAGATGGAAGGAGAAAGAGGGGGGTAAGGAAGGGGGGAGGAAAGGAGAAAGGAAAAAGAGAAGGAAGAATGGGAGGGAGGAAGGAAAAGAAGGATGGAAGGAAGGAATGGAAAGTGGAAGGAAAGAGAGAAGGAAGGATGAAAGGGTGGAAGGGAATGGAGAGAGGGAGAAAGAGGAAGGGAAGGATGGAGGGAGGAAAGAGAAAAGGAAGGAAAGACAAAAGGGGAGGAAGGAAGGTGAAGGAGAGAGGGAAGGAGAGAGGAAGAGGGAAGGAAGGGAGGGAAAGAGAAAGGAAAGAGAGAAGGAAAGGATGGTGAGAGAGAGGAGCCCCTGAGGAAAGAGCCCAAGGGGCCACATCCAGCCTGGGTTCGCCCATGCCTGCTCTATAGGATAACATTAAGGCCATGTTCGATCTGACCCAGAAGGGTCTCCTTCACCTTCAGGGCAGCTCCCAATTAGGAACATGTTAAATATCGGCACGGGCCAAATCAAAGGAGCAGACGTGGCAGGACACAGGCAGATTCCAAACACTCTCCACAAAAGGAAAGGGGAAGAAGCAAAGAAGCCCCAGAAAAAGAGAGGGAAGAGATTCTCACTTTCTGAGAAACCCCAAAAGCCTCACGACCGCAGAGATGACCAATCAACTTTGGGACCTACCAGCAGTGCCTGGAGCAGAACCCTCAGCCACCACATCGTCCCCTTTTTCCATTCCACCTTCAGGCTTTTCTTGGGGGTTTGGCTGAGGAAGCATGGCCAGATTCTTCTCCTCCCTCCTTTCCCGCTCCTTGTGCTTCTTGGGCTTCTTCCGGGATTTCCCGTGGTGTTTCCCAGCCGGGGCAGAGTCCCTTGCGGTCACCACTGGGGCTGCCAACAACCTCTCGCCCGAGTTGGCCTCTAAATCCTTCCCGTTGTGTGTCAGGTCACTGCTGAGGCTGCCTAGTGGGTTGTGGGGCAGCTCCAAGGCCAAAGCAGGCAAAAGTGAGGCTGAGGGGACTGGCTCCGATGTGCTTGCAACAGGCAATGGGCCCTCCTTGCCTTGGGCTGAGTTCAGTTTGCCATTGAATGTCGGCTGAGTCCTTTGGGCAAAGTGAGAGATCCGGGGCTTCTTGTTGGACAAAGGGTCGGTGAAGTCCGAGGGCTGCCCTCGCTTCTGGGGAGACAAAAATAATAAAGGGGAATCCTAGGATCGGGATCTAAAAGCTCAAGGCTGTTGTCAGGACCTGGGTGGAGGATGAGGAAGGAGGACTCCTCCTAGCAGTCGAATCAGGGGCAAATGTAGAAGAGCCACCTGAGCAGACTCATACTTTCAGGAGCAGGACCCTCAAGGCTTGGATAGGGCGGGATGAGGTTCTTCAGGGGGAAAAGCAGAGCTGATTCCCTCGCCTTCAGCTATGGGTAGATGCCACCCAGCTGAACAAATCCAATTGGCTGGCTCAGAAAAGCGCCTCTCAGCTCTAAGGGCTTTATTAGTAAAGGTAAAGGTTTCCCTTGCCATTAAGTTTTGAGTCCAACTCTGGGGGTTGGTGCTCATCTCCATTTCTAAGCCAAAGAGCCAGCGTTGTCCATAGACACCTCCAAGGTCATGTGGCCAGCATGACTGCATGGAGCGCCGTTATCTTCCCACCAAGATGGTACCTACTGATCTACTCACATTTGCAAACTGCTAGATTGGCAGAAGCTGGCCCTAAAAACGGGAGCTCACCCTGCTCTCTGGATTTGAACTGCCAACTTTTCGGTCAGCAACTTCAGCAGCTCAGCGCTTTAACTCACTGCGCCACCAGGGGCTTTACTGGGCAACATAAATAGCTGGTGGTTGCAATAGCTCTTTGCTGAGAGCAACGTTTTGGATAGCGCTATCTTTGTTGGTAGACTTTGTGTTTGGATTTTTGACTATGTGTTTGGATCTTGACTTGGACTATACTTGGACATTCTTGAGGTTCTCTGTCACTGACCCTTTGGAATGGACTCTTTGACTATCTTCCTGTCTGAACTACCTACTGTGTATCATTGTGGACTGTTGGAGAGCACGCCAGTCGGTTCTGACAGCTATCCAGGACCGAAATGGGATCCATGGAAGTGTCCAAAGGGGCCTTACCTGCGGAGGGGAGGAGGAGACGTCAACGTCACGGGAAGGACTAGGAGCAGTGTTTTCCGGGGGACAGGCCAAATTTGGTGTAGGGCAGAGTTTCCTGCAAGACAAGTAGAAGGCTCACAACAGCTGCAAACAATCAAGATCGAATGGCCATCGGTGAGGAGTGCCTTATACTGTATATTTATTTATTTACTAGCTGTCCCCTGCCACGTGTTGCTGTGGCCTAGTCTGTGTATATGTATGTTGTGTGTGTGTGTGTGAGTGTGTGTGTGTGTGTGTGTATATATATATATATATATATATACATACACACACACACACACACACATATATATATATATGTATGTATATGTATATAAATATATGTATATATGTGTGTGTGACTATATTTGTGTATATTTGTAAATATGTTGTTTTGCGCATGCATTGTAATGTATTTTTTATTATTATTTTTTGGCTTTTCAAGTCTCTTCTGCTGGGTTTTTCAGTGTTTTTATGAGTGATGGTCACTTGTTGGCCTGATACATGTATTTTGTCCAAATTTGGTATCTATTCGCCCAGTCGTTTTTGATTTATGTTAATCATAAATACACTGACAGTATTTTATTTATTTTTATAGACTGTCTTTAGCAGTGTTTCTAAACTTTTTCAATGCCACAACCCCTTAATGCAGTTCCTCATGTTGTGGTGACCCCCAACCATAATACTATTTTCGTTGCTACTTCATAACTGTTCTGAATCATCATGTATATATCTAATATGCAAGATGTATTTATGTTGAAAGCCTTCGACAATACATTGTATTTCTGTTGTTATAAACTGAACATAATTAAAGCATACTGATTAATCACAAAAACAATAAGTTTGGGGAGTATGGACAATGGATGATGAGATTTGGAGTACCTTCAACTGATTCAGCTCAGACTTCCACAAACCACTAAGACCCCCATGAATGACAGATCTGAAGCAAACTTGACACACAGAACCGCCATGACCAGCATAAAATACTGGAGAGGTTTGGAAGGAATTCACAGTAATAGTGTTGGAAGAGACCTCTAAGGGCCATCCAGTCCAACCTCCTTCTGCCATAAGGGAAAAACACAATCCAAGCACTCCTAACAGATGGCCATAGAGACTCTGCTTAATAATAATAATAATAATAATAATAATAATAATAATAATAATAATAATAGAATCTTAGAGTAAGGAGACCTCCAAGGGCCATCCAGTCCAACCTCCTTCTGGCATAAGGGGAATGCACATCAAAACACTCCTGATAGATGGCCATTTAGATTCTCCTTACCATCACTGAAAAAAACCCCGCAAATACACCTCTAAGAATAAGAATATTATTAATAATAATAATAGTAATAGAATCCTAGAGTAGGGAGACCTCCAAGGACCATCCAGTCCAACCTCCTTCTCGCATAAGGGAAAAGCACATCAAAATACTCCTGATAGATGGCCATTTAGATTCTCCTTAATAACAACAACAACAACAACAATTCCTTTCTTCCTCCCTCCCTCCCCCCTTTCCTTCCTTTCCTCTCCCATCCCTGTCTCTTTTCCTTTCCTTCCTCTTTCTTTCCTTCTACCTTTCTTCCATTCATATCCTTCTCTTCCCCAGTCCTTTTCTTCCTTTATTTTCCTTTCCCTTCCTTCCGTGACAGTTTTGTAAGGGGTTTTAAAGGGGGGTGGGGTGGGGGAGGACGAAAGGGTGGAAGGGGGGATATGGAGACCAAGTGGGGGAGTTCCTGGTCTTCCCATGGTTTGCATCCTCCCTTCACCCAACTGGTCGGGGGGGGGGGGTGTGCAGCCGCTCCTGCAGCCAGGCTTGCCTTGCAATCCTCCGGTTTTGGGGGGAGGGTTGCCTGGGGGCCACTTGGGCCTCAAGGAGCCTTCACGGTGGCTGCCGGGGCTGCCTTCACGCCCTCTGTCTCTCCTTCCTTCCCTCTATCCTTTCCCCAATCCCTCCCTTCCCCAAAAGAAAGAGGACTCGGCCTTCCTGCTTGGAAAGGGACTCCATGGCGAGGCTTCTCTTCCCTCACAACGATTGCGTCAGTCTTCTCGCTCGCTGGGGAGGGGGGCTTTTGCGCATGCTCTGTTAGGATTATTTTGCAGGGGGGGTGTGTGTTCAAATTATTTCCCCTTCATTTTGAAAGATTTTTTTGTTTGAAAGACATAGATTGGTTTAGTATGTATTTTGCTGCCAAATTTGGTGCCAATTCGTCCAGGGGTTTTTGAGTAATGTTAATCCCACAAATGAACATTACAGTTTTATTTATATAGACAGCAGTGCTCCTCAACCTTCATGATGTCGCAACTCCTTAACACTGTTCCTCATGTTGTGGTGACCCCCAACCATAAAATTATGCTACTTCAGAACTATAGTTTTGTTACTGTTATGATTTGTCATGTAAATATTAGATATGCAGGATGTATTTTCACAGCAGGGGGAGGGCATTTGGTGGGAGGATTTGCCGTCTGTTTCCAAAAAGGAAGAGAAGGACATCTTCTCTGCCAAAGGGGTTCTTAAGACCATCAGAAATATATGGTTTCTAATAGTCTTTGGCGACCCCTCTGAAACCCCCTCGTGACCCCCCCCAGGGGTCCCAACCTCCAGGTTGAGAAACACCGATTTATAGTATTTATATTTCGCCCTTCTCATGCAGAAGGGGTCTCAGAGCGGATCAGAGAACACATATATGTCAAACATTCAATGCAGCTTATATAATGACAAGACAAACAACACAGTCCAGGGGTCTTCAGACTTTTTAAACAGAGGGCCAGGTCACAGTCCCTCAAACTGTTGGAGGGCCGGATTATAATTTGAAAAAAACATGAATGAATTCCTAGGCACACTGCACATCTTATTTGTTGTGCAAAACCCACTTTAAAACAATACAATAATTAAAATGAAAAACAATTTTAACAAATAAAAAATTATTAGTATTTCAATGGGAAGTGTGGGACTATTTTTGGGTGATGAGATAGGATTATTGTTGTTGTGTGCTTTCAAGCCATTTCAGACTTAGGTTGACCTTGAGCGAGGGCCGGGTAAATGACCGGCCCCCGGGCCTTAGTTTGAGGACCCCTGACATAGATAGAGGTGTATATATGTAGGCTATCCTGTCTTTCGGCATGTTGGAGGCTGTGCTCAGTTCCGGCCACAGGGGCGTGCTGTTGCTCCATCTTCCCTGCCAAAGAGGTTTTTTTTGTTTGTAAACTTCCTCGTTTTTGATCTAATTGCCGTAGGTGCAATGAGTTAAACCCTTGGGCCGACAGGACTGACCATCGACAGGTTAGAGGTTTGAATCGGAGGAAAGCGCAGATGAGCTCCCTCTGTCAGCTCCAGATCCCCATATTCTCATACAGCTGGGAAGAAGCCCCCAAGGCCCATTCAGTCCAACCCCATTTTTCCAGGGAAGGAGACACAATGACAATGAGAGAAGCCTCCCACAAGGATGGTGAAACATCAAAGCATCTGGGCAACATCCTTGCGAACGGCCAATTCTCTTACACCAGAAGCGTCTTGCGGTTTCTCAAGTTGCTCCTGACACGTGCGCACACACGCAAATCTAATCGCCATGCCTAGATACATCTCTGCTTTAATGTGGAACCTATTTATCTACTCACATTTCTCTTTTCGATCTGCTAGGTGGGCAGGAAGCTAGGCAGAAGGTCATAAGCTTACCCTGACCCGGGCTTCAATCTGTCAGCCTTCCGACTGGCAACATTTACTGCAGCTGGCGGTTACCTGCTGTGCTAAAGCCCGGCCCATCTTAGTTGTGTCTCCTTCCCTGGAAAAATGGGATTGGATCGGATGGGCCTTGGTGGTCTCTTCCCAACTGTATGAGAATAGGGAGGGGAAACACTAGACACTTGTCAGTACCTGAAAGGCATGGATGTTGCCCTTGTTTTCTGCCGCTCCAGAGATTGTAACCTGATTCCCTAGATCCAAATTACCCAAAAAGGGATTCTACCTAAATATCCAGTATAAGACCTGCTGGACTGATGGATTCTCCTCCTTTGGAGGCATTTAAACAGAGGTTTGGATGGGAATCTTTGGGAGAATATGGCAGAAAGGGGTTGGGAAGATGTTCCTTGGGTCCTTTCCCAAGATTTTACTAGCCTCTCTATGACAGTGTTTCTCAACCTGGGGATCAGGACCCCTGGGGGGGGGGGGGTTGTGATGGGGGTTTCAGAGGGGTTGCTAAACACCATCAGAAAACATATTTCTGATGGTCTTAGGAACTCCTTTGGCAGAGAAGGCTGAAGATCTCTCCGCCTGTCCTGCTCTTCCTTTTTGAAAACAGATGGTGAATCCTCCCACCAAAAGCCTTCCTCCACTGCGACTGGCCAGGCTCTCAGCCAAGGGAAGACTCCAATTGGGGAGGGGAGAGCAAGCATGCTCTGCACATAGCAGTGTGGTGCGCATGTGTGGACAAAGGAGAGCGGGCAAGGCTGGAGGGAGGCTTGCATTAGCGAGTCCCTTCAAGGCATTGGGGGTTCTATGTAGGAAGTTTGGCCCAATTCTATCGTTGGTGAGGTTCAAAATGCTCTTCGATTGCAGGTGAACTATAAGTCCCAGCAACCACAACTTCCTAATGTCAAGGTCTATTTTCCCCAAACTCCACCAGTGTTCACATTTGGGTTGGGGGTTACTACAACATGAGGAACTGTATTAAAGGATCGCAGCATTAGAAAGGCTGAGAAACACTGATCTAAGTAGTCCTGTACAGATGTCAAGACAAAATGCTTACTTCCAAGAACTGGATCGAATTATGTATTATTATTATTATTATTATTATTATTATTATTATTATTATTAGCTGTCCCCTGCAATGCGTTGCTGTGGGCTAGTCTGTGTATATGTATATATGTGTGTGTATATATTTGTGTATATGTGTAAATATGTTGTTTTGCGCATGCACTGTAATGTATTTTTTTGGCTTTTTAAGTCTCTTCTGCTGGGTTTTTCAGTGTTTTTATGAGTGATGGTCACTCGTTGGCCTGATATATGTATTTTGTCCAAATTTGGTGTCTATTCACCCAGTAGTTTTTGATTTATGTTAATCATAAATATACGGACAGTATTTTATTTATTTTTATAGGATGTCTTTAGCAGTGTTTCTATACTTTTTCAATGCCACAACCCCTTAATGCAGTTCCTCATGTTGTGGTGACCCCCAACCATAATACTATTTTCGTTGCTACTTCATAACTGTAATTTTGCTACTGTTCTGAATCATCATGTAAATATCTGATATGCAAGATGTATTTATGTTGAAAGCCTTCAACAATACATTGTATTTCTGTTGTTATAAATTGAACATACTGTATATACTCAAGTATAAGCCTAGTTTTTCAGTCCTTTTTTTAGGCTGAAAAAGTCTCCCCTGGCTTATACTCGAGTCAATATTATTTATTATTTTACTTTGTTGTTATTATCATTACATTTATTATTTTATTATTGTTATTATTACATTCATTATTTTACTCTATTTATTATTGTTATTATTACATTCATTATTTTACTCTATTATTATTATTTTACTCTATTTATTATTATTGGAGGACATGTAAGCATATTTACATTGAAGAAGGTTAGAATAATGATTTAATCAGAGTTGGACAGTCTTATCTTGAATTAGTTTTATGTAAATATTCAAAAACATTTAACCTACTGATGCCTAAATTAATATAATTTTATTGGAATCTATTTTTATTTTGAAATTTACCAGTAGCTGCTGCATTTCCCACGCTCGGCTTATACTCGAGTCAATACATTTTTTGTGGCAAAATTAGGTGCCTCGGCTTATATTCGGGTCGGCTTATACTCGAGTATATACGGTTGTTGTTTTTTTTGTCGCGTCAGGAGCAAGTCGCTTCTGGTGTGAGAGAATTGGCCGTCTGCAAGGACGTTGCCCAGGGGACGCCTGGATGATTTGATGTTTTTGTCATCCTTGTGGGAGGCTTCTCTCATGTCCCCGCATGAAGAGCTGGAGCTGATAGAGGGAGCTCATCCGCCTCTCCCCGGATTCGAACCTGCGACCTGTCGGTCTTCAGTCCTGCCGGCACAGGGGTTTAACCCACTGCGCCATCGGGGGCTCCAGTATATATGGTAATTAAAGTATATATGGTATATACGGTAATTAAAGCATAGTGATTAATCACAAAAACAAGTATATACGGTAATTAAAGCATAGTGATTAATCACAAAAACAATAAGTTTGGGGAGTATGGACAATGGATGATGGGATTTGGAGTACCTTCAACTGATTCAGCTCAGACTTCCACAAACCACTAAGACCCCCATGATTGACAGAGCTGAACCAAATTTGGCACGCATGACTAGCAGAAAATACTGGAGAGGTTTGGGAGGAATTCACAGTAATAGTGTTGGAAGAGACCTCTAAGGGCCATCCAGTCCAACCTCCCTCTGCCATAAGGGAAAAACACAATCCAAGCACTCCTAACAGATGGCCATAGAGACTCTGCTTAATAATAATAATAATAATAATAATAATAATAATAATAATAGAATCTTAAAGTAGAGAGACCTCCAAGGGCCATCCAGTCCAACCTCCTTCTGGCATAAAGGAAAAGCACATCAAAACACTCCTGATAGATGGCCATTTAGATTCTCCTTACCATGACTGAAAAAAACCCCGCAAAACACCTCTAAATTCAAAAAAGGAAGAAGACAACACACCTCCCCTGCCCCACCCCTCACGCTGAGGACAGAGAATGAGGGTTTCGAAGCAGCAGCGGCTGGCAGCAATGGTTGCTGCTTCCTACATGTCTCTCAGCCTCTAACTTACACTAAGGCAAGGGATCAAAGGGCAGAGGCTGAGGAGGAGAGAGGAAAAAAGAGGGAGGGAGGCCACACTCTACGCACACACTCTGACTCTCTGTCTCCCACGCACACACTCCCACAGCACAAGGGAAGGAGGAAGGTGCCATGATGGGGGTAATAGGGACACACGAAACTGACATTGCTTGGAAAGGAGCCCCAAAGACCATCCAGCCCAACCTCACTTGGCAGTAAAGGAAGACACCATCAAAGCCCTCACAACAGATGGCCAACCAGTTGGAAGGGAGCCCTAATGGCCATCCGGTCCAACCCCCTCCTTCCCTGCCTTCTTCCTTCCTTCCCTCCCTCCCTTTCTCTACTTCCCTTCCTTCTCTCTTCCTCCCTTTCTTTCCTTCCTTTTTCTCCTTCCCTCACAAGCTTCATCCTCCTTTATTAAATCTACAGTGTAGATGCACCCAAAGTCAACCCTTCCACACTGCAACTGCCATGTAAAATCCAGATTATCTACTTAGGACCAGATTATATGGCAGTATAGACACATGCGTGCGCACACACACCCACAAATTGATGGATGTTGGATCACTGGTTGGTGATATATATATATATATATATATATATATATATATATATATACACACACACACACACACACACACATACATACATACACATACACACACACACACACAATACTTTATATATTACTATTATATATATTGCTATATAATACATATATATAAAATATATTATTGTTATATATACTACTATATAATATAATGTTGCTACTATATATTACTATATTAAATAGACTCATAGAATAGAGTTGGAAGGGACTCTACCATGGTATTGGGGGAGAACAGACAGGAAGGAAGGGGAGAAGAAAGGAGGGAGGATAAAAGGGAAGGAATGAAAGAGAGGAGGGAAGGAAAGAAAGAAGGAGGAAAGGAAAAAGGGAGGGAAGGAAGGAGAGAAGGAAGGAAAAAAAGAGGTACCGAAGGAAGGAAGAAGAGAAAGTAGAAAGGAAAGAAAAAGGGAAGGAAATGCAGGAAAGAGGTAAATAAGGAAGGAAGGAAAAAAGGAAATAAAAAGTGAAAGAAGGAAAGAAACAGGGAGGGAAGAAAGGAGACAAAGGAAGAAGTAGAGAAAGGGGGAAGGAAGGAAAGAGAGAAGGAAGGATGAAACCAAAGAGCGAAAGAAGGAATGAAAGAAAGAGGTAGAGAAGGAAGAAAGGAGAGAAAGGGGAAGGGGAAGAAAAAGGGGGGGGGGGAAGGAATAGGTAGGTACCTCTCTTTCATAATAGATAAGATATCTACCTCTACTTTGAAAATTCTTACTATAGGTCACAGCAACGCGTGGCAGGGCACAGCTAATAATAATAATAATAATAATAATAATAATAATAATAATGCACTCTAAACCAGAGCTGACAGCTGGCACAACAAAGCATTGCATGGGCAGTTCCTTGAGAAGATTGAAGGAAAAGTTGACAAGGAGAAGACCTGGTTATGGCTCACGAATGGAACACTGAAGAAGGATCCAGAAGGCCTGATTCTTGCCGATCAGGAACAAGCCATCAGAACCAATGCAATTAAGGCCAGGATTGAAAAATCAACGGATGACCCAAAATGCAGACTGTGCAAGGAAGCTGATGAAACCATAGACCATCTCCTCAGCTGCTGCAAGAAAATCGCACAGACTACAGACAAAGACACACCTCTGTGGCTCAGATGATTCACTGGAACTTATGTCACAAGTACCACCTGCCAGCAGTAAAGAATTGGTGGGATCATAAACCCGCAAAGGTCATGGAAAATGAACACGCAACAATACTGTGGGACTTTCGAATCCAGACTGACAAAGTTTTGGAACACAATACACCAGACATCACGATTGTGGAAAAGAAAAAAGTCTGGATTATTGATGTCGCCATACCAGGTGACAATCACATTGAGGAAAAACAACAGGAAAAACACAGTCGCTATCAAGACCTTGAAATCGAACTGCAAAGGCTCTGGCATAAACCAGTACAGGTGGTCCCAGTGGTCATTGGCGCACTGGGTGCCGTACCAAAAGATCTCAGCCGGCATTTGGAAACAATAAACATCGACAAAATCACGATCTGTCAATTGCAAAAGGCCACCTTACTTGGATCTGCGCGCATCATTCGAAAATACATCACACAGTCCTAGACGCTTGGGAAGTGTTCGACTTGGGGTTTTTTGATACGAAATCCAGCACAGAGATCTCGTTTGCTAAGACATACTGTGCTTTTGTATCAGAAAAATAATAATAATTCCTTTCTTCCTCTCTCCCTTCCCTCTCCCCCTTTCCTCTCCCATCCCTGCCCCTTTTCCTTTCCTTCCGCTTTCTTTCCTTCTACCTTTCTTCCATTCATATCCTTCTCTTCCTTTCTTCTCTCCTTTCCCTTTCTTTCCCTCCCTTCCGTGGCAGTTTGTAAGGGGGTTTAAGGGGTGGGGGTGGGGGGAGGAGGATGAAAGGATGAAAAGGGGGATATGGAGCCCAAGGGGGGGGGGGTTGCTGGTCTTCCAAAGGTTTGCATCCTCCCTTCACCCAACTGGTCCCGAGGGGGGGGGGGGAATGGGGGTGTGCAGCCGCTCCTGCGGCCAGGCTTGCCTTGCAATCCTCCGGCTTTGGGGGGAGGGTTGTCTGGGGGCCTCAAGAAGCCTCCACGGTGGCTGCCGGCGCTTGCCTTGCCAAGCCGCCAAGCCTCCACGCCCTCCGTCTGTCTCTCCTTCCTTCCCTCTATCCTTTTCTCAATACCTCCCCTCCCCAAAAGAAAGAGGACTCGGCCTTCCTGCTTGGAAAGGGACTCCATGGCAACGGTTTTCTTCCCTCACAACGGTTGCTGCGTCAGTCTTCTCGCTGGCTGGGGAGGGGGGCTTTTGCGCATGCTCTGTTAGGTTTTATTTTGCAGGGGGTGTGTGTTCAAATTATTTCCCCTTCATTTTGAAAGATTTTTTTGTTTCGTTTGAAAGACATAGATTGGATTAGTATGTATTTTGCTGCCAAATTTGGTGCCAATTTGTCCAGGGGTTTTTAAGTTCTGTTAATCCCACAAAAGAACATTACATTTTTATTTATATAGATTATTGTGTCTTCAAATGGAACTACTGCGACCCCTGCAGCTTGTGAACAGGAAGCTCAGGTGTGACGCACAAATCTGTCCTCCCTCAGCACCACAATTAAGCATACTGGACCCTATTTATGGAAGGCATTTATAGGTCGTGACAGCAAATGCCAGCCCTTTTGCCTCCCTTTTTCTGCCCTCTCCTCTCTTTGAATGGTTTCCTCGCTTTGCCAAAATAAAAAAGCCCCATTTGGCTGTCAGTGGAAAGCGTTGTTGATTCAGACAGAGTCTGAAAGGGGGAAAAGTTTTCTTTGGCAAAAGGGAGGGAAGCCACATACAGACGGGACGGAAAATTACAAACGGGCCACAGAGCGGCCCCTGGGGTTTCTAGGCTTCCTCTTCCAGGCACTCGGGTGGCCGAGATCCTATAAATAGACTCTGGGCAGGAGTGGCAAACAAGGGGCCATGGGTTGCTGTGAGTTTTCTGGGCTGTATGGCCATTTTCCAGGAGCATCCTCTCCTGACGTTTCACCCACATCTATGGCAGGCATCCTCAGAGGTTGTGAGGTCTGTTGGAAAGTGGGGTTGATATATCTGTGGAATGATGTCCAGGGTGGGAGAAAGAACGTTTGCCTGTTTGAAGCAAGTGTGAATGTTGCCATTGGCCACCTTGATTAGCACTGAGTAGCCCTGAAGCTGCAAAGTCAATCAGTAAAAGTATCTGCATAGAGGTCTGTTGGAAATGAGGCAAATAAGACTGTATATATATCTGTGGAATGATGTCAAAGGTGGGAGAAAGAACTAAATACTAAATACTTTCTTACTCTTATTATAAAATAGCTTGACACATTGCTATTCTATTTCCTTGTAAAGGTGGATCTGGCCAGGGTGGTCCATGCCTTAGTCACCTCCAGATTGGACTACTTTTTTTTTTTGTCGTGTCAGGAGTGACTCCTGGTGTGAGAGAATTGGCCGTCTGCAAGGACGTTGCCCAGGGGACGCCTGGATGGTTTTTTATGTTTTTATCATCCTTGTGGGAGGCTTCTCTCATGTCCCTGCATGAGGAGCTGGAGCTGATAGAGGGAGCTCATCCGCCTCTCCCCGGATTCAAACCTGCGGACCTGTTGGTCTTCAGTCCTGCCGGCACAGGGGTTTAACCCACTGCGCCACCGTGCGCTCCTGTATTGGACTACTGTAATGCACTCTACGTGGGGCTGCCCTTGAAAACGGCCCGGAAATTTCAATTGGTCCAACGGGTGGCGGCCAGGTTGTTAACTGGTGCTCCTTACAGAAAGCCGTCAACCCTCCTGTTTAAGGAGCTTCATTGGCTGCCGTTCATTTTCCGGTCCCAATTCAAGGTGCAGGTTCTTACCTACAAAGCCCTAAATGGTTTGGGACCTGCTTACCTGCATGACCGCATTTCTGTGTACGAACCCACATGAGCTCTTTGATCATCTGGAGAGGACCTGCTCGCGCTCCCACCTCCATCGCAGGAGCGATTGGTGGGGATGAGGGAGAGGGCCTTCTTGGTGGTGGCCCCCCGACTCTGGAACTCACTCCCCAAGGACATCAGGCATGCCCCAACTTTGGCAATCTTTAAGAGGAGCCTGAAAACGTGGTTGTTCCAGTGTGCCTTCCCAGAATAAGGAAACTCCCAGCAATATGTCCCTAATTGGACTTTATTAGTGATCTAGGACTGTCTGTACACCCCATTCTTTTCCAAAATTCTATCCTAGTTATATTTCACCTGGTCTTGCTCAGCATTATTTTTAAAATTTTAATTATTACATTTAGCCCAGCCATAGGTTTTTAAATGTTATTGTTGATGTTTACTGCTTATTTTTTTGTTATGAGTTTTATTTTATTGTTCTGTATTACTGTTGTTCTTGTTTTTTGCTGATGTATTGTGGGCTCGGCCTCATGTAAGCTGCACCAAGTCCCTTGGAGAGATGGTAGCGGGGTACAAATAAAGTATTATTATTATTATTATTATTATTGTCTGTTGGAGGTAAGTGTGAATTTTGCAATTGCGTACCTTGATTAGCACTGAATAACCATGCAGCTTCAAAACCTTTGTTGGGAGGTGTTAGCTGGCCCAGATTGTTTCCTGTCTGGAATTCCCCTGTTTTTTGAGTGTTGCTCTTTATTTACTGTCCTGATTTTAGAGTTTTTAAGTACTGGTCACTAGATTTTGTTCATTTTCATGGTTTCTTCCTTCCTGTTGAAATTGTCCACATGCTTGTGGATTCCAATGGCTTCTCTCTGTCGTCTCACATAGTGGTTGTTAAAATGGTCCAGCATTTCTGTGTTCTCCAATAATACTCTGTGTCTAGGTTGGTTCATCAGGTGCTCTGCTATGGCTGACTTCTCTGGTTGAAGTAGTCTGCAGTGCTGTATATGTTCCTGGATTCGTGTCTGGGCAATGCTGTAGACCAGGGGTCCTCAAACTAAGATCCGGGGGCTGCATATGGCCCCCAAGGTCATTAACCCGGCCCTCACTCAAGGTCAACCTAAGTCTGAAATGACTTGAAAGCACACAACAAAAACAACAACAATCCTATCTCATGTGCCAAAAGCAGGCCCACACTTCCCATAAGTTTGTATTTCTTAAAATTGTTTTTCATTTTAATTATTGTATTTTTAGGTGTTTTTTGCACTATAAAAAAGATATGTGCAGTGTGAATTGGAATTCATTCATGTTTTTTTCAAATTATAATCCGGCCCTCCAAAAGTTTGAAGGACTATGACCTGGCCCTCTGTTTAAAAAGTTTGAGGACCCCGGCTGTAGACAGTTTGTACGTTGTGTTTCTTTATCAGCTTCCTTATGTGGTCAGTGGTTCCCTTGATGTATGGTAAGAACACTTTTCCTCTGGATGGATAAAAACTCCAACCATCACTCAAGTCAAAAAAGAAGAACAATCAAAGCCTTTACAGACAGTGCAAAAAGGTGATCTGAACCACCTCAACTGGGCTCTACAGGCCAAAGGAAACTCCATCATAGACATCAAAAGAGCTGCAAGACCAAGAACAAGCCATGAGTCTCAAGACAAAGATACACCCAGAGGAAAAGTCTTCTTACCATACATCAAGGGAACTGATTGCATAGGGAAGCTGATGAAGAAACACAACCTACCAACTATCTAAAAACCTACCAAGAAAGACCAACAAATGCTCTGTTCGGCAAAGGACAAGAGGGATCTTCTCAGCTCTGCAGGAGTCTACTGTATCTCGTGCAGCTGTGGACAAGTCTCCATAGGGACCCCCAAACGTAGCAGCATTGCCCAGGCACAAATCAAGGAACAGGAAAGGCACTACAGGCTAAGTCAACCAGAGAAGTCAGCCATAGCAGAGCACCTGATGAATCGACACAGAACACAGAAATGCTGGACCACTCTCACAACCACCATGTCAGACAGCACAAAGAAGCCACTGAAATCCACACGCATGTGGACAATTTCAACAGAAAGGAGGAAACCATGAAAATGAACAAAATCTGGCTTCCAGCATTAAAAAAAACCTCTGAAATCAGACCAGTAAATAAAGAGCAACTCTCAGGATATAGTGGAATTCCTGACAGGGCCAGCTAACTCCTCCCAACAAAGGATTCCCTCAGGCAGGAAGCAACCAGGCTTTGAAGTTGCAAAGCTATTCAGTGCTAACTAAAGTGGCTAACTGCAATGTTGACATTTGCCACAGGCAGACAAGAGTTCTTTCTCCCACCTTGGATATTATTTCACAGATATATAAATCTCACTTGCCTAGTTTCCAACAGACCTCACAACTTCTGAGGATACCTGCCATAGATAATATAATATAATAATAATAACACTTTATTTATACCCTGCTACCATCTCCCCTAGGGACTCGGTGAGGCTTACATGAGGCCGAGCCCAAAATACAACAATACAAGCAATAACAATAACAATACAAGCAATTTAAAATAACAAAACAATAAAACAATAACACATGCATTATCAGTAGGACAACACACTGTAAAATCTATGGGTAGGCCAAATGTAATTAAAATTAAAAGATTAAAAAATAATGCTGGACATGGACAAAAAAGTGATAGGGCAGTTTGTGGGAACATACGAGCAGACCTAAATATACCAACGTCAGGAGAGAAACGTCAGGAGAGAATGCTTCTCAATCAGGGCCAGCTAACACCTCCCAACAAAGGAATCCCCCAGGCAGGAAGCGGCCAGGCTTTGAAGCTGCAAGGCCATTCAATGCTAAGCAGCTGTGGACAAGTCTCCATAGGAACAGGAAAGTCACTGCAGGCTAAGTCAACCAGAGAAGTCAGCCATAGCAGAGCACCTGATGAATCAACACAGAAATGCTAGACCTCTCTGACAACCATGTCAGACTACACAGAGAAGCCACTGAAATCCACACGCATATGGACAATTTCAACAGAAAGGAGGAAACCATGAAAATGAATAAAAAACTCTGAAATCAGACCAGTAAATAAAGAGCAACTCTCAGAATATAGGGGAATTCCTGACCAGAAACAATCAGGGCCAGTTAACTACTCCCAACAAAGGATTCCCTCAGGCAGTAAGTAACCAGGCTTTGAAGTTGCAAGGCTATTCGGTGCTAACGAATGTAGCCAATTGCAATGTTGACATTTGCCACATCTCCCACCATGGATATTATTTCACAGATATATAAATCTCACTTGCCTAGTTTCCAACAGACCTCACAACCTCTGAGGATACCTGCCATAGATTTGGGTGAAACGTCAGGAGATAATGCTTCTCAATCAGGGCCAGCTAACACCTCCCAACAAAAGAATCCTCCATGCAGGAAGCAGCCAGGCTTTGAAGCTGCAAGGCCATTCCAAGGCAAGGTGGCCAATGGCAACATTCATACTTGCCTCCAACAGACAAGAATTCTTTCTCCCACCCTGGACATCATCCCACAAATATATAAAACTCACTTGCCTAGCTTCCAACAGACCTGACAACCTGTGAGGATGCTTGCCATAGATGGGGGCAAAATGTCAGGAGAGAATGTTCTGGAGCATGGCCAGATAGCAACCCAGTGATTCCGGCCATGAAAGCCTTTGACAACACAAAGAGCCATGGCATCCTAGAGTTGGAAGAGACCCATCCAGTCCAATCCCCTTCTGCCAGGCAGGAAAATACAATGTAACCCCTCCTTGCCTTTGGACTCTGTGGAGGCCTGAATCTGAATCCCTAGGTCAGACTGGATGATCTCAAAGGGCCCCTCATTTCCCAGTTGCCCACTCTTAGCCAGCATAAATAGCTCAAAAAGCAAAAAGAAATCCGCTACTTGCCCACCCTCTTGAATTTTCAAATTCAAAGGCCCCACAGAGACCTTGCTCGAAATACTGGAGAAACTTGGGAGTTCGAATGCCCATTCAGGCATGGAAACCCACTTCCTCCCAGAAGGAAAGAGGTCCCAAATGCTTCCCATGTCCAAAAGGAGAGAAATGCCCATCTCTACCGCAAAATGATTTGTTGGTCTGCTTCCGAATAGCCCGGCCAGTCCTTCTGCACCTCTTTGTACAGCTGAACCTTCAGAGTACAGGAGCCGTCCCTGGGACTCACGGTGGCAACCTGTAGGAGGCAAAGAAAGGCAGGAAGCAGGTATTAAACAAGGCCGTTTTAGGTTCACATGGTTTCATCCCAATAGTATGTTTCATTTACAATTTCTCTGGGAATTTGGTGGGTCATCCAGGTGATTCTATGGCAGTGTTTCTCAACCTTCCTCATGCCACGACCCCTCAATGCAGTTCCTCATATTGTGGTGGCCCCCAACCACAACATTATTTTCGTTGCTACTTCAGAACTGGAATTTTGCTACTGTTGATATTGTCACTTGGGAGTTGTAGTTGCTGTCATTTATGGTTAACCTACAATGAAAGAGCATTCCGAACTCCATCAATGATGGAATTGAACCAAACTTGGCATAGAAAACTCCCATGACCAACAGAAAATACTGGAAGGGTTGAGTGGGCATTGACCTTGAATTTTGGAGTTGTAGTTCACCTACATCCAGACAGTATTGTGTACTCAAATATTTATTAATTTATGGCATTTATATGCCACCCTTCTCACCCCGAAAGGGACTCAGAGCGGCTTACAAGTAAAAAAGTAAATAACATATAGTATTATCATAGCACAATATTAATATTATATATTACACTGTAGTATAACATTATACTGTAATATTATTAGTAATATTGTATTATTATTAATATTATTAGTATTCGTATTATTAGTAATTTTGTATTTTGTCTGTTTGTTTGCTTTGTTCTGTTAGAAATGTAATATAATTTGACTGGTTGCCCTGACACGACAAATAAATTAGTAATATTACATTTAATATAAAATGTATAATTATTATATCATTTTATTAGTAGTAGTAGTAGTAGTATATTGTATTACATAATAATATTATCAATATTATATTATATTATATTATATTATATTATATTACAAGCACAGTGCAGGAGACAAGATGGAACTGCCTTCCTGGCTCCTCTTTGCACTCTGATGTCAGAGCAGCGGTTGGTGCTGGGGGGGGGGGGGGGGGGCATTGATGACACTGGAGGCAAGATGGAACTGCCTCCATGGCCCCTCTCTGTATTCTGATCTCAGAGCATCAGTTGATGATGGGGCGGGGGGGGGGGGGGCTCCCAACCGATGACACTGATGGCAAGATGGAAGTGCCTTCATGGCCCCTCTAAACCAAACTTGGCACAAATACTCAATATGCCCAAATGTGAACACTGGTAGTTTGGGGAAAATAGACCTTGATATTTGGGAGTTGTAGTTGATGGTATTTATAGTTCACTTACAATCAAAGAGCATTCTGAACGCCATTAAAGATCGAATTGGGCCAAACGTTCTACACAGAACCCCCATGCCTTGAAGGGACTCGCTGGTGTGAGCCTCCCTCCAGTCTTGCATGCTCTCCATCGCCCATGCATGCGCAACATGCTGCCATGCACTGAGCATATCCGCTCTCCCATCCTCACTTGGAGTCTCTCCCAACAGCCCTCCCTTTAGTTGAGAGGCCAGCTGAAAGGACAGGAGGAGAGATCTTAAGCCAAAGGGGTTCCTAAGACCATCAGAAATATATATATATATTTGGCAACCCCTCTGAAACCCCCTCGTGACCCGCACAGGGGTCCCGACCCCCCAGGTTGAGAAACTCTGCTCTAAAGAATGGCAAGCTGCCTCTCAAAATGCCTTGCCATGAAAACCCGATCCCTGCATGGCCTGCAAGGTTGGACAGTGGCCTTGCAGTGCAGGGACGGCCTTACCTGTGCCAGGAGTGCCTCCAGAGACTCCTTATCCTGCGGCGAGAGGCCGTCCTTCTGCAGCCTCAGGAGCAGCTCAGGCTTCCGGTAGGGCTTGAGGGCCAGCAGGTGCAGCACCCGGTCCCTGAAGGGCCGCTGAGAAACAGCGTTGTTGCCCTTCTTGCTCATGGTGTTGGCCAGGTTGATCGGCATCGGGCGGACCCGTGATGGGACGGTGTCCAAGGCCCCCGGGGCGGGCTTGCGCACCTTTACCGTCTTGCCTGAGTTGGGAGTAAAAGCAAAGGCTTGAGAGATGGACCTCGCTTGAAAGACGACAGACCCAAGTTGGGAAAAAGCTTCCCTTCCCGTATGAAGCTGAAGAGGTAATAGGGAAAAAGGTAAAGGTAAAGGTAGTCCCCTGACATTAAGTCCAGTCATGTCTGACTCTGGGGTGTGGTGCTCATCTCCATTTCTAAGTCGAAGAGCCAGCGTTGTCCCTAGACACCTCCAAGGTCATGTGGCCGGCATGACTGCATGGAGCGCCGTGGGAAATGCAACCCAAAATAGGTAAAGTAGACGTCCAGGAATACCTGGCTACTCTAAATGAATTCAAGTCAACAGGGCCAGATGAACTACATCCAAGAGTATTGAGAGGCAGAAAGAAACCAAGAAGGAGAAGAATGAGACTCAGAGATCAGGATCCCGTTATTCTCCTGTCCAAAGCCCTCTCTTATGCTTTACGTCAGGGGTCCTCAAACTAAGGCCCGGGGGCCGGATACGGCCCTCCAAGGTCATTTACCCGGCCCTCGCTCAGGGTCAACCTAAGTCTGAAATGACTTGAAAACACACAACAACAACAATCCTATCTCATCAGTCAAAAGCATGCCCACACTTCCAAGTGAAATGCTAATAAGTTTATATTTATTTAAATTGTTCTTCATTTTAATTATTGTATTGTTTTTAAGTGTTTTTGCACTACAAATAAGATATGTGCAGTGTGCATAGGAATTCATTCATGTTTTGTTTTTTTTCAAATTATAATCTGGCCCTCCCAACAGTTTGAGGGACTGCGACCTGGCCCTCTGTTTAAAAAGTTTGAGGACCCCTGCTTTACGTCATGGTGCATAAAAGTTGGGATTAACCCTGGGAGCAGATGGCTTTGTGGATGTGTCGGAGATCCTTGTCTTGCCCCAGTTCAAGGCATATTGTTTGGAAGACATCAAGTATGTCATGGAGATTAACAAAAAGCAGCACTTTGTCATGCGGCCAAGTCCTTCCCACGGGCACCTCCAGATCCGTGCCAACCAAGGGCACTCACTGCAGGTGGGAGAGTATGGATGCCCAGCAAGGACAATAATATAATATAATATAATATATTGTATATACATATAATATTGATAATATTATAATGTAATACAATATAATACTACTACTACTAATAATATGATATTACAATTATATATGTTATATTAAAAGTAATTACTAATAATATTACAGTATAATGTTATAGTGCAATGCAATATATAATATTAATATTGTGCTATGGTAATAATATAATATATTGTATTTAATGTATTGACAAAGGCTTTCATGGCCGGAATCACTGGGTTGTTGTAGGTTTTTTGGCCATGTTCCAGAGGCACTTCTCCTGACGTTTCGCCTGCATCTATGGCAAGCATCCTCAGAGGTAGTGAGGTCTGTTGGAACTAGGAAAAAGGGTTTATATATCTGTGGAATGACCAGGGTGGGACAGGAGCTAGGTGTGAATGTTTCAACTGACCACCTTGATTAGCATTTGATTGCCTGACAGTGCCTGGAGCAATCTTTTGTTGAGAGGTGATTAGATGTCCTTGTTTGTTTCCTCTCTGCTGTTGTGCTGTTCTAATTTTAGAGTTTTTTTAATACTGGTAGCCAGGATTTTGTTCATTTTCATGGTTTCCTCCTTTCTGTTGAAATTGTCCACATGCTTGTGGATTTCAATGCCTTCTCTGTGTAGTCTGACATGGTGGTTGTTGGAGTGATCCAGCATTTCTGTGTTCTCAAATAATATGTTGTGTCCAGGCTGGTTCATCAGGTGCTCTGCTATGGCTGAATTCTCTGGTTGAAGTAGTCTGCAGTGCCTTTCGTGTTCCTTGATTTGTGTTTGTGCGCTGCGTTTGTATTTACTTTTTACTTGTAAGCCTCTCTGAGTCCCCTTCGGGGTGAGAAGGGCGGCATATAAATGTTGTAAATAAATAAATAAATAAATATTGAAGGAACGAGTTAAGTCATTTCAGAATCACTGGCAATAATCTTTGAGAATTCTTGGAGAACATGAGAAGTCCCATAAGAAGACTGGAGGAGGGCAAATGTGGTCCTGATCTTTGAGAAGGGAAAAAAAGAGGCGCCAAACAATGACTAGTGTCCAGTCTGCCTGACATCAATACCAGGAAAGATCCTGGAGCAGATCTTGAAGGAGAACGTCTGCAATCACTTAGAACGGAATGATGGGATTACAAAAAGTCAGCATGGATTTCCTCAAAAACACATCATGCCAGACTCATATTATTTCTTTTTTTGATAGAGTTACAAGTTTGGTAGATGCAGGGAATGCTCTGGATGGAGCATCTCTTGATTTCAGGAAGGCCTTTGATAACTAAAATGATCAAAGATCTGGAAACCATGATTCTCTATGAGGACTGTCTTAAAGAACTTGGTATGTTTAGCCTGCAGAAGAGAAGGTTGAGAGGAGATATGAGAGCCATGTATAAATATTTGAAAGGAAGAGGGAGCAGGCTTGTTTTCTCCCGCCCTGGAGACCAGGACTCATAGTTATGGGTTCAAATGACAAGAAAGGAGATTCCACCTGAACATCAGGAAGAACTTCCTGATTGTATGAGCCGTTCAACAGTGGAACTCTCTGTCTCAGAGTGTGGTGAAAGCTCCTTTCTTGGAGGCTTTGAAACAGAGGCTGTATGGACATCTGTTGGGGGTGCTTTGATTGTGCTTTTCCTGCATGACAGGGGGTTGGACTAGATGGCCCATGTAGCCTCTTCCAACTCTTTTATTCTATGATTCCATCTGATTGCCCCAAATTTTCTAAAATTTCCCAGCAAGTGGCTGCTCTCAGGCTGAGAAAATCCCTCCCATGGTCTTGCTGGGAACTGGCAAGATCTTCCAATGCAATTCTATGGAAGTTACTAGAGGATCTAGTGAACTCTTAGAGAGAATACTTCCCTAGGTTTCCTCCAGCGCAGCTCTATAATATGCTGGGACCATAGACCAGGGAAGCGAATGGTGTTTAGCCCTACCGATCTAAAACCATGGTCCAGCAGGGAATGGATGTGCTACAGATTTGGTATATACTTTATTTTAAATTCTGTAAGCTGTTTTGGGGATCACTTTGTGAGAGAATTATTAAATTACCCCATATAACTAAATCATCAAATTAAGACAAAATAAAAGAACGGCCTGCTGCCTCAGGGGAGTATGCTTGCTCCATCAATGTTTAACATTTACTCAATTGATCAGCCACTGCCAGAAGAGACAGAGTTTCATCTATGCTAACGATCATGCCATCACCACTCAAGCAGGGAAAGGCTTTGGAAGACGGGTTTGAGAAGAGACCTGGTCTTCTGCTATACTTATAAAGTCATATCTACTACATAAGACAAGCTAGCTTCCAACAGACCTGACAACCTGTGAGTGTAATAATAATAATAATAATAATAATAATAAAAGAATCCTAGGCTAGGAAGAGATCTCCAGGGGCCATTCAGTCCAGCCCCTTTTGGCAAATGGGAGAAACACAATCTAACCACTCCTGACAGATGGCCAGCCTCAACTTGATGATTATGATGATGGAATCCTAGGGTAGGAAGAGACCTCCAAGGGCCATCTAGTCCAGCCCCTTCTGGCATAAGGGAAAAGCACAATTAAACCACTCCTGAGAGATGGCCATTCAGCCTCAGTGTAATAATAATAATAATAATAATAATAATAATAATAATAGAATCCTAGGATAGGGAGAGACCTGTAAGGGCCATCCAGTCCAGCCCCTTTTGGCAAATGGGAGAAGCACAATCTACCCACTCCTGACAGCCAGTCTCAGCTTAGTAGTAGTAGTAGTAGTAGTAGTAATAATAGAAGTCCACTTACATCTGGAGAGCACTGTGAACCAAAACAAAGATAAATCTGGACCAAACTTGGGAAGAAAAGTCAATATGCTCAAAATTTGAACACGGTGGAGTTTGGGGAAGACCTTAACATTTGGCCCTGCTTACCTATCCGAACGTATCTCTCCTTACAAACCCTCTAGGAATTTAAGATCTTCTGGGGAGGCCCTGCTCTCGGCCCTGCCATCTTCACAGGTTCGATTGGCGGCGACGAGGGATAGGGCCTTCTCAGCGGTGGCCCCTCGGTTGTGGAATGCCCTCCCCAGGGACATTAGATCAGCCCCCACCCTCTTAACGTTTCGCAAAAAAGTTAAAACCTGGCTATATGAGCAGGCCTTTCCAAATGCAGTGTAGCTATTCAACTCTGATCTCGGAACGGTTGGACAACATGACTGGATAATGACTGGTAATGAAATGTGGAGGACTTATGGTTTTTATTGTGTTACTGATGTTAATTGTAATGATTTTTTTACCTGTGTTAAATGTTTTTAATGTTTAAATTATTTTTGTACTGTTGTGGGCATCAAATTGTGCCGTTTTGTAAACCGCCATGAGTTGCCCTTGAGCTGAGAATGGCGGTATAGAAGCATAGTAAATAAATAAATAAATAAATTTGCTTGCATTTAGAGTTCATCTGTAATCAATCTGAACTCAGGCGGGTTGGGGGGGCGACGGACCCTTCGCTCTTCCACCCCACGTGCTGCCTTTTTGGTGCCTTTTTGCACCGTTTTTGGCACTCTGGATGTCCCATAGGCTACGGGGAAGGCGGGGTGGGGGGGGTGATGGATGGCCCTGGGTCAAGCCACTGCGGAACAGTCCCATGGTCCTGACACCGATGGGCTTTCAACCAGGGAGGAGAAGGATGAGTCCTCTCCTCCAGCAACTGCTCCTGGGAAAGGCGGGCCAGGCCTCTCTCAGGTGCAGTTGCTATGGCAGCCTCAGCACCAGCAGCATGGCGATGGAGTCGGAGAAGCCTCCTCCTGCTTCTGCTCCCTGGGTTGAGGCTCGAAGAGGCCTTGGCGCTGCTCTGCCAGGCCTTGAGCAAGTGAGTAGGAAGAGGCCCCTCTGCCTCCGTCTCGGTTGGTCAGGCTGGTGTTTCAGATTTTGAATTTTGGAGGATGATGAGGAGCTGAGGCTGGCTCTGGGAGGCCTAGCATCCGTTGCCGCCACAGGCTCCGCCACGAGACGCTGGAGGAGCTCTCTTACATGCACGTGCGCACCCCCCCCCCCCCCCCACAGCTGCACGCATGCACTGTGATGGCTTCTCCTTTTATTAAGGATTTGTAAGTTCTTTTCGGTGGTTTTTTTAAATTATTATTATTATTGTTGGTCACACCTTGTATGGTGAGGAGTTTTGTTGCCAAATTTGGTGGGTATTGGCCCAGTGGTTCTTTTGTTTTTAAGGTACTCACGATGACAAGAGCATTTATATATATATATAGATATATATATCACACACACATACGGAAGAGTCTCGCTTATCTGACCTTCACTTATCCGACATTCCGTCTTTCCAACACTCTTATTCGACGCTCCCCTTCCTTCCATTAAAGGAGCGCTTCCCAACACTCTCTCCGTTCCCAATAAGTGAAAAGGGCAAGACATGGAGGAGGAAGAGGAGGGAGGAAAGGGGGAAAAAAGGCAGGACCGGAAGCAGAAGCGTCCTCCCTCCTTCCCTCTGTGATTTTCACGCTCCTCTTCCGCATCTAGGCACTTCCTGCTGGGCCACTCTAGCCCCGAGGTGTTGCCTTGCCTTCACCCTTTTGAGTCCCTGTTGTTAGTATTCTAGGTGTCTAGCAGCGCGTCGAACGAGTAACAGTAGGAGACTCCGTATTATCTGACATTTTCATTTATCCAACATTCTGCCGGCCTGTTTATGTCAGATAAGCATGACTCTACTGTATATATAACATACACACAAACATAAATATTCTTAATATACGAGGGGTATTGTTTAAGTAAGGTCCGTTTTGTTGTAGACACTAGTCGTTCACGAGCATACCACAACGAGCGTGTGCGTCGTGTACCGGCATGCCTCGGGAACAACTGTGCTCAGTTTCCGCTCTGTAGCTAACCTGTACGGTTCTGTTCTGTGCTTTAAAAATGTTTAAGACTATCAACTCACCCTCCGCATGTGAGGTTCGCTCAGTGATATGGTTTTTGTCAGCAAGGAACCTGCCTGCTGCAGAAATTCATGGACAGATTTGTGAAGTGTACGGTGATACTGTTATGAGTGAAAGCAAAGTGCGTAAGTGGGTACGACAATTCAAAGATGGCTGTGACAACGTCCATGATGAGGACCGCTCCGGTCGCCTTTCTTTGATTACAGTTAACTCTTGGTTATTGGAGCAGGCGGCAAGTTTTTATGAAGAGAGTATTTTAAAATTGGTTCAGAGGTATGATAAGTGTTTGAACAAACTTGGCAACTATGTCGAAAAATAGAGTGAAGTATGTAGTTTCTGAAAATAAATTTACTTTTTTGAAATAAATTTTCGTTGTGTACTTATGTTCAAACGGGCCTTACTTAAAAAATACCCCTCGTATACGGTATTGGGATTAAATAAACTTGGGAGACAGGGAATGGGTGCCATTACCCCATATTTGGACATTACAGCACCAATCCCCAACCAACTCCCAGAAACGAAGAAAGCAACATGGCTGTGGGGACAGTAGGTGAACACTCTGCCTCCTATTTCTACATTTCATGGGCATTTTGCTAGAATGGAAACTCTGCAGCCTAAGCCTGTTTCGCAGGGTTCTTGCACATTGCTGCCGAGACTGTGGTGGCTTTATTCTAGGAAAGGAAGTGGAGCAAAGGCCTTGCAGTGCCTCAAGCCAAACCACTATGGGGAAGTACCGAAATGTACCCTAAATGTGGGGCAAGAGGAAGAAGGACGCCGGCAAAAAGGAGAAAAGGACAGCCATCTCTCCCCCACTCCACCCCTCTAGCTTTGAGTTATTCCCAGAAGACAGGAAACCAATGGTTTCCTTCCTGTGCAATCCCCCTACCTCCTCCACTCCTTGCCCAAAGCACTGGGCCAGCTTTTGAAGAAAAAGATGAGTCAGGGAAAACTCGTCAACTTGCGAACGTTTGCCGACTTGGGAGCAAAAGAGGCTGGCTCACACAACATTCCTCTGCATATGTTCTGTGTGTTTGCTGGGACTACCGCTCCTAGAATTCCAAACTTGACTCCCCAGAGGTGGTTGGGAAACATGTGTTCAAGTCAACGCAGGGAGTTGGCCATTACAGTCCAGCCCCCATATTCTTGGGGGATATGTTCTTGTGTTACCTGAAGCTGCAGATAGATGCACCCAAAGTCACCCCTTCCACACTGCCATGTAAAATCCAGGTTACCTACTTAGGACTGGATTATATGGCAGTGTAGACACACGCGCACGCACGCACACACACACACATATATGGATGGATGTTGGATCACTGGTTGGTGATATATATATACACACACACACACACACATTATATTATATATATTACTGTTATATATACTACTATATAATATAATGTTACTACTATATATTACTATATTAAATAGACTCATAGAATAGACTTAGAAGGGACTCTATCATGGTATTGGGGGAGAACAGACAGGAAGGAAGGAGAGAAGAAAGAAGGGAGAGAAAAATTGAAGGAATGAAGGAGGGAAAGGGGGAAGGAAGGAAAGAGAGAAGGAGGGAGGGAAAGAAGGAAGGAGGAAAGGAAAGAGGGAAGGAAGGAAAGAAAGAGGTACCAAAGGAAGGAAGAAGAGAAAGTAGAAAGGAAAGAAAAAGGGAGGGAAATGCAGGAAAGAGGTAAAGAAGGAAGGAAGGAGAAAAGGAAATAAAAAGTTAAAGAAGGAAGGAAACAGGGAGGGAAGAAAGGAGACAAAAGAAGAAGTAGAGAACGGGGGAGGGAAGGAAGGAAAGAGAGAAGGAAGAATAAAATCAAAGAGCGAAAGAATGAAAGAAAGAGGTAGAGAAGGAAGAAAGGAGAGAAAGAGGAGGGGGGAGAAAAAGGGGGAAAGGAATAGGTAGGTACCTCTTTTTCATAATATTCCAGATATCTACATCTACTTTGAAAATTCTTACTATAGGCCACAGCAGCGTGTGGCAGGGCACAGCTAGTCAGAAATATATGTTTTCTGATGGTGTTTGGCGACCCCTCTGAAAGCCTTTCGTGACCTCCCCCAGGTGTCCCAACCCCCAGGTTCAGAAACACTGATCTAGTCCAACTCCCTGCTATGCAGGAAAAGCACAAAGTACCCCCGATAGATAGCCATCCAGCCTCTGGGTTGTTGTAGGTTTTTTCGGGCCATGTTCTAGAGGCATTCTCTCCTGACGTTTTGCCTGCATCTATGGCAAGCATCCAAATTATTCATATTACATATAATATATAACTTTACTGGGCCAACTCCAAAGCACAGCAAACCTCATGCAAGCTTTGGAAAAGCCTCCAAAGAAGGAGCCCTCATTACACGCCAAAGCAGAGAGTTCTGCTGTTGAACAACTCTTCTTACAATCAGGAAGTTCTTCCTAGTGTTTAGGTGGAATCTCCTTTCCTGTCATTGCTCTGAGTCCTAATTCCCAGGGCAGCTGAAAACAAGTCTGCTCCCTCCTCCTAACGATATCCTTTCACATATTGAAACCTGACTCTCATGTCTCCTCTCGACCTTCTCTCTTGAGGCTTAACAGACCTGGCTCTTTAGATGTTCCTCATAGGGATTATTAATGCTGTCCAGACCTTTGATTATTTTTTTGTTGCCCGAGACTAGATTCAAATGAATGCCGAGAGTGCCAAAACCCCCTTCCCTGACCCAATTTTGCAAAGACAGAGGCTCCTCACCAACGTAGCGCCCCCCTGGCTTGATCACAATGGCCCCCCGGCTCCGGGTCTCTTCCTCCACCTGCGCCATGCTCTCTTTGGCCTTCTGGTATGAGTCGTCCGTGGCGCAGACGGTGATCTTGTCCTGGATGCTGCCCAAGCAGTCCAGCTGAATGTTGCCACTGCTGCAGAGAAAAAAGGGGGTCATGAAAAAGAGGCCAGCCATGCCCCTCTGGAACTGATTTCCTACCCTCCATTACCTGATACTCCCTTACTGTGGAGCCATTATTATAATAATTATTACAATTATAAAATTATAATAATAATATTTATTGATACCCTGCTTTACCCAGAGCCAACCATAAGAAATGGGGCCTCAAAGCGGAGTCCATGACATGCAAGTGTGGAAAAGAGCAAACCACACACCACCTACTACAGTGCAACCTGAGCCCTGCCACATGCACAATGGAGGACCTTCTCACAGCGACACCAGAAGCACTCAAAGTGGTCAAAATAAATCTAGTACAATGTCAAGTTTTTAACTTTGTGTTCTTTTAAATACATTATAACTGTACCCTCAATTCGCTTCTGACACAATAATAAATACATAACTAAACCAACCAGCGGAGCTTTTGTTAAACCAAAGGCTTCCATCCACCGTCCTTTTCCCAGCCTTTTTTTTTTAGCGCTGTGGGGTAATTCTATGATATGTGCCCACAGGACGTTTTTCCTTCCATCTCTATTCCCCACGGTTTCATGTACTTAAAGCCCCAAAACATACCCCCCTTGCAGACTTGGGGTGGAATTGTACACTTACATGGGTACTGCTTTGCTTTCTTGAACATGCTGCGATATTAACCACTTAAGTTGTTTGTTTCTGACCGTGATTCTCAGTCTTGTTGGTGAAATGCTTACAATCCTTTCCTTCTCCTTGTTCTTGTCCCCTTTTCCTTGGCTGCTAAATCATGACACCTCCAACTGTTCCCTTTCAAACAGGCCTACCTACTCCTCCTCCTTTTTATTCTTATTACCTGGCAAGGTTGTTGCAGGGATAAAATAGAGAGGCAGAGATACACCTATACTTACAGAAGCTTATCCGACATTTCATCTTATCTGACGCCCCCCTTTTCCTCCAGCATTTCCTCTTCAATTAAAGGAACGTTCCCCAACCCGCTCTCCATTCCCAATAAGTGAAAAAGGCAAGATAAGGAGGAGGAGAAGGGTGGAAAGGGGGAAAGAGGGAGGACTAGAAGTGGAAGCGTCCTCCCTCCTTCCCTCTGTGATTTCCACGCTCCTCTTTCACATCTGGGCACTTCCTGCTGGGCCGCTCTAGCCTCGAGGTGTTGCCTTGCCTTAATCCTTTGAGTCCCTGTATTCTAGGTGTCCAGTGCTGAATCGGACGGGTAACAGGAGGAGACTCCATATTATCTGACATTTTTGTTTATCCGATGTTCTGCTGGCCTGTTTATGTCGGATAAGTGAGACTCTACTGTACTTGGGAGAAAAGGAGTATACTATTGTAGCAGATTCTCAGTTAATCACCACTCATGGGGATTGCTAGATGAACATAGAGAGTTCTTATTAAAAATATGTCTAACTCACATTATACCCCATACTATATGATGCCATAAATGCTGTATGGATTTGACATTCATATGTCATTTGCAGGCTGGAAATGCGACTCACCTAGAGACGTATTGCTGGATGCAATCAAAGCTGCCCTGAGGGCTGTCCTTGCCAATGTGGGAGAGGTAAAATGAGAATGTCCGGACCCCTTTTGAGCCGTCCGAACGGGGTATTGAGATGCGCTGTTGGAAGAGAAGCAGCCGTGTCAAGAGGTGCAAAGACAACTCAGAATTCCCCAGGCTTCGCGGGGTTTGTGGTTAGTAGTTGCGAGAGTTGCGGTCCAAAGCAACCAGAGGATCAAAGGTTGGAAGGGACCACGAAGCAGCAGGAGAAAACTGGCATTCTAAAAAAAACTAGGATCCAGCATTGATTTTTATGGAGATGTGCCAAGCAAATTGGATTTGATCAAATGTAAATTGCAATCCAGCTGTTTTCAGATTTGATGTGTTATATTGCATTTTAATGGTATTGAATTTTAATAGACAAAGAACTGTATGCCAATTTGTCGTCAAAGGTTTTCATGGCCGGAATCCCAGGGTTGCTGTGAGTTTTCTGGGATGTATGGCCATGTTCCAGAAGCATTCTCTCCTGATGTTTCGCTCACATCTATGGCGAAAATCAAAGGTATTTGTTTGCAAATGTCAAACGGTCTAGATATTAATGAACAACAATTATCACCATCCATTTTACCATTGCATATAACAGGGCTTGATTATCCATGGATTTTGTAACCAAAGCCCACCAGGCCTCTGTAAAATGGGAAATGTTTGAGGTGTCAATGTGTGACATAGGAGCCAGTAGAAGAGAAATGCTGTGATGCCAAGGAGTCCAAGGGGATACAATACTCAACACTCTGGCATGTTGACTTCAGAAGTCCACTTGCTTTAGGGACTTTTCACCTCTTGTCATCCCAGCAACCATTTCGTGGGCGACTTGGGATATTTGGCCTGCAAAATGGGGGACCCCCATATCAGCCATGTTCATAGGAAACCCCCTTTTCAGAAAACAAAAATGAAACCTATCAATGAGCAAAGCTGATATGGGCTTTCCAGAAAAAAGCAGAACTGGAAAAATCCTCCCAGACTCTAAAGGACGCCTCTTGCTACTCTATTTTTCAAAGGAAGGAAGGAAGGAAAAAAGAGAGAAAGGTTTGGATCTATTCTTCTTTACAGAGACTTGGAGAGTTGGAAAGGAAACTCCAAGGATCATTTATTCCAGTGGTTCTCAACCTTCCTAACGCCGCGACCCCTTAATACAGTTCCTCATGTTGTGCTGAACCCACTACATTCTTTGTGTTGCTACTTCATAACTGTAATTTTGCTACTGTTATGATTCGTAATGTAAATATCTGATATGTAGGATACATTGTCACTCACTGGACCAAATTTGGCACAAATACCCAATATGCCCAAATTTGTATACTGGTGGGATTGGGGGGTATTAGTGTTGTCATTTGGGAGTTTGTAGTTGCTGGGATTTATAGTTCACCTACAATCAAAGAGCATTCTGAACTCCACCAACGATGGAATTGAACCAAACTTGGCACACAGAACTCTCATGACCCATAGAAAATACTGGAAGGGTTTGGTAGGCATTGACCTTGAGTTTTGGAGTTGTAGTTCACCCACATCCAGAAAGCACTTTGGGCTCAAATAATGATGGATCTGGACCAAACTTGGCACGAATACTCAATATGCCCAAATGTGAACACAGGTGGAGTTTTGGGAAAATAGACCTTGACATTTGGGAGTTGTAGTTGCTGGGATTTATAATTCACCTATAATCAAAAAGCATTCTGAATCCCACCAATGATAGAATTGAGTCAAACATAATCGGCAGAAAATACTGTGTTTTCTGATGGTCTTTCGAGACCCCTCTGACACCCCCTCGAGACCCACCCAGGGGTCCCGACCCTCAGGTTGAGAAACACTGATCTATTCCAACCACCTGCTAGGTAGGAATACACAACTGAAGCACAGTTTCTATCAAGGCAGGCAAAAAGGAATTCCCCTTCATGCCTTTGCAGCTGGTGCTTTTTTGAGTTGAAGAAATAGGGACTGAATAGTCAGTTCTACATGCCTTTGGGGGGGGGGGGGGGGTGTCTGTTGAAAGGCAAAAAACTTTCCAAAAAGCGGACGTGAGCTTCCAATAACTCCCAGTTTTATGGCCTCTTTTTCTGGGGGTCTTTAGAATTGATCAAAGTGATTTACATTATATTTTTGTGGCCACACAAACACCACGCACAAGAGAAGCAGGCCTTCTTCGCTTGACTTCTCCCCAAAGCAGGTCCACAGCTCATTGCTGGGTACAAACACAATGCCTTGCATATGGAGAAGTCGCTCGTCCCTCCCGAGATGGTAGCAAGAAAACCCTAAACTCACAGAGAGGCTATTTGATTTACAACCTAGCTTTTTTTCTACACCATGGGAAGCTTGTGTCCAATTTCGATGCCATCCTCTGGAAAGCCAGGCAGATCTCTATGGAAGGAAAGCACCAGAGAGTGGGAAAGGGAGTACCCATTCGCATTTAGGACACAAGACAGGCTTGTTTTGACACTGGAGGGGTTTAGAATCATAGAGTTGGAAGAGACCATGCGGGCAGGGCCGGCCAAAGGTAATTTTCAAGTGTAAGCAAACAGTATTTTGGTGCCCCGCCCCCCCAAACCAGAAGTTGGCTTACACAGGCTCTAGTCCCAAAAGGAGAAGTGAAGGCCCTTCCAAAAAGATTCCTTCCCCGCCGTCCCACTCCTCTCCTTGGCCTTTACCCCACCTCCACCCCCACTTCAAGCCCCAATTCCTCTCTCTCCATCTCGGGACTGATTCCCCCCCCCCCCGCTGTCAAAACACACACGTGGGTCACGTGGCTATGCGGCGGCCAATCACATTGCAGATTGCTCCTCTTCCCCCCTCCTCCGCTTGTTTCAAGGTCCTCACCATTCCGTTGTCATAGCAACTGAAGCCTAAGGAAGGGGGGGGGGAGTTGAGGCCTGTTGTTAGTAGGCCAGGCCCAAGCCATGCTTAGAGTGTGTGGAAGCTTATAAAGCACAACATGGACCTTCCATTTGTTTTGGACTTCAATTCCCATCATTCCTAACGGCCCCAGGCCCCTTCTGCTTTGAACTGGATTATGAGTCTATACTGCCCTATAATCCAATTCAAAACAGATAATCTGGATTAAGAAACTGTATTATATGGCAGTGTAGATGGCACATTTGTCATACGGAGAATTTTTCTATAGTTTAATCCATGCATGGAAATACTTGGGCCCTCCAGGTGTTTTGGACTGCAACTCCCACAATTCCTAACAGCTTCAGGCTCTTTCCTTTCTCCCCTCAGCCGCTTAAGCATGGGCTTAAGCACTTAAAAACAATGATGGATCTGGACCAACTTTGGCAAGAGTACTCAATATGCCCAAATTTGAACGCTGGAGAAGTTTGGGGGAAACAGACCTTGACCTTTGGGAGTTGGCGTTGTTGGGATTTATAGTTGTTTGTTGAGGCCTTGGCCTTTGTAAGCCGCATCAAGTCCTGCGGGAGATGCTAGCGGGGTACAAATAAAGTTTAATAATAATAATAATAATGATAATAGTTCACCTACAATCAGAGCATTCTGAACTCCACCAATGATGGAATTGAACCAAACTTGGCACACAAAACTCCCATGACCAACAGATAATACTGGAAGATGGTTTTTTTTTTTGCTCCTACAGTCACTCCAGGAGACTACTACTACTACTACTACTACTATTATTATTATAAAACTCAGTTGGAAGGGAACCCTGAAGGCCATCCAGTCCAGCCTCCTTCTTTCTGCCAGACAGGGAGATAGAATTACTGCAGGAGAAACAACAACAACAACAATGATGATGATAATAACAACAGTAAGTAAAGCTTATGACAGGCTCTCCCATCCTTTCTGCTCCAAATAATAATAATTGTAATAGTCATAATAATTATTATTATAGACACTTGGGAAGTGTTCGACATGTGATCCAATACAACAGCCAGTATAGTGATCTTGTTTGCTATGTACTAATATGGTTGTGTTTCAAATAATAATAAGTAAAGCTTATGGCAGGTTCTCCTTTCTGCCCCATATAACAACAACAACGTCACGCTTATGGCAGGTTCTCCCATCCTTTCTGCCCCATATAACAACAACGACAACAACAATAGAGTTCTGGAGCACAATACTCCTGACCTCACGATCGTGTTAAAAAACAAAGTACGGACTGTGGATGTTGCAATCCCAGGTGAAAGCAGGACCAATGAGAAACAACTGGAAAAGCTGGCACGATGTGAGGATTTAAAGACTGAACTGCAAATACTCTGGCATAAGCCAGTCAAGGTGGTCCCAGTGGTGATCGGCACACTGGGTGCAGTTCCTAAAGACCTTGGCCTGCACTTAAAAACAATTGGCACTGACAAGATTACCATCTGTCAGCTGCAGAAGGCCACCTTACTGGGATCTATTCGCCGAGACATTACACAGTCCTAGACACTTGGGAAGTGTCCGACGTGTGATCCAATTACAACAGCCAGCAGAGTGATCTTGTTTGCTGTGTACTCATCTTGTTGTGTTTCAAACAACAACAACAACAACAACAACAACAACAAGTCAAGGTTATGTCAGGTTCCCTCATCCTTTCTGCCCCATATAATAAAATAATAATAATGATAATAATAATATAATAACAACAGTAAGTCAAGGTTATGGCAGGTTCCCCATACTTTCTGCCCCATATAATGATGACGATGATGATGATAACAACAACTAGTGAAGGTTATGGCAGGTTCCCCCATACTTTCTGCCCCATATAATAACAACAACAAACAACAGTAAGTCAAGGTTATGGCAGGTTCCTTCATCCTTTCTTCCCCATATAATAAAATAATAATGATAATAATATAATAACAACAGTAAGTCTAGCTTATGGCAGATTCCCTCATCCTTTCAGTCCCATATAATAATACTAATTCTACTACTAATAACAGTAGTCTCCTGGATTCACTGGATGGGTTTGGTGGGCATTGACCATGAGATTTACAGTTGTAGTTCACTTATATCCAGAGATAACTGTGGACTCAAACAATGAGGGATCTGGACCAAATTTGATATAAAAACATGATACCCTGAAATTTGAGAACTAGTGGGGCCAGGAAGTTATTGGAGGCAGAGGAGAGTCGTGCTGCTGCTGCTGCTCTCTCCACCCTTGGGTGATTTGGACTCCAACTCCACTATTACTCGCAGCCTCAGGCCCTTTCCTTTTAAGCAGGTGACTAGAACTGATCTGGCCTTGAGCTCCTTGGCCAGCTCGAGCTGGAGGCGTGCGTGCTCCTTGGCCAACTTGCCAAACGCTCCACCTCTCCGGCCTCGTGGCTTTTGGTGCCTCGCGCACAGCTGCTCTTGCCTCCTCGCGTGTCGCGCCGCACCAAGAGTGGCGGGAAACAGAGGAGCCCACCTCGTCCAACTGTCTCAAGAACACGGCGCATATGCGCGGAGCCAGAAGGGAGGTGGCGGAGTCAAGGGCCCAGGCCAAAGCGAGGCCCCATCTCCATGTCGCCTTCAAGAGGGAGATGGAGGTAGAGAAAGTTCGCAACCATGGTGGGGCATTTACGGAGGCGCCTCAGTGCCCCTGGGCAAAACGAAGTGTACCGCAAATGCTTACTCTGCATAATGGTTGAGCCACCTCTGCATATGGGTCACCCAGTCCAACCTCTGCCGTACAGGAAAAGCACAATCAAAGCACCACTGAAAGATGGCCATCCAGCCTCTATTAAAAGCTTCCAAGGAAGAGGCTTCTACCACACTCCAAGGCAGAGTTCCACTGCTGAACAGTTCTTACAGCCAGGAAGGTTTTCCTAATGTTCAGGTGGAATCTCCTTTCCTATAATGTGAACCCACTACTCCCAGTATTAGCACTCCCTTCTAATTTGGTGTCATCTGCAAACTTGATAAGGAGGCTCCCTAAACCATCATCCAAGTCATTATTACATATACCAGATGTTCTCTTTGCCGTTTCGTTTCACCTGCCCCTAAAAACAGAAACTACACTCCTCTGACCTTGGCTTCCTCTCATGACTCAAAATAATTGCAGCAGCTAAGGAATAAAAACAGAGAAATGTTTGGTTTTGAACTGGGCACCCCAAGAATGCGAGATTTCTGGGAAAATGCACCCTAGCCCCAGAAGGGGTTTAAAACCTTTGCCTCATTGATCAAAATGCCAATGACCCTAAACTGACACCCACTTGCTCATCTCAGCTGTCTTTGACTAGGACTAAGGCAATAAATAAATAACAAATCATTATGAGAAGGGTCTGGAAAATCTACAGTACAGGGCAGCATATGAACCCATGCATGAATCCATTTCTCCCACAGTTTGAGTTTTTTCCAGCTGCGGTGAGAATAAAAATGCTTGGCAAAGTGGAAGGAGATAGGAAAAGAGAGGAACTGCATTACAATTGGATCAAACTCCAGCTTGAGTCACTATATTGGCAGAAAAGCAGGTTAAGAATAGAAGAAATAATAATTAAAAAATTCAAAACCCTCCACCAAGGAAACCATGACTGATTTTGCAAGACCTGAGCAGGGCAGTTGTTGATTGAAAAACTGACACCAACACATTTGGCGATTCCCATGTTTTACACAGACAGGCCATTTCAGCAGTTGCAGTTCAGCAGTGAGCCCCATTTTGAAGGGAAATATAACCCATGGGTGCCTTTTGACTGTCATTTACTGAATGTACTAGCTTGGATCTCTGGTGTTACCCAGGTTATTTTTTAAAAGTCATTTTTAATTGTACAAAATGCATAAGGTGGTGGGTGAACTACAATTCCCATCATGCCAGGTTAACCCCGAAAAACTCCATCAGTACTTAAAGTTTGTTATGTTGGGTAAGTCTGCTCTAGATGCATCGTCAGTGGGGTTCAGTGTGTTCTTTGGCTGCAGGGTGAACTAGAACTCCCACTATGGTGAGTCAGTCCCCCCAAGCCCCTCCAGTAGGTTGAGTTAGTCATGGGGGTTCTGTGTGTCAAGTGTGGTCCAGATCCATCATTGGTGGAGGTCACAGTTTCTCTCGTTGTGAGTGAACTACAACTCCCAGAAAGAAAGTTCAGCCCCCCCCCTCCTCCAGTAATCCAATTTCAGCATATCAAGACTGTGTGCCAAGTGTGGTCCAGATCCATCAGTGTTTGGTTCACAGTGCTCTCTGGATGTAGGTGAACTACAACTCCCACAAATCAAGGTGAATTTTCCCCAAAGACCTCCAGTATTTTTTGCTAGTCTTGGGGGCTCTGTGTGCCAAGTCTGATGTAATTCCTTCTTTGGTGGAGTTCAGAGGGCTCATTTATTGCAGGTGAACTATACATCTCAGTACGTACAACTCCAAAATGTCCACCCCAATTCACCTCAAAACCCACCATTATTCTAATTTGTGCATATTGGATATGCATGCCAAGTTTGGTCCAGATCCATCCTTGTTTGGGTTCATAGTGCACTCTGGATGTAGGTGAATGACAACTTCTATAAATCCTTCCAAAAACCTCCATCATTTTTTGGTGGTCAAGGGATTTTAGTGTGCCAAGTTAGTTCCAGGTCCATCACTGGTGGAATTCACAGTGGTCTTAGATTGTAGGTGAACTATACATCCAAGAACCTACAACTCCTATAAATCATGATGAATTTTCCCCAAACCTCACTAGTATGTTCAGTTGCTGATTAATTCCTCTGTTTGCTGTGTGCCATAGAAAATAATAGGAAAGGGTTAAGGGAGAGGAAGTGGGTGGGATCATGTAAATTCCATACCAGAGGAGAGTCAGAAACACTGGGATGTCTGTGGCGGTGCAAACACATGAAATCTAGGATGAATTTGTCTCTGAATGAAGATCTTCACTTGGGTGGGGGACATTGGCAGGGTTCTTGGACATGTTCATGGCATTCACTATAACGTGCAATGTCATTGGATGGAATTGGTGTCTCCACAGTGGGACCTAGAGCTGTTTCTTTGTGTAAGTGGGCAGCCAAGCCACACACACACACATATTTTCACTTTCATTATGTGTCTAGATATAGATATTCCATCTTCTTTCTCCCTTTTTGAATTGTGTTAATGGATGGCCGATCCAGGATGGTTTTTAAACAATGACAAGATGTGCATTTGTTTCCGTTTCACTTTGCTTTTTTTTTTTTTTTAAGAGTAGGAGTGTGCTTGAAAGCTTCCCTTCCTCAACTGACGTTTTGCATAGTTCCTTTATGAAAAGATTCACCACAAGCTGCTTTCGGGGCATTTAAAATGCCATTCTTCCTGCCCTGAAAGTCAGTCCGAGACACAAAACCAGATGAAGAGACTTTCTGGAGAATAAAAGCCGTTAAAAATAGTTTTTGAGATTTTCTTTTTGGGCGGGGAGGAGGGGGAAGGAAACCAGATCACAAACAGGGAGAAAGACAAGGTTTAATCGCTTCTTTCCTGTCTGTTGTAATGTCTCACTATTGCTTGATGTTGTTGTTTAATGTGCATAACTGGATTTATGGTTGTTTTCTTTCTGGTTGCACTTTAGAGCATTGAATGTTTGCCACTGTTTGCTGTGCGTCCCCATGGTGAGATAGGGGGACATATAAATAATAATAATGATAATAATAATTATTATTATTTGAAACACAACAAGGTGAGTCCACAGAGACAAGGTCACTCTGTTGGCTGTTGTTCTGTGTCATGCGTCAGACACTTCCCAAGTGTCTAGGACTGTGTGATGTATTAGCGAATGATGCAAGCAGATCCCAGTAAGGTGGCCTTCTGCAGCTAGCAATGATAATTTTGTCAGCGCCGATTGTGTTTAAGTGCAAGCCAAGGTCTTTAGGCACTGCACCCAGTGTGCCGATCACCACTGGGACTACCTTGACTGGCTTGTGCCAGAGTCTTTGCAGTTCGATCTTTAAATCCTCATATCGTGTCAGCTTTTTCCAGTTGTTTCTCTTCAATCCTGCTGTCACCTGGGATTGCGACATCGACAACCCATACTTTGTTTTTTAACACGATTGTGAGGTCAGGAGTGTTGTGCTTCAAAACTTCTGTCTGAATTCGGAAGTCCCAGAGTAGTTTAACGTGTTCATTCTCTGTAACTTTTTCTGGCTTGTGGTCCCACCAGTTCTCAGGCAGGTGGTATTTGTGGCACAAGTTCCAATGAATCATCTGAGCAATGGTGTTATGCCTCTGCTTGTAGTCTGTCTGCGTGATCTTCTTGCAGCAGCTGAGGATGTGATCTATTGTTTCATCTGCATCTTTGCAGAGTCTACATTTGGGATCTATTGTCAACTTTTCAACTTTGGCTTTGATGGCACTGGTTATAAAGGCTTGTCCTGGGCTGCCAGAATCAGGCCCCCCATCTCCTTTTTCAGAGTCCCATTTGTGAGCCACAGCCATGTTTTTTCTTTGTCAATTTGGCTCTCAATTTTTCCCAGGAATTGTCCAGAGACCCTTCTTTCGCCAGTTTTCTCTTTGGCTCTGCATTGTGTTTTTACGGTATTCCCTCTTTGTCTTTTGCACTTTAAGCAGTTTACTACTATTGACTTCCTTCAATGCTGGTTCTTGACTGCCTTTTATATAATCTGCCAGTGCATGTTTCTCTTCTTCTACCATTTGTTTCACTTGCAGAAGCCCCCCTCTCTGCCTCCTGATTTTCTGGGCAGGTAAAGTCTGTCGACATCACTATGCAGGTGTAATGAGTAGTGGATCGTCATCAGTTTTCTTGTTTTTCTGTCCAGACCATCCAGCTCTGCTTGTGTCCAGTTCACAATTCCAGCAGTGTATGTAATGACGGGGATGGCCCAGGTGTTGAGAGCCTTGATCGTATTACTATTATTGTCATTTTAAAATCTTCTCTCAGGTTGAAATCAAGAGAGAGGAAAACAGGTTTTGGGCACATAATTGCTTTTATTGCTTTTGTGATGTCTTATACTGTTTAATGTTTTTTATCTATTATGTTTTATGTATACTGATTTGTTGGAAACCACCTTGAATCGCCAATTGGCTGAGAAAGGCGGCATACAAAGACAGTAAATAAATAAATAAATAAATAAATAAATAAATTGTGTTGACTGTATTCTTACTTGGTTTGGAAAACGGAAGGGAAAAAAAATCTCCATTCAACTCTATCTCCCCATCCCAAACTCATTCCACTTACCCCTTGGCTTCCTTGAAACTGAATCGAAGGCTTCGAGACCGCAGAGTCCTTTAAAGAGAAAAATGGGAGAAAAGGAACATTAAGTCGGGCCATAGCAGGAACATTTAGTGTGCGGATTGATCACAAATGAGCAGGGAATTAAACCATGCTTGAATGATGAAGTCAAACTGAAACAATGGCTGATTCTTGTCTCACATCACTGATGATTGTGTCATCACCAACCAAGCAGGGAGCTTTGAAATGCTTGAACAAAAGCTCTATGAAGTTCTAGGTCGGTGGTTCTCAACCTGGGGTCCCCAGATGTTTCTGGCCTACAACTCCCAGAAATCCCAGCCAGTTTACCAGCTGTTAGGATTTCTGGGAGTTGAAGGCCAAAAACATCTGGGGACCCCAAGTTGAGAACCACTGCCTAGGTGCTCTTACTGCCTATTACAGGGAAAACCAGCTGATTCCTAATCCATTTAAAACACAGGTGTGTGCTTTCCATCTTAAGAACAGACAAGTATCTTCTGCTCTGAGGAACACCTGGGAAGGAATCCCACTGGAGCACACCAAAATATTTGGGAGTTACCTTGGACCGTGCTCTGACCTAAAAGAAGCACTGCTTGAATATCAAGCAAAAAGTGGGTTCGTATCATACGAAAGTTGACTGGCATAACCTGGGGATCACAACCAGACACAGTGAAGACATCTGCCCTTGCGCTTTGTTACTCTACTGCTGAATATGCATGCCCAGTGTGGAACACATTTCATCACTCTAAAACAGTGGATGTGGCTTTTAATGAGACATGCTGCATTATCACAGGATGTATAAGACCTACACCACTGAAGAAATTATACTGTGTAGTCGGTACTGCACCACCTGACATCTGCCGGGAAGTAGCAGCCAATAATGAAAGGTCCATCTCTGGCCCATTCCTTGTTCAGATTTCAGTCAGCACGCCAATACCTTAAATCAAGAAATAGTTTTTTAAGATCTACAGAGATACTCGCAGGAACACCCCAGCAAGCAAGAGTCCAAAAGTGGCAGGCTAAAACCCATAACCTCAATTAGTAGCTGATACTGAATGAGAGACTCCCTCTTGGGCATGCGGAAGACTGGGCGATTTGGAAGGTGCTGAACAGATTGCGGCCTGGCACCACGAGATGCAGAACCAACTTTAAGAAATGGGTCCTCAAAATGGAGTTTACAACATGTGAATGCGGAGAAGAGCAAACCACAGACCACCTATTACAATGCAACCTGAGGCCTGCCACATGTACAATGGAGCAACACCAGAAGCACTCTAAGTGGCCAGCTACTGATCAAAGGACATTTAGGATAATGTCAAGTTTTTAAACTTTGTGTGTGTGTGTTTTTAAAAATACATTACAACTGTACCCTCAGTTCTCTTCTGATATGATAAATAAACTAATTCTTACTCTTTGGATGGGGATTTCTAAAGCCTTGTAACCCAGAAATCATATTCAATTCAATTCGGAGCCTTTCCCTCTGAACATCTGCGGATATGAAAGTCACAACCGAGACAAGTAGCACAGGTGTTCAAACCCTTAGAAACAGACTAACGGCCCACCACTGTGTTGCCGAAATGCTGGGAGGGTGATAAAATAACAAGCAATAAGGAAAAACCTAATAAATCTCATTCTAAATCAAGGAAGGAGCAAGAAGTCTTCCTGAAATAGCCCCCTTTTCTTGGCCGCTTCTCCTTTTCACAGCCCAACTTCCAACCCGCATTATTCAGGGTTTCAGTTTCCAAGAGAGCAGCAGAGCTTTCCGAAAGTCCTACACCCAACGGCTCTGCTCTGCTTTTGTGAATGTTTCTCACAACCGAAAGTTCACAGGAACCGAGAGGCAAAGCTGAAGGTGGAAAACGTGTACATTCGGCACTGAGATAACCTCCAGGCAATGAACCCAGTTTCAAAACGGCTGCCTTTCCCTGCAAAACGAAACGACAGGGCAATATCTTTTCCCGTTGTGTTTTTCTTATCAATGTTTCTTCAGAGGTGTGCCTTGCCTTGCTTGAAGGCTGAGAAAACATACCCCAATCCCTCCAAGGCTTTGGTCGCATGGATCCCTCAGGTCATTAGGAAGAACTCAGTTTAAGTGAGCTCTTGAGTCCTGCCCCTTTGCAGGCAGACCAGCATCAGGTGGTATCTACTGACTTCTCAAAACTGAACATCTTCATGGATGAATTCAATAGTGTTGCACTCCAGGTCTGGGAACACCTATGACCATAGCACCGCACAAGAGTCCAGAATATAAGCCAACAGTTTATTGTAGAAACACATACAAAGTATAGGAAATAATCAGGAATAAAGAAAGTAGATGTATAATCCAAAAAGGTTTGGCAATAGGTGCTAATCCAACAGGAATCCAAATGTATCTTATACATTCAAGGGTAATACAGTCCAGGAATAGCCCAAAGTCACAAGAACAGCTTAAGTCCACAAGCAAAAGGTATACTTAGTAACACTTGAACAGGAACCCCAAAAACAGGAATATATACTTGAATCCAAAACCAAGGCTTGACTTGAAACCAAAAACCAGAGAACTCAGGCCTAGCTTGATGTGAATCTTCATCATTTTGAGCCCCAGGAAAGCCTACAGGCAATCCACAATCCTCTCTAAAACATCAGTGAACCCTTCAGCCTCAAGAGCCTCAGGCTGATCTACACAGATAGGAACCCCACCCCAAACAGGGCCGATGGGAACTACAGTGGCACCCCAACCGACCAAACCTGGACAGTCATATTGGATGCCATCTTAGTTCATTTCAGCAAAGGAGAAAGACGGGCCAGAGAGATCCAGGTTCGAGTCAAATAGCGAGGGGGAAAGGCAGAAAGGATAAAATGGGGTGCTATCTGGCTTTATGGGATCAGATTACAAGCGAATTCTGAGACCAAAGGGTGAGGCAGCAGTCCAAAAAGCCAGTGTGAGAAAAGGAATATTTTGGTCAGACCTCACTTGGAATAATCCCATGTCCAGTTCTGCAAAGAGTGACCTCGGGGCTAAAAGGGCTAACTTTGAAGGCGGCGGTCTTTAAATACAAGCTATCTTTCAGGAGGGTTTGAATTGTGTCTTCCTATCTAGAAAATGGGGTTGGATTAGATGAATTTCAGGGTGCCTTCCAACTCCTTAAATTTCTGTGCTTGCTTCAAACTCTGCTCCAAATGAGCCGAAGATCTGTATTTGTGCCTGAAAATGTACTATGAAGAAAAATCCAAGGGACCCAAGTTGCATAACAGCATCCGGAAACCCTTAGCAACCACCCTCCTCCTTTCAGACACAAATCAGAGGCGGATCTGAAAATCTGATGGGATCCAAGCAACACCGCAACACCGTTTTCAGCCAAAATGCCACTTGAAGGCAGGATTAACCTGCTCCTCATACTTATATGCTGGCAGTGTCAATAAATGTTCACGGTCACATACATAAATACAACTGGGATAACAAGGTTCTCAAAGGAAGAACACATTTCCAAACCAGAAATATTTTGGACTTCATTTGAATTTTGGACCATCATAAGCACAAAGCCTGAAGGTTTGTTTTATACACTGTGGGGGGAAAGTATGTATGTCGAAGCCAAAAGCAAAAGAGCTGCACTCTCTTAGCCCCCACCCCCCCCCCCCCACCTCCAAAAGTTTGGAGTCCGTTGAATAAGGAAAGCATCAATCCCTAATATTGTGAATTCTGTAGCAGTCACAGGACAACATGGCTGTCAGAAACCCACCTTCCCACCAGCACAGTAATGTAGGCCAATATCACTTGGCAATGGATAGATGTGTGTCAAAGGTGACCGAAAGAAACATGCTCAGACATTCTAGGTTCAGGCTGCTTGAAAGAGGAAAAGGATCCTGCAAACTGAGGAAATGGCTGGGTCATTTCTCAGTGGTGACTGAGTCACTGGTCACTAATGTGCCTCAGTGGTGGGGCAGGAAGCAAAGCTATGACCGCAAGACAGAACCAGGCCACTGCGTCACATACAGAATTCGAACCCTGGTCTCCTTTGTGGATAGAAGAAAGCTCCTCATCCCTGAGGCAATAAATATTCTGAATTTAGGGCAAGAGGGGACCTAAAAGGCCAAAATATGGGATGAGAAGCCAAATTTCCAAGTTGAGGGAAGAGATAAGGTGCATCTACGCTGTTCGTTGAATGTGGTTTGGCATCACTTTCCTCCCAATAGAATCCTGGGAAGAACAACAATAGAACTGCAAAGACTCTGGCACAAGCCAGTAAATGCGGCCCCAGTTGTGATTGGCACACTGGGTGCAGTGCCTAAAGACCTTGGCCTGCACTTAAAAACAATCAGTGCTGACAAAATTACCATCTGTCAGTTGCAAAAGACCACCCTACTCGGATCTGCACGCATTATTCTCCAATACATCACACAGTCCAAGATCAAATACAAAAAACCAGTACAGTGATCTTGTTTGCTGTGTACCTATCTTGTTATGTATATATTATTATTATTATTATTATTATTGTTATTTTTTAGTGAGTTAACCAGAACTCAGGCAACCAGAACAAGGCTGGGTTGAGAAAGGCCTGTGGTACAGAAAAGGAGGAAAGACAGAAAGAGATGCCGGACTGGGCCCGTCTTTTGCCCTGGGCGGCTCCGGACAGAAGGGAGACCAGTCCGGGAAGGTTTAAGTATAGGGTGGGGATGGAGTAAAGGAGGCTTCGCATTTGGTGGAGGCTGCTCCACCCTCAGCATTTCGGAGAAGCCCTGCCCCGGTTCCTTGGCTCATCGGCTTCAATTCCTTTCTTTGTATATTGGAGGTGACAAACCTGGCTTGGATTATCGCTGAATTGCAAAATCAAGATAGCCCGTGCCATCGTATACCAGACAAATAAAGAATCAACTCATTTGAGAATTCTGCGATACTAAAATACACCAATAAATGGGTCCCAAAGCAAAACAGACCCACCTGCATAAAGCCCTATAAATCCTAATTTTAGGGAAACATCAGGACAAACATATAAGGAGGGAAAGAATTGTGGTGACTAGAGTTAAAATTCTATCAGGCCTCCCACAGCTTCAAGGGATGGCAAACAGGTCCCAGGAAAAGACAAGCAAATCCAGGGCTGGGCCTCATCCCCGCTGCGGTAGCCCCTTCCAAGCGAAAAGTCTTCTCTGAGACCTCATAGTGGCCATTTTTATCCCAGCCCTGGGGAAAAAGCAGTGTTAGCATTACCCAATATTCTTGGACAGAAGCCTGCGAAAGACAGACGGGGAAGGGAAGGCCAACCAAGTCATAAAATGTGGTTTTGTTGGAGGGAGAAGGGGAGGGGGGTTCCTGTGCTGCGCTGCATTTTCTTCTGGATGCTGATGAAAAAACAACGACACAACTTTCACACCATTGGGATGAGCCGTGGCAGTCTACATTATGTATATATTCCTTTCCTCTGCAATTTCATGACGAAGAACGGACCCGGGTGAACCTGGGTACAAACCTCTCTCCCCTCTGGGTTAAAAATAGCTCCATCGAAGGAAGGGAAAGGCTCTGGAAGGTTTCAGCATTTGAACCCGGCGGGGTACACGCAAACACGCTTGCTTTTTGGAGCCCACACATTTCGACACCGTTCCAAATCGAGAAGAGGACAGCCTTTGGCTGAGCCCCAAGAAATCCAAGAAGTTGGCATTTGCCCACAGCTGGGCAGTTGGTGTTGGGAATACTAATACTAATAATAATACTTATTATAATGTCTATGAGAGTAGGAAAGAGGATTGTATAGTGCTGAACTTGCTCCAACAACAACAAAACTCCAATTTTCTTCCAGGGTTGCAAGGGCATGTATATTAATATTAGTATTATTACAAGAGCAGGGTTTGCACCATACATCATCCCCCTTTCCCACTCTTATATTGTTATAAATAACACAAAGACTAGCATAATAATTCGACTAGATGAAATCTAATGAAGTGTGTGTGTCTTGTCTTTCTATCCCATGGAGCCCCCTGTCCACAAAGCTCCCCTTTTGTACTCTTTATCACCCAACTTCACGGGGCTTTTACTCCTTCATTGATAAAGCAGCCTTCTTTCTTCAAATCACCCAACAGAACCCCTCTTTATTACCCTACATCAGAGATCCTCCCTTTTTCGCCCCTTAAGGCCTCCAAAAGACTTCCCTTTCTCATCCCATTCCATCCCTATCACCCTATTATTATTATTATTATTATTATTATTATTATTAGTCGTGTCAGGAGCGACTTGAGAAACTGCAAGTCGCTTCTGGTGTAAGAGAATTGGCCGTCTACAAGGACGTTGCCCAGGGGACGCCCGGATGATTTGATGTTTTTATCATCCTTGTGGGAGGCTTCTCTCATGTCCCCGCATGAGGAGCTGGAGTTGATAGAGGGAGCTCATCCGCCTCTTCCTGGATTCGAACCTGCGACCTGTCGGTCTTCAGTCCTGCCGGCACAGGGGTTTAACCCACTGTGCTACTGGGGGCTCCTATCACCCTATGAAGGCCCTATTTATCGCAATACAGAGCCAGTCTCTCTCCTGCTACAAGGTGCCTATTTATCACAATACAAGGAGCTCCCGAGGGTTTGAATCTGGGGAGCAGGATGAGCTCCTGGCTGTCAGCCCCAGCTTCTCAGTCGAGGACATGAGATAAGCCCCCCACAGGTTGGTAAAACAACCAGGCACCCCTGGGCAATGTCCCTGCAGACGGCCAGTTCTTTCAGAGCAGTTTCTCAAGTCTCTCCTGACATGGAAAAAAACCCATCACAATAAAGAACCAGTCTTTATCCTGCTATAAGGCCCTTGGTTATCACAAAAAAGAACCACTCTCTCCTCCTATATGGCACCTATTAATGACAATACAAAACAAGTCTCTACCCTCCTATAAGGCATTTATCATAATACAGAACCAGTCTTTCTCCTGCTATGAGCGCCCTATTTATCACAATTCAGGACCAGTTCCTCTCTTGCTATAAGGCCCCCATTAATCACAATACAGGACCAGTCTCTCTCCTGCTATAAGGTCCCTATTTATCACAATTCAGGACCGGTCTATCTCCTGCTATAAGGCTCTCATTTATCACAATACAGGACCAGTCTCTCTCCTGCTATAAGGTCCCTATTTATCACAATAGAGAACCAGTCTCTCTCCTGCTATGAAGTCCCTATTTACCACACTACAGGACCAAACTCTTTCCTATTATGAGGCGTCTATTTATCACAATACAGGACCAGTCTCTCTCCTGCTATAAGGTCCCTATTTATCACAATAGAGAACCAGTCTCTCTCCTGCTATGAAGTCCCTATTTACCACAATACAGGACCAAACTCTTTCCTATTATGAGGCGTCTATTTATCACAATACAGGACCAGTCTCTCTCCTGCTATGAGGCCCCTATTTCCAACAATACAGAACCAGTCTCTCTCCTGCTATGAGGGCCCTATTTATCACAATACAGGACGGGTCTATCTCCTGCTATAAGGCCCTCATTTATCACAATACAGGACCGGTCTCTCTCCTGCTATAAGGCCCTCGTTTGTCACAATACAGAACCAGTCTTTCCCCTGCTATAAGGCCCTCATTTGTCACAGCACAGAGGCAGTCTCCCTTCTGCTATGAGGGCCCTATTTACCACCATACAGAACCAGTCTTTCTCCTGTTATAAGGCCCTTATCAATCTCAATACAGAACCAGTGTCTGTACTGCTATGAGGGCCCTATTTATCACCTTAGTGAACCAGTCCCTCTCCTGCTATGAGGCCCCTATTTATCGCAATACAGAGCCAGTCTCCCTCCTGTTATAAGGTCCCTATTTCTCACCTTAGAGAACCAGTCTCTCTCCTGCTGTAAGGCCCCTCTTAATCACAATACAGGGAGAGTCACTCGACTGCTATAAAGGCCCTTATTTACCACAGTACAGAACCAGTCTCTCTCCTGCTATGAGGCCCCTCTTCTCTGAGCCCCTTCCTCACCTTCCCGGCCCTCTCTCCGCCCTGGTAGGCCTCGAAGGCCCTGAGGGCCGACTCGGTGAGCTTGACGTGGAAGACGGAGAGGCGAACGCCGCGCCCGAGCCGCCCACAGGACAGCGCGTAGCCCCGCTCCTCCGCTAGCGCCGCCATCTTGGCAACAACCGCGCCGAGCCACGCCCCCCGTCCTCGTCTGTGAGGCGACACGAGAGCCACGCCCCCTTTCTTCACCCCTCTGACGCACGGCGCCGTGACGTCACAATGCCGCACAAACCAATCTCGCCTTTGATCGTGCCGCGAGATGCGCGTCACTTCCGGCCGTGCGTAGCTCCCAATTGGCTCGCCGGCGGCCAATTAGCGAGGAGTGAGAAGAAAGCCAACATGGCCACCTTGGCTGGGGGCAGAGCGGGCAGGTAAGCTCAAGTGCCATTGATACATTATATTATTTGACATTCTCTTTCAGGTCAAGAGTTAGAATACCCATTTAGTGGGTTGTTGTCGGTTTTTCCGGGCTATATGGCCATGTTCTAGAGGCATTTTCTCCTGACGTTTCGCCTGCATCTATGGCAAGCATTCTCAGAAGTAATGAGGTCTGTTGGAATTAGGAAAATGGGTTTATATATCTGTGGAAAGACCAGGGTGGGACAAAGGACTTTTGTCTGCTGGAGCTAGGTGTGAATGTTTCAACTGACCACCCTATTTATTTATTTACTGTGCTTATAGACCGCTGTTCTCAGCCCAGGGGCGACTCACAGCGGTGTACAACATGGAGGGAACAAGGTGCAAATTACAAGAGATAATCTAACAACAAACTAGCAATATCAAAACATCGTCATCAACAACATCAACAATCTCAATATCAATAATACAAAAATACAAAAAGTCATTTGCGTCGTCTCATCGTTAAGCCACAATCCAATATCGTTTTCCGTTGTTCCATTCCTGTCGTCATTGCCAATTATTGCACTTCTTGTTCGAACGCCTTCTCGAACAGCCACGTCTTTAGTTTCTTGCGGAATATCATAAGGGAGGGCGCCAGTCTGATGTCCGCGGGAAGGGTGTTCCACAGCCGAAGAGCCACCACCGAGAAGGCCCTGTCTCTCGTCCCCGCCAGGCGTGCCTGTGAGGCAGGCGGGATCGAGAGCAGGGCCTCCCCAGACGATCTCAAAGTCCTCGTGGGCTCATAGGCCGAGATGCGGTCAGATAGGTATCTTGGGCCGGAACCGTTTAGGGCTTTATAGGCCAACGCCAGCACCTTGAATTGAGCCCGGTAGCAAATCGGCAGCCAATGGAGCTGGTACAGCAAGGGCGTTGTATGCTCCCTGCGTCCCGCTCCTGTTAGTAACATGGCTGCTGGACCAGTTGAAGCTTCCGGGCCGTCTTCAAGGGCAACCCCACGTAGAGAGCGTTGCAGTAGTCTAAGATTAGCATTTAATGGCTTGGAAGTGCCTGGGGGAATCTTTCTTTGAGAGGTGATTTGATGTGCCTGATTGTTTACTCTCTGTTGTTTTGGTGTTGTGATTTTTGAGTTTTTTAATACTGGTAGCCAGATTTTGTTCATTTTCATGGTTTCTTCCTTTCTGTTGAAATTGTCCACATGAAGAAACCATGAAAATGAACAAAATCTGGCTACCAGTATTAAAAAAAAACTCAAAAATTACAACAGCAAGACAACAGAGAGTAAACAATCAGGCACATCAAATCACTCTCAACAAAAGATTCCCCCAGCCACTTCCAAGCCATTAAATGCTAATCAAGGTGGTCAGTTGAAACATTCACACCTAGCTCCAGCAGACAAAAGTCCTTTGTCTCACCCTGGTCATTCCACAGATATATAAACCCATTTTCCTACTTCCAACAGACCTCACTACCTCTGAGGCAGTCTTCAGAGGCAACCCCACGTAGAGAGCGTTGCAGTAGTCTAAACGGGATGTGACTAGAGCATGGATTACCGTGGCCAAGTCAGACTTCCCAAGGTACAGGCACAGCTGGCGCACTAGTTTTAACTGTGCGAATGCTCCCCTGGTCACCGCTGAAACCTGGGGTTCCAGGCTCAGCGACGAGTCCAAGATCACACCATTACCGCTCAAGCAGGGAGCTTTGAGATGGTTGAACAGAAGCTCTCCGAAGCTCTATGTCAGTGGTTCTCAAACTGTGGGTCCCCAGATGTTTTGGCCTTCAACTCCCAGAAATCCTAACAGCTGGTAAACTGCCTGGGATTTCAGGGAGTTGTAGGCCAAAACACCTGGGGACCCACAGGTTGAGAACCACTGCTCTAGGTGCTCTTACTGCCTATTACAGGGAAAACCAGCTGATCCCTAAGGGACAGAGAGTTTCATCTATGCTGATGATCGTGCCATTACTGCTCAAGCAGGGAACTTTGAGATGTTTGAACAGAAGCTTTCCGAAGCTCTAGGTGCTCTTACAACTGACAAGCATCCCAAGCTCTGAGGACCACCTGGGAAGGAATCCCACTTGCAGCACACCCAAATATCTGGGAGTCACTCCGGACCATGCCCTGACCTACAAGAAGCACTACCTGAATATCAAGCAAAAAAGTGGGCGCTAGAAATAATATCATACGAAAGCTGACTGGCACAACCTGGGGATCACAACCAGACACAGTGAAGACATCTGCCCTTGCGCTATGCTACTCTGCTGCTGAGTTTGCATGTCCAGTGTGGAACACATCTCACCACGCTAAAACAGTAGATGTGGCTCTTAATGAAACATGCCATATCATCACGGGGTGTCTGCGCCCTACACCACTGGAGAAATTACACTGTTTAGCCGGTATTGCACCACCTGATATCTGCCGGGAAGTAGCAACCAATAGTGAAAGGACCAAGGCAGTGACATCTCCAGCCCACCCCCAGTTTGGATATCAGCCAGCACGTCAACGACTTAAATCAAGAAATAGTTTTCTAAGATCTACAGAGACACTCGCTGGAACACTTCAGCAAGCGAGAGTCCAAAAGTGGCAGGCTCAAACCCAGAACCTCAACCAATGGCTGATACCAAATAAGAGACTCCTCCCTGGGCACACAGAAAACTGGGCGACTTGGAAGGCGCTGAACAAACTGCGCTCTGGCACCACAAGATGCAGAGCCCACCTTAAGAAATGGGGCCACAAAGTGAAGTCCACAACTTGCGAGTGCGGAGAAGAGCAAACCAACAGACCACCTATTACAATGCAACCTGAGCCCTGCTACATGCACAATGGAGGACCTTCTTGCAGCAACACCAGAGGCACTCCAAGTGGCCAGCTACTGGTCAAAGGACATTTAATCAACTACCAAGCTTGCAAACTTGGTGTTTTGTTTGTCTGTTTGTTTGTAAAAAAAATGCAATGCAACTGTCTGGTCTGCCCCTGACACGATAAATAAATGTCGCTGTGACACTTCATCGTGTTGATGGGAAGTTTCCCACTAGCGTGGAAATCATCTATCGGACAGATGGCAAGCTATTTAACCTCAGCAGACTGAAAACCAAAACCAAGGGCACAACAACATCTGTATTCTAATTAAAGTATTTTATTTATTTATTTAGATTTTTTTTTAATCCCGTTTTTCTCTATCTCTGTGGAAGGACTCAGAACGGCTAACAGCAAAATTCAGTGCTATACAATAAATATTGTCATAAAACAACATACAATAAATAAGTTCTAAAATACATATAAAACAATTCAACACGTTTAAAATAACATCCAACTCTGTCCAAAACGTATTGTCGAAGGCTTTCATGGCTGGAATCACTAGGTTCTTGTGGGTTTTTTCGGGGCTATAACGTTGTGGCCAAATAACTCTTAGTCTATATCAAATCATCCGTCAATCTGCAAATGCCTAACTTCAAAGCCAGGATTTTAGCTGCTTCCTAAAGGACAGGAGAAAGGGGGCAGACCTAATCTCACTGGGGAGAGTTCCATAGCCGGGGAGCCACCACAGAGAAGGTCCTGTCTCTCGTCCCCACCAAATGCGCCTGCGAAGATGGTGGGACTGAGAGCAGGGCCTCTCCAGAAGATCTTAAAGTCCTTGATGGTTTATAGGGGAAGATATGTTTGGACAGGAAACTGGGCCCGAGCCGTGTAGGATTTTGTAGGTTAAAACCAGCACTTTGAATTGTGCTTGGAAGCTAATTGGCAACAAGTGGAGCTGGTGTAACAGGGGAGTTGTGCGCTCCCTGTACCCCGCTTCCATGAGCAACCTGGCTGCCGAGCGTGCATTGCAGTAGTCTATTCGGGATGTAACTAGAGTGTGGACCACCCTGGCTAAGTCAGACTTCCCAAGGCACGGGCTTAACTGGTGCACAAGTTTGGTTCAGTGAATGAACATACATCCTGCAATTCAGATATTAACATTACGATTCAGAACAGTAGCAAAATTTCAGTTATGAAATTGCAACGAAAATAATTTTATGGTTGGGGGGTCACCACAATATGAGGACCTGTATTAAGGAGTTGTGGCATTAGCAAGGTTGAGAACTGCTGTATTAAACTTTTTTCGTTCATTAAATGAGAAAGGGAGGCTTTGGAGAGAATAGGGAATGTTGAACACCCCTGTGGTGTTTCCTTTGCTCCCTGTGGCCTTGTTCAGATGATGTCACCTCATTTTTTGTCCCTGTGAAAATTGGATTTTGAAAAAGTGGCTTGTTGTGGAAACAAGGATTGGGGATAAAGATTCAGTGAAGACCCCTTTCCCCTATGAGAACACCTTAAATTTAATTTTAATTTAATTTGACAGATCACTCCTTCTGATACACCAAGTCTCCAGCGTGTGCCGGCGTGGGATTGGTGCGCTTATGGGCCCATCATGGAAGATTGGGAGCACCCTTGAGACTCCATGGAGCCACCAGCACATCCGCACCAAGGCCCGGGGCAATGAATACCAACCCTCCAACATCAAGCGCAAGCACAAGCATGGCTGGGTCAAGCGGATCCGCACTGCCAGCGGGATCGAGGTGATTCTCCGGCGGATGCTGAAAGGACGGAAGTCCCTCACCCACTGAATGCCAGCTATCCGGAAACTGGACAAAGTTGATCCAATTTGGCTGAAGGTTTCCATTGCTCAGTTGACCACCAATCATTTCTGACAAGACCTGCCTCTTTTTGTACAGGTCAAAATGACAATTCAATTGCTGTGTACTGGGGAGGGAGGAAGGAATATTGCTTATTAAAAAAGGTATTATCCCAAACTTTTTTGAGTCATATTCTTCAGACAACATTTTTTTTCCCTGCAGAATGCACACTCTAACCCTCTTTTGATTGAAAGATATGTCTATATATTCATATATATATATATATATATATATATATATATTCAACGTTAATTCAAATGCATTTACCAATTACCAAATTGTTGTAAACCGCTCTGAGTCGCCTAAGGGCTTAGAAGAGTATTATACAAATAAAGTAAATAATAAATAATTACAACCTAGTTTTTTTTTTTTTTGATAAATAGGATCACAATCACATTTGATATTGGATGAAATAACCTCCCTTCAAGAAGACATTTATTTCCCACGGGACCCTCCCTCTATCACTGATTTCTTCAATCTATGTATATATATGAATGTATGCTTATTCAATGTATATGTGTGTGTGTGTGTGTGTGTGTATATATATATATATATATATATATATACACACACACACATATATTAATGCTAATTTAAATACTTTTCCCAGTTTCCATCTTGTTTGTGAAATGAATGGGACCTGTTGTTGTAGGATCACCGTAACTCTTGATATTGGATTAATATGATCCCTTCAAGAAGACATTTATTTCCCATGGAGCCCTCACTCTATTGCTGATTTATTTATTTATTTATTTACTTTATTTATATACCGCTTTTCTCAGCCCTCACACAGACACACACACACACACTAGCTTGGGTACTTGGAGTTGCCGGGGTTATTTGAAAAAGTCTGTTTTTAATGGTACATAATGCATAAGGTTGTGGGTGAGCTATCAACTCCCATCATGCCAGGCTAATCCCAAGAAATTCCATCAGTACTTAAAGTTTGTTATGTTGGGGAAGTGTCCGAAAGTGTTATGGGGGGAGTCCGAAACACTGGGATATCTGTGGTGGAGGAAACAATAAAATCTAGAATGAAATTGTCCCCCTATGAAAGCCTTTACTTGGGTGGTGGGCAGTATGCTGTTTGGGGAGGACATTGCCAGGGCTCTTGGACATGTTCATGGTGCTCACTATAACCTGCAATGTCATTGGAAGGAGGGCCTTTGGTGTCTCCTCAGTAGTGGGAGCTATAGATGTTTGTGGACGCAGGAGCTTGTCTGTGTAAATGGTCACCCTTGCCACATACACACATACAAATTTTTACTATTATGATGTGAATAGAAGATATAAAGACTAGTATATCTCATATGATCCTTTCTCTCTATATATATATCAAGTGGTCCTCTATATGTAAGTGTGTGTGTATATATATATGGCTCTCTATATGTATGTGTGTGTGTGTGTGTGTGTGTGTGTGTGTGTGTATATATATATATATATATATATATATGAGCCCCCGGTGGTGAATGGATTAAACCGCTGAGCTGCTAAGCTTGTTGACCAAAAGGTTGCAGATTCAAATCTGGGGAGCGGCGTGAGCTTCCGCTGTCAGCCCCAGCTTCTGCTAACCTAGCAGTTCGAAAACATGCAAATGTGAGTAGATGAATAATAATAATAATAATAAACCTTTATTTGTACCCCGCTACCATCTCCCGAAGGACTCGGTGCGGCTTACAAGAGGCCGAGCCCAAATACATCAGTAAAAAACAACAACAACAATACAACAAAATGAAATCAAAACAAAGCAATAAACATTAACAAAACACCACGACGCATTAAAATCTATGGCAGGGCCAAATGTAATAGTTAAAATTAAAAATATGCTGGGCATGACCAGGTGAAAAGGGTGGGTATTTGGAGGGTCTCTAGTAAAGTGCATTTAGGGACACAAACAGAGCCCCCACACCTACCATCTTCCCCAGCAACTACAACTCCCAAATGACAAAATCATAATTTTTTGAGTGATGGTCACTCCTTGTGTTATGAGACATTTTGTTGCCAAATTTGGTGTGATTTCGTCCATTGGTTCTTTTGTTTTTAAGGTATTCATTATGCACAGAGCATTTTTATATATATAGAAGAAGATATATATACACATACAAACACACACATACATATATACATGCACATATATGATCATATTTATATGGACACGATCCTCTCTATCTATCTATCTAGCTGGAATGTGTCCAGAGGAGAGCGACTAAAATGATCAAGGGTCTGGAGAACAAGCCCTATGAGGAGCGGCTTAAGGAGCTGGGCATGTTTAGCCTGAAGAAGAGAAGGCTGAGAGGGGATATGATAGCCATGTATAAATATGTGAGAGGAAGCCACAGGGAGGAGGGAGCAAGCTTGTTTACTGCTTCCCTGGAGACTAGGACGCGGAACAATGGCTTCAAACTACAAGAGAGGAGATTCCACCTAGAATCATAGAATCAAAAAGTTGGAAGAGACCTCATGGGCCATCCAGTCCAACCCCCTGCCAAGAAGCAGGAACATCGCATTCAAATCACTCCTGACAGATGCACATCCAGCCTCTGTTTAAAAGCTTCCAAAGAAGGAGCCTCCACCACACTCCGGGGCAGAGAGTTTCACTGCTGAACGGCTCTCACAGTCAGGAAGTTCTTCCTCATGTTCAGATGGAATCTCCTCTCTTGTAGTTTGGAGCCATTGTTCCGCGTCCTAGTCTCCAGGGAAGCAGAAAACAAGCTTGCTCCCTCCTCCCTGTGGCTTCCTCTCACATATTTATACATGGCTATCATATCCCCTCTCAGCCTTCTCTTCTTCAGGCTAAACATGCCCAGCTCCTTAAGCCGCTCCTCATAGGGCTTGTTCTCCAGACCTTTTATCATTTGAGTTGCCCTCCTCTGGACACATTCCAGCTTGTCAATATCTCTCTTGAACTGTGGTGCCCAGAATTGGACACAATATTCCAGCTGTGATCTAACCAAAACAGAATAGAGGGGTAGCATTACTTCCCTAGATCTAGACACTATGCTTCTATTGATGCAGGCCTGAACATGAGGAAGAACTTCCTGACTGTGAGAGCCGTTCAGCAGTGGAACTCTCTGCCCCGGAGTGTGGTGGAGGCTCCCTCTTTGGAAGCTTTTAAACAGAGGCTGGATGGCCATCTGTCAGGGGTGATTTGAATGCAATATTCCTGCTTCTTGGCCGAATGGGGTTGGACTGGATGGCCCATGAGGTCTCTTCCAACTCTTTGATTCTATGATTCTATCTATAGATTCTATATATAGCATCATTTCATACTTTACCTTCTAATTTTTCCTTCCTTCCTATGTTAAAAATTCATACATGCTTTGATTTCGTTAGGAAACTTTTCCTCTTGCTGGAATCCTGGCCAGAATGGGGGAAAACTACATTCCCCATGATGCCTCAGCGGAAGTCCCGCCCCCCGACTGCATCCGGGTCTCTCCACCGCTTCTTCCTTTTCTGTGAGCCGGAGAGACGAGAGGGCGGGCGCCAAAAAGGGCTGGGGAGGAGACAACAGAGCGACGCCCGCGGCGACCAATGGAGAGGCAGCTTCCTGCTCCGTCGGCCCAACGGACGCCTTTGAGGGGCGTGGCCGGAGCCGAGTGAGGCGAAGTTGTGGAGGAGGCGCCTGGTGGGGAAGATGGTAGGTGTGGGGGCTCTGTTTGTGTCCATCTTGTTGTGCGGGGAGGGGGCCACCTTCTCCTCAGAGGGGCCACAACGCTTCAGAGAAGAAAGGGGCCCACAAGGGGGGTCGGTTTCCATGGGGCTGGGGGCGTCTCTCTTGGGGCCCCACACCCCCAAAAGGGCTTCAGCGGGAAAGGAACGCCTTCTTGAAGGGAGATTGTTCAGCCAGGACCCCGAGTTCTGGGGACCCTATTGCCATGGACCCTAGTCAGGAACAAACTAGGCTCAAATGGGGGAAAGTATTAGAGTTAGCGTTTATATGTACCTGTATTTCTATATATCTACCTTTCTATCTATCTGTCTATTTACCTACCTGTCTATCTATCTATTTACCTCCCTCCCCATCTATCTATCTATCTATCTACCTATCTTTCTATCCGTCTATTTATATATCTACCTTTCAATCTACTCAGCCTATCTACCTACCTGCCTTTCTATCTATCTATCTACTTGCCTACCTTTCTATTTATCTACTTACCTATTTTTCTATTCATGTATTTATCTACCTACCTACCATTCTATTTGTCTATCTACCTGCCTACTTGTCTACCTACCTACCTTTCTATTTGCTTATCTACCCACCTATCTACCTATCTACATTTCTCTCCATGTATTTATCTACCTACCAACCATAACAGCGCTCCTTGCAGTCGTGCCGGCCACATGACCTAGGAGGTGTCTATGGACAATGCCGGCTCTTCGGCTTAGAAATGGAGATGCGCACCACACCCCAGAGTCGGACACGACTGGACTTAATGTCAGGGGAAAGCCTTTACCTTACCAACCATTCTCTCTACCTACTGTTCTATTTGTCTAACTACCTACCTGTTTTCTATCCCTCTATCTACTTTTCTATTTACCTACCTATCTATATACCTTTCTGTTTATCTACCAACCATTCTATTTGTCTATTTATCTACCTTTCTATCTACTTTTCTATCTATCTACATATCTATCTATCTGTCTACCTACCTTTCTATCTATTTATCTACTTACCTGTTTTTTCTATCCATTTATTTATCTACCTACCATTCTATTTGTCTATTTATCTACCTTTCTATCTACTTTTCTAACCATCTACACATCTATCTGTCTACCTACCTTTCTATCTATTTATCTACTTACCTGTTTTTCTATCCATTTATTTATCTACCTACCATTCTATTTGTCTGTCTATCTATTTATCTACCTTTCTATCTACTTTTCTATCTATGTACACATCTATCTGACTACCTACCAACCTTTCTATCTATTTATCTACTTACCTCTTTTTCTATCCATTTATCTACCTACCTTTCTATCCATGTATTTATCTACCTACCTACCATTCTATTTGTCTACCTACCTACCATTCTATTTGTCTACCTACCTACCATTCTATTTGTCTACCTACCTACCTTTTTATCTGTCTACTTTTCTATCTATCTACACATCTACCTACCTACCTTTCTATCTATTTATCTACTTGCCTATTTTTCTATCCATGTATTTATCTACCTACCTACCATTCTATTTGTCTATCTACCTACCTACCTTTCTATTTATTTTGTGCGCCAGCTGCGCCCGTGCCTTGGGAAGTCTGACTTGGCAACGGTAGTCTACGCTCTAGTTACATCCCGTATAGAGTACTGCAACACTGTCTACGTGGGGTTGCCTTTGAAGACGGTCTGGAAGCTTCAACTAGTCCAACAAATGGCAGCCAGTTTGTTAACAGGAGCGGCGCTCAGGGAGCATACAACCCCCTTGTTGCACCAGCTCCACTAGCTGCCAGTTTGCTACCGGGCCCAATTCAAAGTGCTGGCTTTGGCCTATAAAGCCCTAAATGATTCTGGCCCAACTTACCTGTCCGAACGTATCTCCCCTTACGAACCACTGAGGACTTTAAGATAATCTGGGGAGGCCCTGCTCACGGTCCCGCCTTTGTCACAAGCACGTTTGGCGGGGACGAGAGACAGGGCCTTCTCAGTGGCCCCTCGGCTATGGAATGCGCTCCCTAGGGAAATCAGATCTGCTCCCTCCCTCCTGACGTTTCGGAGGCAAGTTAAAACATGGCTATTTGAGCAAGTGTTTATAAATACAGAGTAGCTAATATAGGAAATTGAATGACCTGACAATGGAATTGGACAGTGCTTGAGAATAATGAGACGCTGATGATGTTGCTTTTATTGCTTTTGTGATGCCTTATACTGTTTAATGTTTTTTATCTATTATGTTTTAAGTATACTGATTTGTTGGAAACCGCCTTGAGTCACCAATTGGCTGAGAAAGGCGGTATACAAATACAGTAAATAAATAAATAAATCTGTCTACTTAGCTATTTTTCTATCCATTTATCTACCTACCTTTCTATCCATGTATTTATCTCCCTACCTACCATTCTATTTGTCTATCTACCTACCTAACTTTCTATCTATCTGTGTATCTACTTACCTTTTTAGCTCTATCTGCCTTTCTATTTACCCACCTACCTATCTATATACCTTTCTATTTATCTACCCACCCATCTATCTGTCTCTCTACCTTTCTATTTATCTTCCTATCTACCCACCTTTCTATCCACCTACTTATCTACCTAACTTTCTATCTATTCATCTATCTTTTTGTCTACCTACTTTTCTACCTACCTACCTTTCTATTTATTTACCAAACAACCTTTTTATTTATCTATTTATCTACCTACCTATCTTTCTGTCCATCTATTTATCTACCTACCTACCATTCGATTCTATTGGTTTACCTACCTATTTATCTATCTACCTACCTAGGTTGCTTCCTTCCTTCCTTCCCTTTTATCCATCTGTTTATCTACCTACCTGTCTACCTCCCTTTCTATCTATTTAGCTATTCAATTACCTACCTACCTTTCTATCTATTTACGAACCTGCTTTTCTATCTTTTTATCCACCTACCTTTATATCTATTTACCTACTTAAAGTACCTTTCCATCTATCTATATCTACCTACCTAGCTTGCTACCTACCTTCCTTTCTATCTGTTTATCTACCTGCCAATCTACCTCCTTTTCTATCTATTTAGCTACTCATGTATCTACCTACCTTTCTATTTATCCATCTATCTACCTACTTTTCTATTTGTCTATTAATCTACCCACCTATCTATCTACCTTACTGTATATTTAACTGCTCATCTACCTACCTACCTTTCTATTTATTTATCTACCTATCTTATCTTTCTGTCTACCTTTCTATTTATTCACTCATTTATCTATCTGCCTACCTGTCTTTCTATATATTTATCTACCTACCTACATTTCTATCCATCTATTTATCTACCTACCTACCTATCTCCCTTTCTGTCTATTTGTCTACTCATCTATCTAACTACTTACCCACCGTTCTATCTATTTATCTACCCATCTATCTAACTTTCTATCTATTTATCTGCCCACCCGGAAGTCCCTTTTGTGGGGGCAGGCTGAAGGAAGAGGGGTTCCTCTCTTCTCTGAGTCAAAGTCTGCTTTGGGAAGCTTGTGGGAGGGCACACTTGGAGCAAAGCAGGCTTTGTGGGGCGGGGAGTGGGGGTTAGGGAAGCCTAGGGAACTTTGAGTCATGTGCATTGTCTTGAAAAGGATTAAGGACCCTCCCACCCCTATTTGAAAGATGGAGTATATTTCCTGTGAAGCATACCAATGTGCATGACGTCTCTGCACCCCAATGTCTAGCTCTGGGATCCTGTGAAAATATCAGGGTGATATGGTTTGGGAAGGCATTCTTTGAGAATATCTATCAACTTACCCTTTATCTAGATAGATAGCTATTTTCCCTGTCTGGCTATCTACCTACCTTTCTATTTATCTACCTACCTAGCTACTTACTTACCTTTCTATCTGTATCTATTTATTTACCTTTCTATCTGTTTATATACCTGTCTTTATATACTTGGAGCCCCTCCCCCCAGCACCAACTGCCGCTCTGGGCCAGAGCGAAGAAAGAGGGGCCAGGGGACAGTTCCACCTTGTCTCCTGTTCTATTCTAATAATATATTATAATATAATATATAACATATTGTATATACATATAATATTTATAATATTGTAATGTAATGCAATATAATACTAGTAATAATAATATGATATTATAATTGTATATTTATGTTACATGTAATATTACTAATAATATTACAGTATAATTGATATAGTGGAATATAGCAATATTTAAAACTGATATTGTACTATGTTAATAATATATTGTATGTATATATACCTTGTAAGCCGCTCTGAGTCCCCTTCGGGGTGAGAAGGGCGGCATATAAATGTCGTAAATAAATAAATAAATTTCTATCTATTTATTTATCTATCTACCTACCTTTCTATCTGTTTACCTACCTACCTATCTATCTCTCTACCTATCTACCTTTCTATTTACCAACCTGTCTGTCTATCTATCTACTTTTTATTTTTTTCTCTCTCTTTTTCTTCCTACCTATCTTTCTATCTATCACTCTATCTACCTTTATTTCTACCTTTCTATTTATTTGCCTACCTACTTACCTTTCTATCTATTTATCTCCCTACCTACCCACCTTTCTATCTATCTTTCTTTCTACCTTTCTGTTTATCTACTTATCTGTCTCTCTACCTTCCCATCTATCTATGGCCTATATTTGAGAGTAGAATTAGTAATCATTGAGGGGTGATCAACTACAACTCCCATCATCCTCAACATTGGCAAGTTGAGGGAATCAAAATGGAAACTGAGTTGTTTCTAACACTGGCACTTCCATCCATTGGTTTGCCTTGGAGGGGAGGCCTATATGGCTCTTTCCAACCTCATTGGAGATTTCCATCTTAAATCTTTTTATAACCATTTTATCTGAGGATCCATCTCCATTGTCTTCTTTGCAGGCGGACTTCCTGAAAGGCTTGCCTGTCTATAACAAAAGCAATTTCAGCCGGTTCCATGCAGACTCCGTATGTAAAGCATCAGTGAGTATTTTTCTTTATTTTTCAGCAGAGCCCTGGGATCAAAACGACAATCCAGAGATAAGTCAACCATCCAATTTCCCTTAGAACATTATTTGAAAAATAAAGGATTATTTTTGAAGGAGGAGTACTAAAAAGCTCATCAGATAATGTTTTAGGATGTCTCTTACACCTACTACTTTGAGTCTCTTTCAAGAGAGAAAAAGTGTCATAAAAATAATATAGATAGATAGATCATTGTATTAATCCTCACAAAGGAAATTGTGTGTGTGTGTGTGTGTGTGTACACACACACACATGCATACATACACTAGCTTGGGTTCCCAGTGTTGTCTGGGTTATTTGGAAAAGTCTTTTTTTTTATTTTACAAAAATGCATAAGGTTGTGGGTGAACTACAACTCCCATCATACCGGGTTAACCCTCTGAAACCCCACCAGTACTTCAAGTTTGCTTTGGATGCCTCATCAGTGGGGTTCAGTGTGCTCTTTAGCTGTAGGGTACACTACAACTCCCACTATGGTGAGTTAGTCCCCTCAAACCCCTCCAATAGGTTCCATTGGTCATGAGGGTTCTGTGTGCCAAGATTGGTCTAAATCTATCATCCTTGGTGGCCTCAGTGTATCTGCCTGTAGGTGAACTACAGCATTCAGAAATGAAGGTCAGTTTTCCCCAAATCCCTCCAGTATGTTCAGTTGGTCATGGTGGTTCTGCATGCCAAGTTTGATTCAGGTCCATTGTCGGTGGAGGTCACAATTTCTCTGGATGTAGATAAACTACAACTCCAAAAATCATGGTGAACCCCTCCCAAACAGTTCCAGTATTCAAATTTGGGCGTATCAGGCACGTGTGCATCATCGTTTGGGATCACGGTGCTCTCTGGATGTAGATGAACTACAACTCCCCCAAATCAAGATGAATTCCCCGCAAAGACTTCCAGTATTTTTTGCTGGTTACAGGGGCCCTATGTGCCAACTTTGGTCCAATGCCATCTTTGGTGGAGTTCAGAGTGCTCTTAGATTGCAGTTGAACTATGCATCCCAGTAGCTTCAACTCCAAAATGTCCAGGCCAGTTCCCCTCAAAACATACCAGTATTCTAATTTGGGCATGCAGGGTAAACTACAACTCCCACAACTACCAAGTTTGGTCCAGATCCATCTTTCTTTGGATTCACAGTGCTGTCTGGATGTAGGTGAACTGCAACTCCTATAAATCAAACTCAATTGTGTTGGTCATGGGAGTTCTGTGTGCCAAATTTGGTCCAGGTCCATTGCTGGTGGGGGTCACAATGCTCTGTCTTGATGCAGGGTGAACTACAACTTCCATCATGTTGATTCAGTCCTCCCAAAACTTCCAGTATTTTCAGTTGCTGATCAATTCCTGTTTGCTGTGCGCCCTATGAATGGTAGGAAAGGGTTAAGAGAGAGGCTGTGGATGGGGCCATGCAAATTCCACACCAATGGAGAAAGTCAGGCACACTGGGATGTCTGTGGTGGAGGAAACACATAAAATCTAGCATGAAATTGTCCCTGTATGAAAGCCGTCACTTGGGTGGTGGGCAGTGTGGTGTTTGTGGAGGACATTGCCAGAGCTTTTGAACATGTTCATTGCACACACTATAACCTGCAATATCATTGGAGGGAGGGCCTTTGGTGGACTAAGTTTCAAGGTTGGCCGGTTAGTATTAGCTGTTTTAGTTTTTTTTTTAAGTGAGCTATTACTCTGATATGACAATAATTCAAATAACAACAATAATATCTTCTTATTCTTTACTTCTTTTATTTTGCTTTTATCCCGATGCCTTTCTCCTGGTATAGGAACTCAAGGCAGCTGATCGTAAACATACAATCTGCATAATTTAAATTTGGTTTCTTTTCTTTTTAATTTACAGAACAGGCGGCCTTCCGTTTACCTCCCCACTCGAGAATACCCCTCAGAACAAAGTAAGTTCTTATCATCTGCTTAATAGAAACCAAACCCAGACTGAGGGATGCAATTCCTGACATAGTTTTCTTTCTTTTCTCTCTGCGACAGTCATTGTAACAGAAAAGACAAATATACTCCTGCGTTACCTACATCAGCAGTGGGACAAAAAGGTAAGGCTCCCTGGGAGTTGTAGTTTGGGCCAAAGGGACATCCAAAGGCTTGGGTAAAATCAAGGTTTGGTGTTTGGGAATTATGTGTGTGTGTGTGTGATTGAATCAATGGAAGGAAAACCCACCAAGTCGACTTTGTAAGGACTTCTTTTGAGTTGTCGAAGTCTTTTATGGCCAGAATCACCAGGTTGCTGTGAGTTTTCCGAGCTGTCTGGCCCTGTTCCAGCAGCATTCTCTCCTGACATTTCACCTGCATCTGTGGCTGGCATCTTCAGAGGTTTGTCTACGAACCATCATGGTTGTTAAGATCTTCTGGAGGGGCCCTGCTCTCGGTCCCACCACCTTCGCAATCGCGTCTGGTGGGGACGAGGGACAGGGCCTTCTCGGTGGTGGCCCCTTGGCTGTGGAACTCTCTCCCGATAGAGATCAGATTTGCCCCCTCCCTCTTGACTTTCAGAAAGATGATAAAATCTTGGCTCTGGAACTTAGCATTCTCAGATTGATGATCGAATCAATAACTGTTGACCACAAGGCGGATGGTGATGAATTTGTGATTTACCTTGACGAATTGGCTTTATGTAATTCTTGATCTGTATTTTAATGTGTTTTAATGTATTAATGTACTATGATGTTATTATGCTTTAGTTTATTTGTATATTGATTCTCTGTTGTTAGCCGGCCGGAGTCCCTCCTTGGAGGTCGAGAAGACCGGGTTATAAAAGCTCTAAATAAATAATAATAAATAATAGAGCCGGGGTCCTCAAACTTTTTAAACAGAGGGCCAGGTCACAGTCCCTCAAACTGTTGGAGGGCCAGATTATAATTTGAAAAAAACATGAATGAATTCCTATGTACATTACACATATCTTATTTGTAGTGCAAAAGACACTTAAAAACAATACAATAATTAAAATGAAGAACAATTTTAACAAATATAAACTTATTAGTATTTCAATGGGAAGTGGGGGCCTACTTTTGGCTGATGAGATAGGATTGTTGTTATTGTGTGCTTTCAAGTTGTTTCAGAATTAGGTTGACCCTGAGCGAGGGCCGGGTAAATGACCTTGGAGGGCCGCATCCGGCCCCCAGGCCTTAGTTTGAGGACCCCTGGTCTAGAGGTTTGTGGAAAATAAGGCATAATAATTTCCTTTCTATTGAAATTATTATTATTATTATTATTATTATTATTATTATTATTATTATTATTGCACCATCCCAGATGTCCATCTATTGGGGGTGCTTTGATTGTATTCCTTTACAGCAGGAGAGGGTTGGACTGGATGGCCCATGGGGTCTCTTCTAACTCTAGGACTCTATGATTCTTTAGCCGTAATTCTCCATGGACCTGTTAATGTCTTATGAGACTGGATGGCCATCTGTCGGGTGGGCTTGGATTGTATTTCTGCATGGCAGAAGGGGCTTGAACTGGATGGCCCATGGAGTCTATTCCAACTCTAGAATTCTATAGCCCCAATTCTCCATGGTCATGTTGATGTCTATGAGGCTGGATGGCCATCTGTTGGGAGGGCTTTGATTGTATTCCTTTGTGGCAGAAGTCGGTTGGACAGGATGGCCCATGGAGTCTCTTCCAGCTATAGGATTCCATAGTCCTAATTCTACAAGGACCCGTTAATGTCTATGGGGCCAGATATTCATTTGTCAGGATGGCTTTAATTGTATTCCTGCATAGCAGAAGAGGGTTGGACGGGATGGTTTTTGAGGTCTCTTCCAACTGTAGGATTCTATGATTCCATAGTCCTAATTCTCCATGTTACTTATTACTATGTATGAGGCTGGATGGCTATCTGCGGGGGAGAGTTGGATTGTGTCTTCCTTAATGATAGAAAGGAGTTGGACTGGATAATACACAGAGTCTCTTCCAACTCTAGGATCCTATGATTCTATAGCCCATGGCCCAGTTAATGTCTATGAGGCTGGGTGGCCATCTATTGGGAGGGCTTTAATTGTACCTTTCAAAGTTTGGAGGGTTTTTTTTTTAGGGGGATGAGAGTATTTGAGACCATTTCTGAATCTGTGGATATAGCAGAGACAGGACTGGGTTGCTGTGAGTTTTTCGGGCTGTATGACTCTGTTCCTGTAGCATTATTTCCTGATGTTTCACCTGCATCTGTGGCAAGCATCTTCAGAGGTCTGTTTGCTCAGAAGTCTGTTGGAAATGAGGCAAGTGGAGTGTATATATACGTGTGGAATGATGTCCAGGGTGGGAGCAAGAACCTTTGTCTCTTAAAGCAAGTATTAATATTGCAATTAGCAAACTTAAGTTGCATTGAGTAGCCATGAAGCTGCAAAGTCAATCAGTGAGGGTATCTGCATAGAGGTAGCCTGGCCTCTGTTTCCTGGAGGCACCCTCTGTTTAAGAGGTGCTAACTGGCACTTGATTGTTTTCTTTCTGGGGTTCCCCTGTTTCTGAGTTATGTCCTTTATTTACAGACTTGATTTTGGTGTTTTTTAAATACTGGTAACCAGAGAAAGGATGCCTCCAGGCAACAACACTGATTGACTTTGCAGCTGCAAGGCTACTCAGTGCTAATCAAGTTTGCCAATTGCAACATTCACATTTGCTTCAAAAAGACAAGGTTTCTTTCTCCCACCCTGGACATTATTCCACAGGTATACATGCTACTTGCCTCATTTCCCACAGACTTGTGAGCAAACCACTGAGGATGCTTGCCACAAGTGCAGGCCAAACGTCAGGAGAGAATGCTACTGGAACTTTATTTATTTATTGGCTGTATTTATATTCCACCCTTCTCACCTCGAAGGGGACATAGGTAGGATCACAGAACGTACATATACGGCAAACATTCAATGCCATTATATACTGACAAGACAGACAACTGTATGTAGAAAGAGGCATGTGTAGGCTTTTCCCATCTGGCATCTTGGAGGCTTGTGCTCGGTTCCAGCCACTGGAAGATGCTGTTGCTCCACTTTCCCTGACAAGTACCGTATATACTCGAGTATAAGCCGACCCGAGTATAAGCCGAGGGACCTATTTTTCCACAAAAAATTGGGAAAACATATTGACTCGAGTATAAGCCGAGGGTGGGAAATGCAGCCACTACTGGTAAATTTCAAAATAAAAATAGAATCCAAGAGTTGGAAAGGACCTCTAAAGGCCATGTAGTCCAACCCCCTTCATGCAGGGAAAGCACAATCAAAGCACCCCAGCCAGATGATGATCTAGACTCAATATCAATGATTGGTAATAATAAATAGAGTTGGAAGACACCCCTTGGGCCATCTAGTCCAAACTGCTTCATTCTGCCTTCAAGCAGGGAAAGCACAATCAAAGTAACCCTGTCAGATCTAGCCTCAATGTCACTTGTTAATAAGGCCATCTTGCGCTTTCCCCTTCTGGTGACTGAACGAGAAACAGAGAAGTGCGTGGCAAGGTGAGCAGGGAGGCTCACGCCTCAGTTTCTCCTCCACTCACCGTGTATGCGCCCTCCACACAGCAACCCAGCTGGCAGAGAGGCTGCGCACATGGCGAATGGGAGAGAAACTGAGATGCGCACCTCCCTCCCTGCTCATCTTGCGGTGTGCGCAGAGAACAGAGAAGCTGTGTGCAGGGCGAGTGAAGGAAAAATAGAGGCGTGCACCTCCCTCCCTGCGTGTCTTGCCGCGCGCCTCTATTTCTCCCCACTTATCACGCATGCAGCCTCTCTGCCCTCCGCGCACATAGCAAGACAAGTAGGGAGGTAGGTGCGTGACACCGTTCCCCCCCCCCCCCAATTCGCCATGCACATGCGCTAGCTGGGTTGCTGTGCGGAGAGCAGACAGGTTGTGCACAGGTCCCGAAAGCTTGGTCTCACAGCCAAGTTTTTACCATCCTTCTAAAGGACAGGAAGGAGGGAGCTGTCCTGATCTCACCAGGAAGGGAGTTCCATAGCCAGGGAGCAATCACCGAGAAGGCCCTGTCTCTCATCCCCACCAATCTTGTCTGTGACAATGACGGGATGGAAAGCAGGGCCTTCCCGGAGGATCTTAATCTTCCCGATGGATCATAGGGGACAGGAATGCTCTCTGATTGTAGGTGAACTATAAATCCCAGCAAATACAACTCCCAAATGTCAAGATCTATTTCCCCCAAACTCCACCAGTGCTCACATTTGGGCATATTGAGTATTCGTGCCAAGTTTGGTCGAGATCCATCATTGTTTGAGTCTACAGTGCTCTCTGCATGTAGGTGAACTACAACTCCCAAAGTCAAGGTCAATGGCCACAAAACCCTTCCATTATTTTCTGTTTGTCATGGGAGTTCTGTTTGCCAAGTATGGTTCAATCCCATCGTTGGTGGAGTTCAGAATGCTCTTTGATTGTAGGTGAACAATAAATCCCAGCAACTACAACTCCCAAATGACAAAATAAATCACCCCAACTCCACCAGTATTCAAATTTGGGCATATTGGGTATTTGTGCCAAATTTGGTCCAGTGAATGTGTTTTACATTTTACAGTGTATTTTACATTCTGCATATCAGATATTCACATTACGATTCATAACAGTGGCAAAATTGCAGTTATAAAATAGCAATAAAAATAATGTTAGAGTTGGGGGACGCCACAACATAAGGAACTGTATTAAGGGGTCATGGCATTAGCAAGGTTGAGAAACACCAACAACATAGATAGAGGTATAAACAGTATTCCCTCACTTATCGTGGGTGTTACGTTCCAGGACCACCCGTGAAAAGTGAAAATCCGTGAAGGAGGGACGCTCTATATGTATATCGAGTTCTGAGGGTGAGGCATAAGCGAGGAGAGATTTAAAGGCACCGCACACTTTTTTTTGGTTTTTTTATCTCTGCTTTGCTTTGCAATCTCTTTTGATTGGCTGCCTCTCTCCCAAAGCGGAGGGTGAAACACCCTTCTACATTGTTGCCAGGAGGTGGGATTAGAACACAATTCTGGGCAACAGCAACCATTCATAAACTGGGAGGCAAAAACCTGCGAAACAGTGAGTCCGCGAAAAGTGAACTGCAAAGTAGCGAGCGAATACTATATAGGCTTTTCCCATCTTCGGCACCTTGGAGGCTTGTGCTTGGTTTCGGCCACTGGAGGGTGCTGTTGCTCCATCTTCCCTGTGGAAGAGCTTTGTTTGTGAACTTCCTCCTTGATCGAATCGTCGGCATTTTTCTGGCATTTCCTTATGGGTGTCTTAAATACCTCCCTGTTTTTAAGCAGTACCTATTTATCTGGGCTAAAAGCCAGGAGCTCACCCTGACGTGGGCTTCAAAATGTCATCAGCCTTTCAGTTGGCAAGATTTACTGCAGCTGGGAGTTAACCAGCTGTGCTTAAGCCCGGCCCAGTTATTATTTTCCACTTATCACGGCTGGTAACATCATCGTCATCATCATCACCATCATGGATGATAATGATGATTATTATTATGGATTCCTTATCCAAGCTGAGCATGAGCCAACACTGTGCAGCAGCAGAAAATGCCAGTGTGATTCTAGCCTGCACACATAGGAGTTTAGATCAAGGAAAATAATGGCCTCGCCTTTGTCCCAGACTTCACCATGTCTGGTGTGGGTTGAACCCTTGTGCCGGCAGGACTGAAGACTGACGGGTCGCAGGTTCGAATCCGGGGAGAGGCGGATGAGTTCCCTCTATCAGCTCCAGCTCCTTATGCGGGGACATGAGAGAAGCCTCCCACAAGGATGTTAAAAACATCAATTCATCCAGGCGTCCCCTTGGCAACATCCTTGCAGACGGCCAATTCTCTCACACCAGAAGCGACTTGCAGTTTCTCAAGTCGCTCCTGACACAACCAAAAACAGAAAACAAAAACCATGTAATACTGTGCCTATATAGTTCATGGGTTTTGACCAACTGAATTAAGTTTGAGCCTGAAGACTCCCTGCTTTTAAGTGGTACCTATTTATCTACTCACATGTTGCTTTCAGAGTGCTAAGTAGGCAGAAGCTAGGCTAAAGGCCAGGAGCTCATCCTGACCCGGGCTTTGAACTGTCAGCCTTTTCATTGACAAGATTTACTGCAGCAGGCAGTTAACCAGCTGTGCTAAAGCCTGGCAAAAAATATTTTTATTATTATTTCTTTTCCACTTATCAGGGCTGGTTACATTGTTGTTGTTGTTGTTATGATTTCTTATCCAAACTGAGAACAAGCTAACACTGTGAAGCAGCAGCAAAGAAGGCCAACGTGATTCTAGCCTGCTGTGCTAAAGCCCATCCCTAGAACATGGACATACAGTCCAAAAAACTCACAGCAACCCAGTGATTCTTGCCATGAGAGCTTTCAATAACACTGAGATAGGACTTCCCTGGATTCCGGGAATGAGATCCTGCACGAGAATGACATTGGCCTCCTTTGCCATAAGTGGCCTCATTGTCCAAGCAAAACCTAACTCTTTTCCTTTTGTTCCTGGTTTGCACAGAACGCGGCAAAGAAGCGAGACCCCGAACAAGTGGAGATTGAAGGCGAGAACTCGGCTCCTCCTCGTAAAATCGCCCGGACAGATAGCCAAGACATGAATGAGGACACTTAAAAAACGACGACACAAAAAAACACAAAACACTCTTGCGTTTGTTTGCCTTCGGCGTTGTTTCACCTTTCCAGGCACTTCCCGTGCGGGGTCCCGATTATGGTTCATTGTATTGTTATTATTAATACTAATAATAATAATATTTCCGGTCTTTTGAACACCCACAAACGCATTCCCCTTCCCCTCCGTTCTCGGTTTGCACCACTTAGGAGCTGATTCGTATTTATTCTGAGGGGGGAGAGAAGGGGGAGCCCTTCTGTGTTTTTATTCATGATTATTTATATGCGCTTGCTCGCTCCCGTGTTGAAAATGTCACAGACGGCCCTTTAATTACATAATCAAATTCTCCTCTTTTGGGGAAGTTCCCCCTCTTATTTTAGGCGCATCGGAGCTGATTCAAAGCCTCCTGAAAATCCAAATTGTTCGGATTCCTCCAGATGCCTTTCGAGAGCAGGGATGCCAAGATGCCCCCCCCTCCCCCCAGTTTTGTTTTTTCCTTGACAGATGTGTGGCCCCCTTTTGTCTCAGTTTCTCCCAGAATTTGGTAGCCCTTTGATCATAGGTTTGCAAGCCAAACAAAAGGAAAGAAAGACCTCACGATCCCGCCGTTTCCCCTCCCCTTCTCTCTTTGTCTCATGCACCAGTCTTTGAATGGACCAGATCTGTAGAATAAAGAAGGATATTTCTCACTGTCTTCGCTCTGTTCTTACAAGCCAAAGCCAGTTCCTTTTTGGGGTGAAAATCCCATCCTTTTGTATTTGAAACCATTTCCTTTTTGGTGGTATTTATTTATCGTATCAGAAGCAAATTGAGAATGCAGTTATAATGTATAGAAAAACCACAAAGAAACTTAAAACTTGGCATTGTACTAAATGTCCTTTGACCACTTGGAGTGCCTCTGGTGTTGCTGTGAAAAGGTCCTCCATTGTGCATATGGCAGGGCTCAGGTTGCATTGTAATAGGTGGTCTGTTGGTTTGCTCTTCTCCGCACTCGCAATTTGTGGACTTCACTTTGTGGTCCCATTTCTTAAGGTTTGCTCTGCATCTCGTGGTGCCAGAGCGCAGTCTGTTCACTGCCTTCCAAGTCGCCCAGACTTCTGTGTGCCCAGGAGGGAGTTTCTCATCTGGTATTAGCCACTGATTGAGGTTCGGGGTTTTAACCTGCCACTTTTGAACTCTCGCTTGCTGAGATGTTCCTGCGAGTTTCTCAGTAGATCTTATAAAGCTATTTCTTGATTCAATGGCTTGGCATGCTGGCTGATATCTGAACAGAGAATGGGCCGGAGATGTCACTGCTTTGGTCCTTTCATTATTGGCTTCTACTTGCATGTAGTGCAATACCGGCTAAACGGCATAATTTATCTAGTGGTGTTGGACGTAGACATCCTGTGATAATGTCGCATGTCTCATTAAGAGCAATATCCACTGTTTTAATGTGATGAGATGTGTTCCACACTGGGCAGCAGAGTAGCAAAGCGCAAGGGCAGATGTCTTCCCTGTGTCTGGTTGTGATCCCAAGGTTATGCCAGTCAGCTTTCATATGATATTATTTCTAGCACCCACTTTTTGCTTAATAGTTCAAGCAGTGCTACTTGCAGGTCAGAGCACGGTCCAGGGTAACTCCCAGGTATTTGGGTGTGCTGCAATGCTCCAGTAGGATTCCTTCCCAGGTAATCCTCAGAGCTCAAGATGCTTGTATGTTCTTAAGGTGAAAAGCACATGCCTGCACTTTAGATGGATGAGAAATCAGCTGGTTTTCCCTGTAATAGGCAGGAAGAGCACCTCAAGCTTCTCAGAGCTTCTGTTCAACCATTTCAAAGCTCCCTGCTTGGGTGGTGATGGCACAATCGTCGGCATAGATGAAACTCTGTCCCTTCTGGCAGTGACTGATCATTTCTGTAAATGTTAAACATTGAGGGAGCAAGCATGCTCCCCTGAGGCAGGCCGTTCTTCTGTTTTCACCACCTGCTTCTCTGGCCCTGGAACTCAACAAAGCATTTTTGGGGGTAAATTCCTGTCCTTTCATGGTCACATTCCTGTTCTTTTGAATTCAAAGCAAGTTAAATTTCGAGTGAAATTTCTGTTCTTTCAGATCTGAAGCCAGTTGCTTTTTGAGGTCAAATTCCTATTCTTTTGAATTCAAAACCATTTTGGGGATTTATTTATTTATCATGTCAGGAGCAGACCAAACAGTTGTACTGTGATTTTTTTTAAACAAACAAACAAACAAAACAAAACACAAATTTTGCAAGCTTGGTAGTTGATTAAATGTCCTTTGACCAGTATCTGGCCACTTGGAGTCCCTCTGGTGTTACTATAAGAAGGTCCATCGTGCATGTGGCAGGGCTCAGGTTGCATTGCAGCGGGTGGTCAGTGGTTTGCTCTCCTCCACACTCGCATGTCGTGGATTCCACTTTGTCGCCCCATTTCTTAAGATTGGCTCTGCATCTCGTGGTGCCAGAGCACAGTCTGTTCAGCGCCTTCCAAGTCGCCCAGTTTTCTGTGTGCCCAGGGAGGAGTCTCTCATTGGGTATGCCCAGGGAGGAGTCTCTCATTGGGTATGAGTTTCTGGGTTTTAGCCTGCCACTTTTGGACTCTCGCTTGCTGAGGTGTTCCAGTGAGTGTCTCTGTCGATCTTAGAAAACGATTTCTATTTTGGGGATAAAATTCCCATTTTTTCAGATCCGAAAGTAGTAGCCATTTTCTTAATGTTAAAAGTACAGTGCAGTATGAACTGCAGCGATACATTTGAATACTTATTGTACCTATATTTATATTATATTTTATAAACTTCCATCTAATACATAAAACGGTATGTTAAATGTAAGTAAGGGGCTTTTATTATTTTTATTAGTAACTAACTTGTGTCCCTGGCGTTGCCCGGGTTATTAGAAGACGTCATTTTTTTTTATTTTACAAAATGCATAGGGTTGTGGGTGAACTACAACTTATGTCATGCCAGGTTAACCCCCAGAAACACAAATTGTGGCATATCGGGTACAGGTGCCAAATTTGGTGCAGATCCATTGTTGTTTGCATTCACAGTGCTCTCTGGATGTAAGCGAACTATAATTCCTATAAATCAAGGTGAACTTCCCCCAAAGCCCACCTGCATTTTTTGTTGGTCATGGGGGTTCTGTGTGCCAAATGAGGTCTAGGGCCATCATTGGTGTGGTGCAGAGTGCTCTTTGATTGCAGGTGAACTATAACTCCCAGTACCTACAACAGCTATAGATCAAGGTGAATTCCCCCAAAACCTCTCCTGTATTTTCCATTGGTCATGGGGGTTCTGCGTGACAAATGTGGTCCAGGTCCATTGTCAGTGAAGTCACAGTGCTTTGACTTGATGCAGGGTGAACTACAACTTCCATCATATGGAGTCAATCCCTCAAACTCCTCCAGTTTGTGTCGTTGCTGATTACTCCTGCTGTTGTTGTGCAGACAGAATTGAAAAGAGTAGGAAAGGTTAAGGGAGAGGTAGTGGGCAGTCATGCAAATTCCCCAACAATGGAGAGAATAAGGATCACTGGGATGTCTGGTGGAGGAAACACATAAAATCTAGCATGAAATTGTCCCCGTATGAAAGCCTTCACTTGGGTAGTGGGCGCTCACTGAAACCTGCCATGTCATTGGAGGGAAGGCCATTGGTGTATCCTGAGGGGTAGGGGCTATAGCTGTTGGTGAAGGCATCCCAGCCACACACTTTCATACTTATTTTCACTTTTATTACTGTATATACTCGAGTATAAGCCGAGAGGGATTTTTTCAGCCTAAAAAAAGGGCTGAAAAACTAGGCTTATACTGTCAAGCTTATTTATTATTGAATTCTGTTGTTGTTGACGTTGTTATTATTACATTTATCATTTTACTCTTATTACATTTATTATTTTACTTTATTATTATTATTATTATTACATTTGTTATTTCACTCTATTGGAAAGATACATAAGGAAATTTCCATTGAAGGTGAGAATAATGGTTTAATCAGAGTTGGACAGTCTTATCTTAAATTACACTTTTATGTAAATATTCAAAAACATTTAGCCTTCTAATGCCTCAATTGATGTAATTGTATCGGTATCTATTTATATTTTGAAACTGACCAGTAGCTGCTGCATTTCCCACCCTCGGCTTATACTCAAATCAATCCGTTTTCCCAGTTTTTTCTGGTAAAATTAGGTGCCTCAGCTTATATTCGGGTCGGCTTATACTCAAGTATATACGGTATGTGTATAGAAGATTATATTTTATAAACTTACATCTAATCTAATATATAAAATAGTATGTTAAATGTAAGTATTGGGGGGGTTTTTTGGTATTATTTTTATTAGGGCAACCTTATATTTTGGCAATGCTTTGACCAGAAATGACTGGAGGGAGGGACTATATTAATAACAACAGTAATAATCATCATCATAATATGATGGTTGTGGATTACCAAGGAGTGCGGTTTCGGGAGCGTTGTTCCCAACGAATAGGGTGCCAAACAGCTCAAAACATGCAGGTTTTTTCCATCTTGTTGAAATATATTTTTATTGCATTTCTGCTGGTTTTACAAAAATATGACAAAAAAACTTAAAAAGAAACCGAGATCCTCCCCCTCCCGTATTTCTTTTCTCCCCCTTCCCCAACATCATACATACATAAATAAACAAACAAAAGGCAGCACAAAATTAATAAATAAGGACGTTAAGGATTCCTCCTATCCCCACCGACCCGTTTTAAGACATGAAATGGGCTCGCGGCAAAGAGAGAGAGATCCGGGTTGGAGGTTCACCATGGAGGAGGATGGAAGGGAGAAGCCCAAATATTACCCTCCCAGCCCTTTGCTCAGAAGCGTTTCTGGGTTTTGTAAAGCTTTAAGATGCGGACCCGAGTGCGAAACCACCACTGACGGGCACCGGAGCCCACAAAACTTGACTTCCCTTGCACCCGAGTCTCATGCAAGCGGCGTTATTGCTGTGGCGAAAGAGCTCCAAGGCATGGCAAGCACCAAAAGAAAGGAAGAATAAAGAGGTCCGTTTGGATCTCCGTTGCCAAGCGGCCACCCTCTTTGTCCTTCCTTTGCAGAATTAAAAAAAAAAAGGGTTGGAAACGTAATGGAGCGGCATTCGAAAGAAAGAACGATAAGAGAATGGTTCTGGATTCGGTTCATTCAAATGCCCCGACTTCCCTCTTCCTCCGTCGTATTTGAACCCCAGTTTGGACACTCCCTTCTCCGCTACGGATCCGCTTCGTTGCCCGACGGAGGGGACTTCCGTGCCCAAAGCATTCATTGCGTTCGATCCACGAAAGCACAATGCAGCGGCCATGGCTTTGCGCAAAATAAGCCCCTCCCTACCCACCCCACCCCGATTTTCAAAGTAATTTCTCTATTCCTACAGTGACCACATTTACCACCCCCCTCCCGCCCCATATTATTCCTTCCTTTTCCTCCCCTTCGTCAAGAAAGTCCGTATTATTGCGAGGAATACGAATTTTCGCCTCCGGCAAAAAACAAATCTTTTTTGCTGTGGAATTGTTCCGAAAAATAAATAAAAGGGGGTGCGTTTAGTGCAAGAAGCAAACCAGAAATGTGGACCCCGCGGGTTTATTCTCCAAGCAGAAGACAAAGAGGGCGAGCGGTTTTACCCCTCAATGTGTCATGGTAGTTCATGGGAGCAGAATGGAACGGGGGTACGGACGGGGAATTCGCAACGAGCAAAAAAAAAAAAAAAAGCACCAAAAGGAAAAAAGAAAATTTCCCATCAGAACCAGTGAAGGGCCTTGGGTGAACTGAATAGCTTATAGCGGTCCCTTTCCGCTCTAAAATCTCCTCTTCTGGGCTCATATTTTTGACCTCTTTTTTTTGGGGGGGGGGGGGGATCAAGTGGGAAGGTTTTGGGTGCAAATCTCTTACTAGTAGTCTCACAACCTGCAAAGGAGAACATAGATTTACTAAGTTGGTTTCTTGCTTTCTTTTCCAGTCCTTACAGGGCCAGGCCTCAAAGAAAGCAGGTTCCTTTTCCCCATCTGCTGAAGGAATAATTAATTCCATCTGTATCTGATATAACTACAAAAGGCATGGGTTCCCTAGATCTCACTGTGGGAAGTTGAACCATTTTGGGGTTTTCTTGGAACGGTTCGGAGTCTCCCCAACTTCTCTAATGCTGTATTGACCCCACTTTGAGATTGCTCTAACTCTCCTAGTTTGTGGGAGACTTTGGATACGCTTGTTTACATCCCCCCTCGAGTCACCAAACCAAAAAGGATGGGGAAAAATGGCATGCGGATTGGCCTTTTCGAGGGACAGAGACATATAGAGAGATTCCTTTGCAATCCTGCAGACTTTCAGTACTTATCTCCAAAACCCTGAACCAATGGCTAGAGGGGGACATTGAGGAAGGGTCTTAAAACCCCCTTTCTGGGCTAGAGTCAACAATTGCCCTCTTATTCCAAATGTTGATTCTGCTTGGAGAACAAAACGGCGGCCGAATTTCTTTCCCGCCTGCCCCAAGTCTGAACCCGAATGTGATCTGCTAAAGTTTGTGGTCCTCCTCAGCCGCGGTTCGGATCTCGACCTCCTCGGCCGCCTCCTCATCGGCCACTCCGTTGAGTTGAGAACGCAGCGCCGGGGCCCCGTTTCCCCCCTCGGACTTGCTGAAGTTAAAAAGTTTCCCCGGGTTGAACGGCTTGGTGGGCGACTGGACCTTCTCGGCCTCCCTCTTCATCTCCGGCGACTTGAGGAACTTGAAGCTGAGGAAACCAGGGAGTTTGTTGTCAGCAGAGGAGCCGGTCGGGGATTGCGCTGCTGTCCCGCCTCCTGCTGCTGCTGCTGTTGCGCCCCCGGATAAGAACTTCCCCTGCAGTGGGATGATCTGCTTCAGCTTCATGACGTTGTTGGTGGCCAACAAGGAGCTGGGCCGCTTGGGCTTCTCCGCGCCATGAGGGCCGCCTCCTTTGCCTTTGCCTTGGCTCTTTTCCGGGCCCGTTTGATCTGGGCCAGTGTCACCCCCTTTGCCCTCCTCCCGGCCTTCGCGCTCCTTGCGGGCGGCGTGGTACTCGGCGTGACGCTGCCGCTCCTCTTCCTCCCGCTTGCGGCGCTGCTGTTGCTGGAAGTGGTGTTGCGCCTGGCGCTCGTGCTTCTGCAGAGAGAGAGAGAGAGGGAGAGACGGGTTCCAGTATTGTTCGGAAAAGGGTCAAGCTTTCCATGGGCAAACTTTGGCTGGTAGGCTGTTAGGAATTGTGGGAGTTGAAGTCCAAAGCCGAAGTTTGCCCATGCCTGCTCTAAACACCAGAAGACAATGGACTCAAACACCTAAACATTAGGAAGAACTTCAGAACTGTCCAGTGATGGAAGACACTGCCTGGGAGTGCAATGGAGACCTGAAAGTCATCTGTTTGGAGGGGTTTGATTGTATTCCTGCATGGCCAAAGAGGTTTGGACTGGACAGCCTTTGGGGCTCTCTTCCTACTCTAGGATTCTATGATGATGAAGATGATGATGATAACAATGATGATGATGTAATCTGTCCTATCTATCTATCTATCTAATCCATCATATCCTATCTGTCATATCTATCTATATGGAGCCCCTGGTAGTGCAATGGGTTAAACCAGGGGTCCTCAAACTTTTTAAACAGAGGGCCAGGTCACAGTCACTCAAACTGTTGGAGGGCCAGATTATAATTTGGAAAAAAAAACCATGAATGAATTCGTAGTGCAAATAATACTTAAAAACAATACAATAATTAAAATGAAGAACAATTTTAACAAATATAAACTTAATAGTATTTCAATGGGAAGTGTGGGCCTCCTTTTGGCTAATGAGATAGGATTGTTGTTGTTGTTGTGTGCTTTCAAGTCGTTTCAGACTTAGGTTGACCCTGACCAAGGGCTAGATAAATGACCTTGGAGGGCCGCATCTGGCCCTCGGGCCTTAGTTTGAGGACCCCTGGGTTAAACCCTTGTGCCGGCAGGACTGAAGACCAACAGGTCAAAGGTTCAAATCAGGGGAAAGCACGGATGAGCTCCCTCTGTCAGCTCCAGCTCCCCATGCAGGGACATGAGAGAAGCCTCCCACAAGGATGGTAAAACATCAAAACATCCGGTGTCCCCTGGGCAACGCCCTTCCAGATGGCCAATTGTCTCATACCAGAAGCAACTTGCAGTTTCTCAAGTCACTCCTGACATGGAAAAAAATCTATATATCCTTTCTATCTGAGCTATCATATCCTATCTATCATATCCTAAATATCTGTCTGTCTGTCCATCTATCTATCCTATCTAATCTATCATATCCTAAATATCTATCCGTCCGTCCAGCCATCCATCCATCCAATCAATCTAATCTATCATATCCTAAATATCTATCTATCCTATCCTATCCAATCTATCATATCCTAAATATCTGTCCATCCATCCATCCAATCAATCTAATCTATCATATCCTAAATATCTATCTATCCTATCCTATCCTATCATATCCTAAATATCTGTCCATCCATCCAATCAATCTAATCTATCATATCCTAAATATCTATCTATCCTATCCTATCCAATCTATCATATCCTAAATATCTGTCCATCCATCCATCCATCCAATCAATCTAATCTATCATATCCTAAATATCTATCTATCCTATCCTATCCTATCCTATCATATCCTAAATATCTGTCCATCCATCCATCTATCTATCCATCCTATCTAATCTATCATATCCTAAATATCTATCTATCTATCTATCTATCTATCTATCTATCTATCTATCTATCCTATCTAGTCTATCATATCCTATCTTATCTATCTAACCTATTTATCTAATCCAAGGGTTCTCAAACTTGTTCAGCTGCAGAGCCCTTTTTGAAGCAAAGGTTTCTCATGAAGCCCCAATAAATGTTTATGTATTATACTATATATTATATATAATGTATATATATCGGGCATGGGCAAACATTTGGACACAGGGGCAGCAGATGGATGGAGAATGTTTGTGGGAACTCATTGATAAAAAAAAATGAACTAATTCCTTTTCTGCACCTCACACAGATCTCGTTTGTGGTGCAAAAAAAGAAAGGAAGAACAAAACTATTTAAAACAAAGGAACAATTTTAAGCAACATAAAATGTAACCATATTTTGGTGCAGTTTGAGAACCGCTGATGTAGAGGCGGCTGGATGGCCATCTGTCAGAAGTGCTTTGATTGTAATCCCACCTGGATGGGGGTCTCTTCCTACTCTAGGATTCTATCATTATCATCATGAAGCAGAGGCTGGATGGTCATCTGTTGGGAGGGCTTTAATGGTGTCTTCATGACAGATAGGAGTTGGACTGGATGGACCTTGAGGTCTCTTTCAACTCTATTATTATTATTATTATTATTATTATTATTATTATTATTATATACACAACAAGATTAGTACACAGCAGACAATATCACTCTGCTGGCTGTTGTATTGGATCACACGTTGGACACTTCCCAAGTGTCTAGGACGGTGTGATGTATTGGCAAATGATGTGTGCAGATCCCAGTAAGGTGGCCTTCTGCAGCTGGCAGATGGTAATTTTGTCAGCACCTATTGTGTTTAAGTGCAGGCCAAGGTCTTTAGGTACTCCACCCAGTGTGCCGATCACCACTGGGACCACCTTGACTGGCTTGTGCCAGAGTCTTTGCAGTTCAGTCTTTAAATCCTCATATCGTGTCAGCTTTTCCAGTTATTTCTCTTCAATCCTGATGTCACCTGGGATTGCAACATCGACGATCCATTATTATTATTATTATTATTATTATTATTATTATTATTTTCCCCACATTAACCCTAAAGGCCATCTACTCAAACTCCCTTCTGCCATGAAATACCTAAAAATATAAATCCAACCTTGGTTTAAAGACCTCCAAAGAAGGAGAGGCATCCTCTTCCACTTGCATTGGAAGTGACCCCTAAAGGCCATCTAGTCCAACCTCCTGGTGCGAGGTAGGAAGGCGCCAACTGAAGCATTCCCCAAAATATATCCATCCAAACTCAGTTTCAAGATCTTCAAAGGTAGCCTTTTGACCAATCAAAATACTTTAAAAGGCGCTCACCTTAAAGGCCTCCCTCCGCTGATACTCCAGTTTGGCCATTTCTTCGGCGACCCAGCCGGGAACATCTGGGATGGCCACTTGGATGATGTATTTGAGCAAAAGGGCAAAATGCTGTGGGGGGTGGGGGGGGGGGGGAGAGAGAAAAACAGTAGCAGGAAATTAATGCTGCCCTTTGCTTGGGGTGATGGGACCTGGAGTAGCAGGATGTTAATGCTGCTCTTGGCAGGGGGGATGCGACCTGGAGTAGCAATAAGTTAATGCTTCTCTGCAGGAGATGATGGGACATGGAGTAGCAGGAAGTGAATGCTGTTCTTTGCAGTAGGTAATAGGACGTGGAGTAGAAGGAAGTGAATGCTGTTCTTTGCAGTAGGCGATGGGACCTGGAGTAGCAGGAAGTTAATGGTTCTCTGCAGGGGATGATGGAACATGGAATAGCAGGTAGTTAATGCTGCTCTTGGCAGGGGGTGATGATGGGACCCAAAGTAGCACCAGGTTAAGGCTGCTCTTTGCAGGGGGTGATGGGACCTGGAGTAGCAGGATGCTAATGCTGCTTTTTGCAGGAGATGATGGCTCCTGGCGTAACAGGAAGTTAATGCTGCTCTTGGCAGGGAGTGATACAACCCAGAGTAGCAGGGAGTTAATGCTGCCCTACTCACCTCCAGTACCACCACGGAAATGATGGCTCCCTCGGGGCTGAGCCATGGGAACAGGCGCTGTAGTTGCCCGCACTGACCGATCAGGTAGCAATTGACCATAATGGCCAACAGCCCCATGGCTTCCATCACCTTCTGCAGGAAGAGAAAAGGAAAGGGTTCATCTGCAGGGCAGCAAAGGCACCCTGGGAGTCATAGCCCTTGGCAAGAATGAATAATAATAAATAATAATAATAAATAAATATAATAAATCATAATACATAAGAATGAAGCAACAAATAACACTGATAATAAATCTCCATTCTGACTGGGTTTAAAAAATATATAAAATAATAATAAATTGGCAAATACATATCTATATATATAAAAATGCACTGTGCATAATGAGTACCCTAAAAACAAAAGAACCAATGAACGAAATCACACCAAATTTGGCAACAAAACATCTCACAACACAAGGAGTGACCATCACTCAAAAAATTATGATTTTGTCATTTGGGAGTTGTAGTTGCTGGGATTTATAGTTCACTTATAATCAAAGAGCATTCTGAACTCCATCAACGATGGAATTGCACCAAATTGGCACACAGGACTCCCATGACCATCAGAAAATACTGGAAGGGTTTGGTGGGCATTGACCTTGGGTTTGGGAGTTGTAGTTCACCTACATCCAGAGAGCACTGTGGACTCAAACAATGATGGATCTGGACCAAACTTGGCACAAGCACTCAATACGCCCAAATATGAACACAGAGGGAGTTTGGGGAAAATAGGCCTTGGCATGTGGGAGTTGTAGTCACTAGGATTCACAGTTCACCTACAATCAAAGAGCATTCTGAACCCCACGAACAACGGAATCGGGGCAAACTTCCCACACCGAACCCCCATGACCAACAGAAAATACTTGAGGTCATCCAGTCCAACTCTCTTCACCAGGGCAAGAAAATGTACTCAGAGCCCTCCTGACAAAGAACCATTCAGTCATAAATATAGATAGATAGATAGATATGATTCACACACAGAGATATAGTATCATAGATTTGAAAGGGACCCCTAAAGAAGGACTATGATATGTTGCATATTCCAGAGTAGGAAAACCAGACAATCTCCACATCAACACTGACAAAGAAACAGCAAGAAATACTGTTCACGCACAAGCAGAAAGAAATTACATATATTAGAAACCAATACTTTCTCATTACTTTATTTTCCAGATCACCAGACTGGGCCACAACAACGCGTGGCAGGGGACGGCTAGTATTATATAAATATATAATAGTGGCAATATATACGAGCCTATGCCTGGGTCTAGCACAAGTGAGGCCTGTTGGGAATAGTAAGTCTCAAAACAACAAGAAGATTAAATGGGCCTCGATTGACCGACCGACCTGCCACTCCCCGATGCTCTCCACCCGCTGACCGAAGGGCCGCTGGAGCCCCGTGCAGAGCTTGAAGGCATCACTCCGGATCTCGATGACGTTGTTGATCAGGGCACAGAGGGCGGCCAGCGGGAAAGATGAGGAGAAGAGCACCACGTACCCGAACTGGATGAACATCTCCTGGTAGTCCTGGAAGGTGTCCTGGGCAGGTGGAAAGAACAGAAGGCAAGTGGGCTTTGTGTGATGGACAGAATATGAGAGGTTGGTTTGAATGAAACTATATGAAAGGTGTATGGCTGGGGCCTATATAGATCAATCCCCATAGAGGCTAGAGATGGTATCCCAAGATTGAAGCCTGGGATACTACAAAAAGGAGGAGAAGAACTGATAAATTGGAATCAAAAGTTGCTGAACTGCTGACATGACCAGAGACAAATGATTCACTCTTGGTGGATAACAACACGTTTACATGATGAGACCCAGGAAGCTAATGCTGCTTTTAGCAGGGGATGATCGGACCTGGAGTAGCAGGATGTTAAGACTGATCTTTGTAGGGGGTGATGGGGTCCACAGTAGCAGGATGCTAAGGCTGCTCTTTGTAAGGGATGATGGGACCTGGAGTAGTTGGAGGCAAAGGCTGCTCTTTGTAAGTGATGATGGGACCTGGAGTAGGAGGAAGTTAAGGCTGCTCTTTGCAGGGGATGATGGGGCTCAGAGTAGCAGGATATTAAGGCTGCTTTTTACTGGGGATGATGGGATATAATAATAATAATAATAATAATAATAATAATAATAATACTTTATTTATACCCCGCCACCATCTCCACAAGGGACTTGGAGCGGCTTACATGAGGCCAAGCCCAACAACACATCAATAAAAACAAGCAATAGGCAAAATAAACAATACAATTAATATAACTCACACATAGACAATAACACACAAGGATTTAAAAACCTATGGCCAAGCCAGATATAATAGTTAAAACTTTAAAAATAAACGCTGGACATGAACAGAGGTAGGATGTATCTAGAAGGAGGGTTTTAAATGAAAAGTAGAGAGCAACCCAACGGGTAATTAAAGTATTTCCATACTTTAATTCATTAGCAGGATGTTAAGGCTGCTCTTTGCAGGGAGTGATAGGGCCTAGAGTAGTAACTATCCTTTCGTCTCCTTTCTCCCTTTTTCTGAGCACATGGCAAGTCCTCCTGTGAGCATGGAGGGAGACAAGTTGCTTCCATAAAGAGAGAGTGAGCGAGTGTGTGTTAAGACAACTATGCCCTAACTTTTCTATATAGAAATGTATATTCAATAAATCCTTCCAAAACTTTTCAAACTTGACTCCGTATATAAATTTGCCGGAGCACATTTGCTCGACGGCTGGCACTCGAAGCTTCTAAACCAGGCATGGGCAAACTTTGGCCCTCCGGGTGTTTTGGACTTCCACAACTCCTAACAGCCTACCCGAGGGCCAAATGACCCCACTTCCCTCCCTCCCTGCAGCCTTACCTCATACTTCTTCATGCAGCTCTCCACCTCGGCTTGGGCCAGCTGCGTGGTGAAGCTCTCGGCCGGCGGGTCGATCCACGAAGAGCGGGCGTTCCTCCGCCGTTGGCGCTCCTCCTCCTCCTCCTCTTCCTCGCCTTCCTCCTCCTCCTCGCCCCCCACGGGGTTCCGGGCCCCTCGGCGCCTCCGTGGCCGCAAGACCACCGCCTCCATCATCAGGCCCTTGAGGGGGCTCCCTGGGACCCCACCACCACTGCCCTCTTCTTCCTCCTCGTCATCTTCACCCAACTCAAACACAGAGGCCGGGTCCATGCCTTTCTCCACCATGGTGGGGCTGCCCTCCTCCAGGAAGCTGGACTCCTCATTCCCCAACCCACCACCGGCCTTGCGCTCAGCCTTCTCAATGAAGCTGACCTTCTTCAGCTTCAGGCCACAGTCCAGGAGGCTCTCGTCCTCCGAGTCAGAGTCCTTCTGCTCTTCCTCATCATCCTCGTCCTCGTCCTCGGGGGCCCCGCAGCCGCCATTCAGGCATTTCTTCTCCCCGTTGGGTGCCCCCCTCGTCCCAGCCTCCGCCTTTGCGGCACGCCTCCGAGGGCCCCCCCACTTCTGGGCCAGCAGCTTCAGGAGGGTCTGGGCTGCCTCCCGGAGGTGCTGCGGACTGAGGTCGCCCCGCTTGAACTTGGAGTAGAGGTGGGGCTGGGAGACCTCCTTGACGTTCTGCAGGAACTGGCGGGTGATCAGGAGCGTGGCCAGCATCTGCGGAGGGAAACACAACAGAGAGGGAGAGAAAGAAGGGGCCCCGGGATGGAGGACCAACCACCCCGGGTCCCTCTCCAATCCTACAATTCCAGGAGACACACATATCCTAGCATTCGTGGTCCATATGGCCTGGCATGGAGGGAAAGTGGGGTGCCAAATGCAATCACCACAGACAGATGGACCCTAACATTTGGGGTACATAAGGGCTGGCATGGAGGGCAAGTGGGGCACCAACAACAATACCAGTAATTACAGATTCCCCAACATTCAAGGTATATAAGACTTGGCATGGAGGGAAAGTGGGGTGCCAAATGCAGTCACCACAGACAGATGGACCCTAACATTTGGGGTACATAAGGGCTGGCGTGCACCCAATGCAATCCTAATGGACAGACAGACCCCAGACATTTGAGGTCTGGAAAGCATGGAAGAAAAGAGGGGCACCAACCATAATCTCAGGAGATAATCTCAGGAGAATTCGTAGTACACAAGGCCTGGCACAGAGGGCAAGTGGGATGACAAATGCAATTGCCTAACATGTAAGATACATATAAGGACTGACATGTGGGAAAAGTGGGGTGCCAACTATAATGGCAGTAATTACACAGATTCCCCAACATTCAGGGTATATAAATTACTATTATTATTACCATTATCATTATTAGTATATAACAACAACAACAATAACGGCATGGAGGGAAAGTGGGATGCCAAATTCAATCGCCAACAGACAGATGGACTCTAACACTTGGGGTACATAAGGCCTGGCATGGAGGGAAAGTGGGGCACCAACTACAATACCAGTAATCACACAGATATCCCAGCATTCAGGGTATAATAATAATAATAATAATAATAATAATAATAATAATAAATATAATGACATGGAAAAGGAAAGACATATTATGCACCAGAAATCCTTCAATAATAATAATAATCATCATCATCATCATCATCATCATCATTATTATCATTATCAGTATTAAATAATGATGATGATGCTGGCATGGAGGGAAAATGGGGCACCAACTACAATACCAGTAATTACACAGATATCCCAACATTCAGGGTACATTAATAATAATAATAATAATAATAATAATAATAATAATATAATGACATGGAGAAGGAAAGAGATATTATGCATCAGAAACCCTTCATTATTATTATTATTATTATTATTATCATCATCAGTATTAAATAATGATGATGATGATGATGGCATGGAGGGAAAGTGGGGTGCCAAATTCAATCGCCAACAGACAGATGCACCCTAACATTCGGGATACATAAGGGCTGGCATGGGAGGAAAGTGGGGCACTAACTACAATGCCAGTCATTACACAGATTTCCCAACATTCAAGGTACATAATAATAATAATAATAATAATAATAATAATAATATAATGACATGGAAGGAAAGTGAGGTGCCAAATGCAACTGCCAACAGACAGATGGACCCTAATATTGGGGTACATAAGAGCAGGCATGTAGGGGAATTGGGGGGCCAACTACAATGCCAGTCATTACACAGATTTCCCAACATTCGAGGTACATAAGGCTTGGCAAGGGGTAAAGTGGGGTGGCAAAAGCCATCGCCATAGACACATGGACCGTAACTTTTGGGGTATGTAAAGCCTGGCGTGGAGGAAAAGTGGGTTTCCAATTGCAATTGCATAACATTTGGGGTGTTGTAGACCAGTCTGAGGCTTCTAAAGCTGATGGGTACACTAATGATTTAGAGAGGATTGTGTGATTGCCTGTAGGATTTCCTGGGGCATGAAGTGATGAAAATTCAAGCCAGAGAATTATGCTTCTTTCTATGAGAAATCTGACTCGGAAAGTACAGAGCTTCAAGGTTAGTCATAGGAGCCAGAAACTGCAACTTTAAACAAGGAGTTGGGTGAAGTTTATTATTATTATATCGTCCTACGATAGCACATTTGGCTCTAGTGTTTTAATGAATATCTCATTAGGCTTGGGTAACCATGGAAAAATTTGGTTCTAAAGTCGTTTTGTTTTTAGGGGGCCCTTGCGTTTCATTTTTTTTAATAATTCCGAAATTTTCCTTTAAAAAATTTCGAAATTTACGAAATTTCGTAAAATTACGAATCGATTCGTTAATGGCGGACGAGATTGCGCAATATGCTAAAAAAACCTCCAAATGGGACAGGAGGAACTTCTGAAGTTTCCCTCTCCCTCTGTTGTTGACTGTTGGTGTGATAAAACAAACAACAACTATAAAACTTGCACCAGACATACGAAAATAATTACGAAATAATTACGAAATAATTACGAAATAAATTGAAAAAATTGTTTCCAATCTTTATTACTCCTCACACAATTCCTGCATGGCTCAATATTGGATCGTAAACTAATTTAAATACGAATTAATAATGAATTACGAAATTAACAAACGAAACTGCCCAAACCTATATCTCATCATTGAGGAGTGTCATTGTTCAAAACATACAAAAAACAAAGTTTCTGGAGTAGAACGATGGCTTTCCGAGTAAGGAGCGGATAATTAAACAGGAAATAACACTTTCAAACCAGGTACGGAAAACGTTTCCCATTCAGAGGCCCCCACTCCCCAGCCCATCGTCCCCAAGGCTCCTACTTTGGCCTCGGCCCGCCGCCAAGAAAAGCCCAGCCAGCGCTTAAAGGAAATGAAGGAGAGACGAAATTGGAGGAAAATGGAGGGAAGGACGGCGTCTTTGAGCTGACGCACCAGGCTTTGGAAGAGGGAGAAGATGACCAGGAGCTGAGGATCGGGAGATGGATGGATGGAAGGAGGGAGAGAAAGAAAGAAAGAAAGAAAGAAAAGGAGAGACGGACAGACAGGAAAAGAAAAAGAAAAGGAAGGAAAAAAATTAAAAAATCCAACGCAACCGAAACTGAAACACAAATAAAATACGTGCAAAGAGACAATGGATGATGAAACCCAGCGTTCCCAATCCCTACCTCCTTCAGCCGCTCCATGTCCTTGAGGTAGAATCCAATGTAGAAAAGACTTAGGTAGGAATTTACAAATTGGAACTGTTTAGAGGCAAAAAAGGGGAAGAAAGGGAGAGAAGGGGTGAGAAAAGTGCGTCTCTTGGGAGGACTAGATGACCCTTGGAGGTCCCTTCCAATTCTAAAGGAAACAGTGGGTTGGGTTCTCTGTCTGAAACCAAGGTTTTGTCTTGTCAGAAATATTAAAAATTAACTAGGCATTTTCAATTACAAAAATGTGAGTCAAACGCTGAAAGTTTGTAGGTCGAAGCCTGTTAAGTGTTAGTTTGACTCAGGGAGGGAAATCCTCACTCTGTGTGAGGCTCCTCTGTGAGACAGGCCTCACAGTATGAGGAAGGCATGATATGAGAAGGCCTGGTATGAGAGAAGCCTCATGTGTAAAGCTCCAGTATGAAGGCTGCTGTGTGTAAAAAGCTAGTGTGTGAAGCTACAGTGTAAGTTTGTTCTGAGAGAAGCCTTGTGTGAGAAAGCTCCAGTGCAGTACTGTCAGTGTGACTTAAGCAACGTGCAGTCATTGAATTTTTGACAGAAATATGTCTTGTCAGAAATATTAAAAATTAACTAGGTATTTTCAATTACAAAAATGTGAGTCAAGCACTGAAAGCGTTTGTAGGTCGAAGCCTGTTAAGTGTTAGTTTGCCTCAGGGAGGAAACTCCTCACTCTGTGTGAGGCTTCTCTGTGAGGCAGGCCTCACAGTATGAGGAAGGCATGATATGAGAAGGCCTGGTATGAGAGAAGCCTCACGTGTAAAGCTCCAGTATGAAGGCTGCTGTGTGTAAAAAAGCTCCAGTGTAAGTTTGTTGTGAGAGAAGCCTTGTGTGAGAAAGCTCCAGTGCAGTACTGTCAGTGTGACTTAAGCAGTGTGCAATCATTGAATTCTTGACAGAAATATTGACAGAAATATGTCTTGTCAGAAATATTAAAAATTAACTAGGTATTTTCAATTACAAAAATGTGAGTCAAGCACTGAAAGTTTGTAGGTCGAAGTCTGTTAAGTGTTAGTTTGCCTCAGGGAGGAAACTCCTCACTCTGTGTGAGGCAGGCCTCACAGTATGAGGAAGGCATGATATGAGAAGACCTTGTATGACAGAAGCCTCGTGTGTAAACCTCCAGTAAAAAAGCTACTGTGTGAAGCTCCAGTGTAAGTTCATTGTGAGAGAAGCCTTGTGTGAGAAAGCTCCAGTGCGAAGGCTGCTGTGTGTATAAGGGTTGAATGAAAAGTAATGCCTCCACCTTCGTTACTTGGGTTTGGGTGGGAATATTTTTAATAAATCAAACGTAGAAATAATCCTTAGAATGTGCTCTTTAACTACCACTATTTACTTTCCCACGTAATCACCAGACAATTGGATAAATTTCTGCCAATGATGGATAAGATTATTAAATATCAAATTAGATTATGATTTATTTATTTACTTATTTAATTTAACCCCGTCCTTCTCAACCTCCGCAGAGGGACTCAGAACAGCTTCCAATAGGCAACAATTCAATGCCAAACATAATATAAAACACATAATAAATGCATCCACAAAATTAAAATAATTATAAATATACATTAAGAACCCACTCAGCAGATTAAAATTGCCAGAATTAAAATCGTCATCCAAAGCAGTCCAAGTCTGGTCCAATAAAATCTTGTCTTTCCCAGTAAACAAACTGTTCTGTGAACGCTTGATCCCATAACCGGGATTTAAGCTTCCTCCGGAAGGTCAGGAGGGAGGGGGCAGATCTACCTTCATTGGGGAGAGAGCTTCACAGCTGAAGGGCCACCACGGAGAAGGCCCTGTTTCTCGTCCCCACCAAACGCGACTGCGATAGCGGTGGGACCAAGAGCAGGGCCTCCCTGGATGATCTTATGGTCCTAGATGGTTCGTAGGGGGAGTTACGTTCAGATAGGTAAACTGGGCCGGAACCGTTTAGGGTTTTATAGGTGAGCACCAGCACTTTGTATTGAGCCCAGAAGCTAATAGGCAGCCAGTGGATTAAGCACTAACAAATTAAGAACTGAAACATCATGTTTTACAACAAATCGACAGAAAAAGCAGTTTGATACACAGTAACATTATGTAGTAATTACTGTATTTATGAATTTAGCACCAAAACAGACAAGGGTTCTTTCTTTCTCCCACCCTGGACATTATTCCGGGCATAATACAGAACTTTGGATGAGTGAAGGTTGGATAAGTGAGACTTTACTGTACTAAAAAAACCCCTCAAAAATCAAAATAGTAATTAAAGAGCAACACTCAAAAATGGGGAATTTTCAGACAAGAATCAATCAGGGCCAGCTAACACCTCCCAACCAAACATTTCCCCAGGCACAAAGCAGCCAGGTTTTGAAGCTGCAAGGCCATTCAATTCTAATCAAGGTGGCCAAGTGCAACATTCACGCTTGCTTCAAGCAGACAAGAATTCTTTCTCCCACCCTGGACATTCCACAGGTATATAAACCTCACTACCTCTGAGGATGCTTGCCATAGATGCAGGGGAAACATCAGGAGATAATGCCTCTAGAACATGGCCATATAGCCCAAAAAAACCTACAACAACCTAAACCCCACTTGCCTAGTTTGCAACAGACCTCACAACCTCTAAGGATGCTTGCCATAGATGTGGATGAAACATTAGGAGAGAATGCTTCTGGAACATGGCCATACAACCCGGAAAACTCACAGCAACTCATTGTTGTTGTTTTCTTTGGAGAGACTTACCAAGACCATTTTAATGATGAGGTTTTTTTCATAGGCACTCTGCAACCGGTAATTTTCTGCAAAAAAGAAGAGGGGAAAAAACATGATGAAGGAGACTACAACTCCCATCATCCAGCCAGCATCACCAGTATCCACACATACACATTTCATTTGGCCATTGAACAGATTGGAGATCCCAGTCTCCAGATATGGCTGAACAGCAACTTCCCTGGGGATGATGAGAACTGGAGTCCAACAAGGCCTTGGGAAGGTCCAGCCAACCAGAAGGCTCTAGAAAACCCAGACATAGGATGTGAAGATGAAAGGGCTTGGCCACCACGATATTGGCTGAGGATGATGGAAGCGGTCATCCACAAAGATTGTTTGGTTGTATGTTTCCCATCCCTCTGAAACGTTCCGCTTTGACGTAGGCAGGCTAAAATTGCATTTGGCTGTTCACAAATACAACCCCCAAGGCCCTGTTTTGTGAGTTCTATCACAAAGCCCAGTATCCTTCATCCTATTTTGAGGTCTCGGCGTGATACACACCCATGTCGTTCAGCCAGTAGGCAATCTTCTTGTAGACCTCGTCGCAGGCCGTAACAATGACGGCGAGCGCAATTTTGGGCAGGAAGCGGACAATGCGGGGCAGCTCCTTGATGCTCAGCACAAATTCCTGGCCGGAAAGAAAAGAGAAGGAGGTATATATACACAGAGAGGAAACGATACACAAATCCAGGAAAGTAAAGTTAAGGAGAAAGAAGAGGATGCAAATACTCCCTCCGTTTTGAAGATAGAGAAAAGGAAAGGAGAAAAGAGGAGGGTTAAGGAGCCAGAAGAGGATGCAGGGGATCCCTCTGTTTTGGAGAGATAGAAAGAGGAAAGGAAAGGAGAGGAAAGGAGGGTTCAGGAGCAAGAAGAGGATTATTATTATTATTATTATTATTATTGTTATTATGTTCATTTATACTCTTTTCCTCTCCACAAATGGTGTACATTAAAAGCATTTCAATACAATTCAAAATCTAAAAGCATAGAAACATAATTAAATACCATATATACTTGAGTATAAGTCAACCAAAATATAAGCCGAGGCACCTAATTTTCCCCAAAAAAACTTGGGAAAACGTATTGATTCGGGTATAAGCTGAGGGTGGGAAATGCAGCAGCTACTGGTAAATTTCAAAATAAAATAGATACCCATAAAATTACATTATTTGAGGCATCAGTAGCTTAAATTTTTCTGAATATTTACATTAAACTGTTATTTAAAAAAGACTGTCCAACTCTGATTAAACCATTATCTTAACTTTCTTCAATTAAATGTGCTTACATTATTTGTTTGTTTGTTTATTTACTGTATTTGTATGCCGCCTTTTTCAGCCAATTGGCAACTCAAAGCAGTTTCCAACAAATCAGTATACATAAAACATAATAGATAAAAAACATTAAACAGTATAAGACATCACAAAAGCAATAAAAGCATATATATCCTTCCAATAATAATAGAGCAAAATAATAAATTTTATTTTTATTTATTTTATTTATTTGCTATATTTATATACCGCCGTTTCTCAGCCTAGCCGGCGACTCAACGCGGTTTACAACATAAATGTAATAATAATAATAATAACAGAGTAAAATAATAAATGAAATTATAATAATAATAAATGTAACAATCATATAACAAAATAATAAATGTAAAAAAGAGTAAAATAATGTAAATGTAACAATAGCAATAATAATAGAGTAAATTATTATTATTATTATTATTATTATTATTTTATTTTTGTACCCTGGCTCCATCTCCCAAAGGGACTCAGGGCGGCTAACATGAGGACGAGCTCGATCAACATAGTTAAAATATAAAACACTAAAATACATAAACAACAGCATTAAACAATAAAACAACAACATTATAACAGAATATAAAAGCAACCATTGAACTAACAACCAATGGGCCTAAAATATAATCAGTTTCTGGGCATGGGTGGGCAGACTGGTGCAAATAAAATCATACATGTATTAATAATAATAATAGTGTAAAATAATGAATGTAATAATAATAACAAATAGAGTAAAATAATAAATGTAATAAAATAATAGAGGAAAAGAATGTAAATGTAAAAATAATAATAATAAATAAGAGGAAAATAATAAATTTAATAAAAATAATAATATTTACAGAGTAAAATAATAAATCCATGAGAGTCATGACAAAGATCCACCCAGAGGAAAAGCGTTCTTACCATACATCAAGGGAACCACTGACTGCATAGGGAAGCCGATGAAGAAACACAACCTAAAGTCTATCTACAGACCACCAAGAAAATCTGACAAATGCTCCGTTCAGCAAAGGACAAGAGGGATCCTCTCATCTCTGCAGGAGTCTACCGTGTACCATGCAGCTGTGGACAAGTCAACATAGGGACCCCCAAACACAGCAGCATTGCCCAGGCATGAATCAGGGAACATGAAAAACACTGCAGATTAACTCAACCAGAGAAATCAACTATAGCAGATCGTTTGATGAACCAGCCTGGACACAGCATAGTATTTGAGAACACAGAAATGCTGGACCACTGTAACAATCACCATGTCAAACTACACAGAGAAGCAAGTGAAATCCACAAACATGTGGACAATTTCAACAGAAAAGGAGGAAACCATGAAAATGAACAAATTCTGGCTACCGGTATTTTAAAAAACTCTAAAATCAGGACTGTAAAGAAAGAGCAACACTCAGAAAACAGGGGAATTCCAGAGAAGACGCAATCAGGGCCAGCTGACACCTCCCAACAAAGGATTCCCCCAGGCAGGAAGCAGCCAGGCTTTGAAGCTGCAAGGACATTCAATGCTAATCAAAGTGGCCAATTGTGACATTCATTCAAGCAGACAAGAGTTCTTTCTCTCACCCTGGACATTCCACAGAAATATATACATACACTCCACTGGCCTCACTTCCAACAAAACCTCTGAGGATGCCAGCCACAGATGCAAGCGAAACATCAGGAGCAAATGCTCCTGAAACATGACTCTACTTTTACAAAAGTTTATGATTTTCAAATGGTTGTGAATGCCATTTTTCTCCAAAAGGTTATGGATTATCTGGTTTTCCAAAAGGTTATGGATTATCTGGTTTTCCAAAAGGTTATGGATTATCTGGTTTTCCAAAAGGTTATGATCTCTAAAACGTTATGCCTTTCCAAAATGCAGGCCGTTGTATGGAGGACCCCTGGCCTAGAAACCCCCCAGAGCAGAGAGACCCCTGCAGCTCACCTGCAGCTCGAAGCAGCCCAGCATGGCGAGGAAAACGAAGGAGAGGCAGACGGCGCAGATGGGGAGGCTCACCAGGCACTGGAAGGCCATGCGCTTCCACGGTGGGTAGTAAAGCTCCTCCGCGTTGGTTACCGGGCTGACCCGCTTCACGCCCTGCGGAGGACAAAATGGTGGAAGGGGGGGCTCGGGTGGCCATAGAATCACCGCATTGGAAAGGACCTCCAAGGGCCACCCAAACCCTCCCAACAGATGGCCAGCCCTACTGACCCGAAACTGCGGCCTCGGTTCCTCGATGGACTCTGCCGGAGTGTCCAGCGTCCCCCACTTGTAGGCAAACTCAGCCCCCCGGCGCTTCCACTCCTCCAGGAACAGCGTGGACCAGACGACATTGAAGAGGGCAAAGACCACGCAGGAGATGTCTCGGCTGGTCTGCGCAGCGGCATGGGAGAGCAAGAGTTACGTGATATCCAAGGGAAATAATCCACCTCTACTTGAGGGGAGCGGGTTGGGTTGGATGACCTTTGGGGGGGACGGGACTCCCAATTCTATAGCATCCCAGAATTCGAAGAGATCCCCAAGGGCCATCCAATCCAACCCCATTCTACCACAGCACCATCCAATCACTCCTAACAGAGGGTCACTCTGTTTTATAGACATTTGAAGTTTCATGGAGAAATAGGCCTGTAGAATCTTAGTGTTGGAAGAGACCCCAAGGACCATTCAGTCCAAGCTTATTCTGCTATGAAAGACACCATCAAAGCCCTCCCGACAGACAGCAATCCAGCCTCTGCTTCAAAACCTCCAGAGGAGATATAATAATCTATATAAATAAAAATGTAATGTTCGTTTGTGGTATTCACAGAACTCAAAAACCACTGGACGAATTGACACCAAATTTGGACACAAGATACCTAACAACCCAATGTATGTCCTTCACTCAAAAAAATTGATTTTGTCATTTGGGAGTTGTAGTTGCTGGGATTTATAGTTCACCTACAATCAAAGAGCATTTTGAACCCCACCAATGATAGAATGGGGCCAAATTGGCATATAGTTCTCCCATGACCAACAGAAAATACTGAAAGGGTTTGGAGGGGAGTGTCCTTTGGTTTTGGAGTTGTAGTTCACCTACATCCAGAGATCGCTGTGGACTCAAACAATGATGGATCTGGACCAAATTCTACACGAATACTCGATATACCCAAATGTGAACACTGGTGGATTTGGGGGAAAATAGAACCTTGACATTTGGGAGTTGTAGTTGCTGGGATTTATAGTTCACCTACAATCACAGAGCATTCTGAACCCCGCCAACGATAGAGTTGGGCCAAACCTCCCGCACAGAACCCCATGTAGGTCACAGCAACGGGTGGCAGGGGACAGCTAATAATAATAATAATAATAATAAAACTTTATTACAATACATCAGTAATAAAAGCAATAACAACAGTAATACAAAACAATAAAATAAAACTCATAACTGAAGATAAGCAATAAACATTAACAGTAACACAACGACGTTTAAAAACCTACGGCTGGGCCAAATGTAATAATGAAAAATTTAAAAATAATGCTGAGCATGAACAGGTGAGATATGACTAGGACAGAGTTTTCGGAGAGGGATGGGGCATGCAGACATACCTAGATCACTAATAAAGTGCATTTAGGGACATATTGCTGGGAGTTTCCTTATTCTGGGAAGGCACTCTGGGATATCCACTCTATCTATCAGGATGTTTTTCCTAAAGTTTGGGTGGAACCTCTTTCCCCGACAGTGGAACCCACTGCTCTTTGTCCAGTTATCAAGCCCTAAACAATTTGGGAAAGCCACCAAACCAACTCTTCTACATTTCTGTAATGCAGCACAATCATTTAAATACATATTCATAATGCAAAACAGGCCAAAAAAACTGAGCCATGGGAACATGAGTGGCAGATCTGCAGGATCCAATCCATGGTGTGTTTGCAAGCCATGGGTGCAGAATTCATGCCTCTTTGTTCCTTTTCTTGAACTTCTTCAAGAAAACGATAATGTTTTTAAACCCCCAAAGTGGAAATTCAGGACTCCCTGATTCTTTGGTCTTTCCAAGGCATTGCTTTATGTAATAACGTTGTAATTGGGAAGGTATTATGGTGACGGAACAAAACGTTTTGACTGTATCTTGAGTTAACAAGACGAAAAGCCCGCCGGCAAAGAGGCATGTCAAGCGTAAAAAAGCCCAGAGAATTAAACCACCGCGAAGAGCTCGTTTTTGTCCTCTCTTTGTTCTAATGGGTATTGGCATTAAGAAGTAGAAAACGTACTTAACAACATTCAAAGTGGACAAAAACAGTAGAAAAGAGCCACTTCCTGCACTAATGGGGCAGAGTATTCTGCCACTTCACCTAGCAAAAGAGGGTCTCTTCACCTAGCAAAAGAGGGTCTCTTCACCTAATGCCAGAGGGCCACTCCACCTAGCAACATAGAGTCACTTCACCTATCAACCACTTCACCTATCAACCAGAAGACCACTTCACCTATCATTTATACACACTTTTCATAGAATCACAGCATCTTTTGAGTTTGAATAGACCTTATGGGCCAAGAAGCAGGAAAATCGCATTCAAAGCACCCCCGACAGATGGCCATCCAGCCTCTGTTTAAAAGCCTCCAAAAAAGGAGCCTCCGTCATCTGTTGATAGATTGTTATGGATGGATTGTTATTTTTATTGTATGTATTTGCCGTTTTCTCTCTCACACCTGATCGTTCTCGGTGAAGGCATAGAGGAGGGAGCCGAAGACGGCCGGGTAGATCATGGCAGACGTGTAGAAGCCAAGCCAGGCAAAGTACATGGCAATCTTCACGCCAAAGTAGTCACAGATTTCATCTGCAATAGAGGAGGGAAAAGGAAAGACATATTATGCATCAGTAATCCTTCAATAGTAATAATAATAATAATAATAATAATAATACCGTATATACTCGAGTATAAGCCGACCCAAATATAAGCCGAGGCACCTAATTTTACCACACAAAAAAAAACTGGGGAAACGTATTGACTCGAGTATAAGATGAGGGTGGGAAACGGAGCAGCTACTGGTAAATTTCAAAATAAAAATAGATACCAATAAAATTACATTAATTGAGGAAATAGTAGGTTAAATGTTTTGCAGTGTTTACATAAAACTGTAATTTAAAATAAGCCTGACCAACTTTGATTAAACCATCATTCTAAACTTTTTCGGTGTAAATGTGCTTACGTATCCTTCCAATAATAATAGAGTAAAATAACAAATGTAATAATAACAACAATAATAAAGTAAAGTAATAAATGTAATAATAATAATAGAGTTAATGTAATAAAATAATAATAGAGTCAAATAGAGTCAAATAATAAATGCAATAATACCAATAATAGTCAAATAATAAATGTAATAATAATAAATACAGTAAAATAAATGTCATAAAATAATAATAGAGTCAAATAATGTAAATGCAATAATACCAATAATAGTCAAATAATAAATGTAATAATAACTACAATAATAAAGTAAAATAATAAATGTAATAATAATAATAAATACAGTAAAATAAATGTAATAAAATAAGTAAATTAATGTAAATGTAATAATACCGATAATAAAGTAAAATAATAAATGTAATAAAAATAATATTAATTACAGAGTGAAATAATAAATAACTTTGACTCGAGTATTTTTGGTCGTGTCAGGAGCGACTTGAGAAACTGCAAGTCACTTCTGGTGTGAGAGAATTGGCCGTCTGCAAGGACGTTGCCCAGGGGACGCCTGGATGAATTGATGTTTTTATCATCCTTGTGGGAGGCTTCTCTCATGTCCTCGCATGAGGAGCTGGAGCTGATAGAGGGAGCTCATCCGCTTCTCCCCGGATTCGAACCTGTGACCTGTCGGTCTTCAGTCTTGCTGGCACAGGGGTTTGACCCACTGCGCCACCGGGGACTCGAGTATAAGCCGAGGGGAGCTTTTTCAAACTAAAAAAGGGGCTTATACTCGAGTATATACAGTAATTTCTTCTTCTATCCCTCATTATCCCCCTTAAAAAGATACCAATATGGCTAGACGTAGGCAGGGGCCAACTTTGGCCCTCTAGGTGTTTTGGACTTCAACAACCAGTAGGCTGTTAGGAATTGTGGGAGTTACGAATTCAAAACACGTGGAGGGCTGAAGGTGGCCCCTGCCTGAGCTAGAGATGTGTAAATGCACCGTTTTCAGACTATGGCTCCCAGAATCCCCAGCGGTTGGGAATGGCCACTGACTCACCCAAAGGCTGGGGTTCGCAAATGGCTTGTACCCACGACTTCATCAGCCGGTTGAGGATCCGTTGCTCATGGACGGGGAAGACTTGCTGGAGGATGCCGCGAGCGGCCAGTTCAGGGACTGAGGAGAAGAAAAAGAGAGAAAAGAGTCAGGAAACAACAAAAGGGACGCCATTTTGTGCAAATTAGTGAAGCCTTTAGGCCTGCAAACTGCAGAGCCACTTTTATGTAAGCCTCAGACACTCTGTTGAGTAATGCATTCACGTGACTCCACAGGGAGAGTATACACTGCAGAGCCGCTCCTGTGTAGGCCTCAGACACTCTGTAGAGTACCAGAGTTACATGACTCCTGAGGGGGAGGACAAACTACAGAGTCGTTCCTGTGTAGGTCTCTGTAGGTGACTTCCGAGAGTACTCCCTACAGGCCTAACTCATAAGAGTTAAGAACTTGGGGAAATTTTATTACCTACACTGAAGATTTAGAAAATAATTTTCCTCATTCTGGTCGGTGATTTCAATGTCAGGGTGGGCAACTGTGTGCTACGGATACGGAGGTCCTAACTTTACGAGGTCGACTCAGGTCCAATAGCTTGGTGGATCAGGCTATTCTAGAGGTTGAAAATGCATTAGATGACTTACACTGGTGGATTTGATTAAAGAAAAAAAAACCCCAAAGTCAAACTGGATCCAAACCGGCGCCAATGGGATTTTGCCACCCTCTACCTCGCAGGCCCCGATATCTACTCACTGATGGGCTGCCCTTCCAAGAAATGGAGATTGTGCAGGCTCTCCCCTTGTTTGGCTCGCAGGTTCTCCAGCCAATACCTGATAATATTCTGGCGTTCCTGCACAAGAAAGAACAGTGAACAGCTTACAACTAACAATGGCACAGTAAGAATTGCAGTTGGCTGGCTGGCAGCATGATGGATTAGAATCACAGAAGGGGGGGGGGGGGGGGGAAGAGACCACATGGGCCATCTAGTCGAACCCCCTTCTGCCATTATGTAGGAAAAGCACAATCCAATCCCTCCCAACAGACGATAAAACGAAGACATGGATGCAGAGTGCAGGCGGGAGAGTGATCCACAATGACTTTTTAGCCACCATAACAACAAGTTTGCATAATTCTGCAGGTTGACCCGTACGGGAAAAAGGACAGCGTTCTCACCTGAGAAGTGAAAAAATACAGCTCGTTCTCAATATTCTCGTAGATGTAATCCTCCTCGCACGAGAAGCTGCGCATGCCTCCCCCAAATTCGGGCTTCACCGGCTTCCGCAGACCGATCTCATCGGCCCCTCGGAGCAAACTGGGGAGTCAAGACTGGAAATCAGAAGGAGCAAATCTCCCCCCAAAAAAGGCACAACCCCATTTGAAATGCTCAGAGATTCGATTGGAATATAGGAGGGTTCAGCGCTTCCCATAAACGGCATTTGATTCACTCCAAGATCCAACTGGAATGGAAATACGGAGTATAAAGGGGTTCAACGCCCCTCATAAATGGTTCATCCCAGTTTGATTCACTCGAAGAGTCAATTGGAATGGAAATACGGAATATAAAGGGGTTCAGCGCCCCTCATAAATGGCTCATCCCCATTTGATTCACTCCAAGATCCAACTGGAATTGAAATACAGAATATAAAGGGGTTCAACGCCCCTCATAAATGGCTCATCCCAATTTGATTCACTCGAAGATTCAATTGGAATGGAAATAGTAAAGCACGTTAGATCTGTTTGCAGCCGTGGAAGGAAGCTGAGGACCAAAGGAGGCAGAGGAGAGAGAAGCCGGGACATTTTTTACCTCTCGTACGTAGCCGTGACGAAGAAGGCATAGACCCGTGTGTGCTTGTGGTGCCGGATCTGGATGATGAGCTCGGGGATGCCCAGGCGGATGTGGTTGAGCAGCCATAGCAGCGTGTGGTCATCCGTCGTGTCTGGTGGGGAGAGAGAAGCAGCCAAGAAAGTGACTCTTTTCCACCTGTTTACATGGCGTTCATCCTCTACCTTTTGATAATGGCACCTTAAAGAGTTGGAAAGGACCCTAAAGGTCATCTAGTCCAACCCTCTGCCATTTGGATCCACCTCTCTACTGTTTCTTCATCTTCAATCTTTTCCCCTCTTCTCATCTCCAAAGCTCAACATCCTCAGCTTCCTAATCTGCTCTATAGTCTTCAGGCTCAAACACCATTCAGTTGGTCAAAACCCATGAATTTTGGACATAATATTACAGGTGAGGTCAAAATAGACTAGGACAAAGGTAATGCCATGACTTCCCTTGATCTAAACTTCTACAGATGCAGCCTAGAATCACATTGGCCCTTTCTGCTGCTGCATCACAGTATTGGCTCAAGCTCAGCTTGGTTAAGAAATCCTAATAAAAATAAATAAATAATAACAACAACAATGTAACCAGACCTGGTAAGTGGAAAAGAATTAATAATAAAAATAATAATTGGGCTGGCCTTTAGCATAGCTGGTTAACTCCAGCTGTAGCAAACCTTGCCAATCGAAAGGTTGACAAGTTTGAAACCCAGGTTGGGGTGAGCTCATGACCTTTAGTCCAGCTTCTGCCCACCTAGCAGTTCGAAAGCAAATGTAAGTAGATAAATAGGCACCGCTTTAAAGCGGGGAAGTATTTAAGGAACCTATAAAGAAATGCCAGAAAAATGCCAGAAGATGGAGCGACAGCAGCCCCCCACTCCCCCGTGGCACAAGCCTCCAAGATGCCGAAGATGGGAAAGTCTATATATACGTCTATATACAGTTGCCTGTCTTGTCAATGTATAACGGCATTGAATGTTCTGTGATCTGCCCTGAGTCCCCTTCAGGGTAAGAGGGGTGGAATATAAATACTGTAAATAAATAAATAAAGTAACCTGCCTTGAGAGGTGGATAAGAAATAATAATAATAATAATAATAATAATAATAATAATAATAATAATAATTGCAATCCCAGGCGACAGCAGGATTGAAGAGAAGCAAGATGTCACAATATGAGGACTTAAAGATCGAACTGCCACTTCACCTAGCAAAAGATGATCTCTTCACCTAGCACCAGAGGGCTAGGCACAAACAAGTCAAGGTGGTCCCAGTGGTGATTGGCACACTGGGTGCAGTGCCTAAAGACCTTGGCCTGCACTTAAACACAATCGGTGCTGACAAAATTACCATCTGTCAGCTGCAAAAGGCCACCCTATTCGCTGATATATCACACAGTCCTAGTCACTTAGGAAGTGTCCAATGTGATCCAATACAACAGCCAGCAAAGTGATCTTGTTTGCTGTGTATCTTGTTGTGTTTCTAATAATAATAATAATAATAATAATAATAATAATAATAATAATAGGTAAAGGTTTCCCCTGACATTAAGTCTAGTCGTGTCCGACTCTGGGGGGGTTGGTGCTCATCTCCATTTCTAAGCCGAAGAGCCGTTGTTGTCCGTAGACACCTCCAAGGTCATGTGGACAACATGACTGCATGGAGTGCCGTTACCTTCCCGCCAGAGTGGTACCTATTGATCTACTCACATTTGCATGTTTTCGAACTGCTAGGTTGGTAGATGCTGGGGCTAACAGCGGAAGCTCACCCCGCTCCCCAGATTCAAACTGCCAACCTTTTTGTCAGCAAGTTCAGCAGCTCAGCGGTTTAATCCGCTGCGTCACTAGGGGGGCCCTAATAATAACAATAGTATTAGTAGTAGTAGTAGTAGAATTAGTAGTAATACTGTAACCTGCCTTGAGAGGAGGATAAGAAATAATAATAGTCCTTGGGAAGAGCCAGATATTCAGAGATAAATCCCAGGCATTTGGACTTAATGCGAATGTCTGCCACGCTGTTATGTATATTGTAACCTGCTATGAGAGGTGCATAAGAAATAATAATGATGATGATGATGATGATGATGTAACCTGCATTGGGGTCAAAACTGGACCCAGTTTCATTCCAAAATGACCAAAAAGCAGAATAAATCAGGGCTACGACTTCCAAGCAAAATATCTTGGGACCTCAATCTAGATTCTAAACGACACAGCTGTAGAATCGCATTGGGCTTTTTTGCCACAGCAGCACACACCTGGCAGCGTCATCAGCACGTCACAGTTTTCCGTGGGCACCGTTTTCATCCAGGACTTGTGGGACATGATGTAGCGCCCGGCCTGGAGCAGCCGCTTCCCAAAGAGTTTATCTGCGGAGAGATAAAAGCGACACGTGAGCAAAGAGCCTCTCTCCGCGCCCCAATAAGTGCATTGCTTCCCTTCGTTCGCCTCTTTCCGGATCTAATGCCCTGGTTTCTTTCCAAAAGTGGGTCTGGCGGCAGCAGCGGCTCAGAATGAGGATGACCGCCATCCATTTGCACAATTAAGCACCACCCATACGTCGACATTTAAGTTGCCCAGGGACCAGAATCTATATATATATATAAATGCTCTGTGCATAATGAGTGGCTTAAAAACAAAAAAACTGTGGGGCCAAATGACCCCAAATTTGGCAATAAAACTCCTCACAATCCAAGGAGTGACCATCACTGAAAAAAACCCCACAAAACACCTTTAAATTCCAAAAAGGAAGACGACAACACACCCCAAGGATCATCCAGCCCAACCTCATTTGGCAGTAAAGGAAGACACCATCAAAGCCCTCACAACAGACGGCCAACCAGTTGGAAGGGAGCCCTAAAGGCCATCCAGTCCAACCCCCTCCTTCCTTCCCTTCCTCCCTTTCTCTACTTCCCTTCCTTCTCCTTCCTTTCTTCTTCCCCTCCCTCCCTTCCCTCCTTCCTCCCTTCCTTTCCTTTTCTCCCTCCCTCCCTTTCTTTCCTTCCTTTTCCTCCTCCCCTCACCAGCTTCATGCTCCTTTATTAAATCTACAGTTTAGATCAGTGTTTCTCAACCTTCCTAATGCTGCGACCCCTTAATACAGTTCCTCATGTTGTGGTGACCCCCAATCATAACTTTATTTCCATTGCTCCTTCATAACTGTAATTTTGCTACTTGTTATGAATCATAATGTAAATATCTGATAAGCAGGATGTATTTTCATTTACTGGATCAAATTTGGCACAAATATCCGATATGCCCATATTTGGATACTGATAGGGTTGGGGGGATTGATTTTGTCATTTGGGAGTTGTAGTTACTGGGATTTATAGTTCACCTACAATCAAAGGGCATTCTGAACTCCACTAAGGATGGAATTGAACCAAACTTGGCACACAGAACTCCCATCACCAACAGAAAATTACTGGAAGGGTTTGGCATTGACCTTTAGTTTTGGAGTTGTAGTTCACTTAAATCAAGGACTCAAACAATGATTGATTTGGACCAAATTTGGCACAGATACTCAATATGCCCAAATGTGAACACTGGTGGAGTTTGGGGAAAATAGATCTTATCATTTGGAGTTGTGGTTGCTGGGATTTATAGTTCATCTATAATTAAAGAGCATTCTGAACCCCACCAATGATAGAATTGGGACAAACTTCCCATACAGAACCCCCATGACCAACAGGAAATACTGTGTTTTGTGATGGTCCTTGGTGACCCCTCTGACACCCTCTTGTGACCCCCTCAGGGGTCCCGACCCCCAGGTTGAGAAACACTGGTTTAGATGCACCCAAAGTCCCCCTTCCACACTGCCATGTAAAATCCAGATTATCTACTTAGGACTGGTTTATATAGCAGTGTAGACACATGCACACACGTATACGCACACACACACACACATGGATGGATGTTGGATCACTGGTTGGGGTGTGTCTGTGTGTGTATAATTACAATACTTTATATATTACTATTATATATATATTACTATATAATACATATATATTGTATTATACATATTATTGTTATGTTGTTGTTGTTCATTCGTTCAGTCGTCTCCGACTCTTCGTGACCTCATGGACCAGCCCACGCCAGAGCTCCCTGTCGGCCGTCACCACCCCCAGCTCCTTCAAGGTCAGTCCAGTCACTTCAAGGATGCCATCCATCCATCTTGCCCTTGGTCGGCCCCTCTTCCTTTTGCCTTCCACTTTCCCCAGCATAATTGTCTTCTCTAAGCTTTGCTGTCTCCTCATGATGTGGCCAAAGTACTTCCACTTTGTCTCTAGTATCCTTCCCTCCAATGAGCAGTCGGGCTTTATTTCCTGGAGGATGGACTGGTTGGATCTTCTCGCAGTCCAAGGCACTCTCAGCACTTTCCTCCAACACCACAGCTCAAAAGCATCGATCTTCCTTCGCTCAGCCTTCCCTAAGGTCCAGCTCTCACATCCGTAGGTTACTACAGGGAATACCATGGCTTTGACTAGGCGGATCTTTGTTGCCAGTCTGATGTCTCTACTCTTTACTATTTTATCGAGATTGGACATTGCTCTCCTCCCAAGAAGGAAGCGCCTTCTGATTTCCTGGCCACAGTCTGCATCTGCCGTCATCTTTGCACCTAGAAATACAAAGTCTGTCACGGCCTCCACAATTTCTCCCTCTATTTTCCAGTTGTCAATCATTCTTGTTGCCATAATCTTGGTTTTTTTGATGTTTAGCTGCAACCCGGCTTTTGCGCTTTCTTCTTTCACCTTTCACGTCAGCTCCTCCTCGCTTTCGGCCATCAGAGTGGTGTCATCTGCATATCTGAGGTTGTTAATGTTTCTTCCAGCAATTTTCAGCCCAGCTTTGCATTCCTCAAGCCCCGCACATCGCATGATGTGTTCTGCATACAAGTTTAAAAGGTTGGGTGAGAGTATACATCTCTGCCGTACGCCTTTCCCAATCTTGAGCCAGTCTGTTGTTCCGTGGTCAGTTCTGACTGTTGCTACTTGGTCCTTGTACAGATTCCTCAGGAGAGAGACAAGGTGATTTGGCATTCCCATCCCACCAAGAACTTGCCACAATTTATTATGATCCACACAGTCAAAGGCTTTAGAATAGTCAATGAAGCAGAAGTAGATGTTTTTCTGAAACTCCCTGCCTTTCTCCATTATCCAGCGGATGTTGGCAATCTGGTCTCTCGTTCCTCTGCCTTTTCTAAACCCAGCTTGAACATCTGGCAACTCTCGCTCCATGTATTGCTGGAGTCTTCCTTGCAGGATCTGGATCTTCCTTGCAGGATTATTGTTATATATACTACTATATAATATAAAGTTACTACTATATATTACTATATTAAATAGACTCATAGAATAGAGTTAGAAGGGACTCTACCATGGTATTGGGGGAGAACAGACAGGAAGGAAGGAGAGAAGAAAGGAGGGAGGGAAAAAGGGAAGGAATGAAGGAGGGAAAAGGGGAAGGAAGGAAAGAGAGAAGGAGGGAGGGAAAGAAGGAAGGAGGGAAGGAAGGAGAGAAGGAAGGAAAGCAAGAGGTACTGAAGGAAAGAAGAAGAGAAAGAAGAAAGGAAAGAAAAATGGAGGGAAATGCAGGAAAGAAGTTAAGAAAGAAGAAAGGGGAAAAGGAAATAAAAAAGTGAAAGAAGGAAGGAAACAGGGAGGGAGGGAAGGAGACAAAGGAAGAAGTAGAGAAAGGGGGAGGGAAGGAAGGAAAGAGAGAAGGAAGGATGAAACCAAAGAGCAAAAGAGGGAATGAAAGAAAGAGGTAAGGAAGGAAGAAAGGAGAGAGAGGGGAAGGGGAAGAAAAAGGGGGAAGGAATAGGTACGTACCTCTCTTTCATAATAGTTCAGATATCTACCTCTACTTCGAAAATTCTTACTATAGGCCACAGCAACGCGTGGCAGGGCACAGCTAATATATATATATATTCTTCTGTTTGGAAAAGAAGGGAGAAAAATCATGCGAAAGATGGAGCATCTGTGTTGGAAGGTGGATGAAAAGCAGAGCAGAGGGCGAGTCCTGGCATGACGGGAACCCAAAGGGCAATTAAATGAATACATACACACACACACATATCTATCCGCATAATAAAAGTGAAAATATGTATGTGGCTGGAATGTCCACTTACAGACAGAAACAGCTCTAGCTCCCACTGCTCAGGAGACACCAATAGCCCTCCCGTCCAATGACACTGCAGGTTAGAGTGAGCGCCATGAAGATGTCCAAGAGCCCTGCCAATGTCCTCCACAAACACCATATTGCCCATCACCAATGTGAAAACTTTCATAAGGGGACAATTTCATCCTAGATTTTCTGTTTCGTCTCCACCACAGACATCCCAGTGTTTCTGACTCTCTCCATTGGTGTGGAATTTGCATGACCCTGCCCACTGCTTCTCCCTTAACCCTTTCCTATTCTTTTCCATTACACAGCAAACAGAGGAATTGATGAACAACTGAACTTACTAGAGAGGTTTGGGGAGAATTCACCATGATTTATAGGAGTTGTCGTTTTTGGGATGTATAGTTCACCTTTAATCTAAGAGCACTTTGAACTCCACCAAAGATGGACATGGGACTGACTTGGCACACAGAAGCCCCATGACCAACAAAACATACTGGAGGGATTTATAGGAGTTGTAGTTCACCTACATACAGAGCGCACTATGAACCCAACCAACGATGGATCCGGACTAAACTTGGCATGCATACTCAATATGCCCGAAGAATGTCAACAATGAGGAGGTTGGGGTTGAGGGGAATTGGCCTGGACATTTTGGAGTTGTAGGTATGGAGATGTATAGTTCACCTGCAATCAATGAGTACTCTGAACTCCATCAAAGATGGAATTGGACCAAACTTGATACACAAAGCCCTCATGACCAGCAAAAAATACTTTGTGGAAAAGGAAGGAAGGAAAAAAGGAAGAAAGAATAAAGTAAAAAAAAATAGCAGGGTGTAATTGAGGGAAAGGAAAGAGAAAAGAAAGAGGAGAAAAGAAAAGGAGGGAAGAAAATTTAGGAAGCAAGAGAACAGAAAGGGGAAAGATACTAGGGAAAGCAAAGGAAGGAAGGAAAGAAGGAAGGAAGGAGAGAAGAAATAAATAAAGAGGGAGAGGTATACGAGGGAATTCAAGGTAAATGGGAACTCCCTAAAGCAACATGCCAGGCCTCCCAAACGGGCATCCTTGTGCAAACAAAAAAATGCAGCCAGACCGGAACAGGCGCAGGCAAAGGGCAGGGCAGGGTGCAAATGCAGTCAGAAGACACAGTCAAAGCCCTCCCGACAGATGGTCACCCAGCCTCGCTTCAAAAACCTCCAGAGAAGGAGATTCCACTGGATTCCTGGGCAGTCTATCCTTCGCTAGACTTGGAAGGGACCCCCAAAGGGCATCTAGTCCAACCCCCTTCTGCCAGGCAGAAAAACACAATCCAAGCCCTCCCGACAATCATCCCGCCTCCATTTAAAAATATCCAGAAAGATTTATTCCCTACAGAAGTGGAGTGCTCGACTTATTGGCACCCCCAGAGAGAATTCCGAGCCCACAAATTATTTTTTTGCCATTTCTATTTGTGGCCGGGACCCAAGCGGTGTCGACAAAGGAGTCCTTTTTCTCCCCTCCGTTCGCGTGGAGAGAAGGACACAGGGCGGCCATTGTGGCAGCCCAGGCCTCTTTGGCCCAGCTGGTGCCTCCAGGCCTCCGTCCATTCCAACAAGCGTCCACATATCGCAACACACGTATCAGGCCTCTCGAACTGAGCCAGAATTATTTATGCGAGCATGGTGGAGTTCCCCTCCATCCTCTGGTAGTCTGGAATCAGAAGCTGGGTGGCCATCTGTCGGGAGGGATTGGGTGGTGCCTTTGTGCATTGCAAAAGGGGGTGGTGGACTGGATGACCTTTGGGGGTCTCGTCCAACTCTGGAATGCTCTGATTCTATACTCCTATTTCTTAATGAAGCTGCTAACGTCTATGAGTTTGGATGACCATCTGTTGGGTGGGATCAGATAGTGCCTTCCTGATTGTAAAAGGGGGGTTGGACTGGATGCCCTTTCCAAAGCTGGGATGCTATGATGCTATAGCTCTCTTTCTCCATGAAACTGCTATGACTTTGGATGGCCATCTGTCAGGAGGGATCGGATGGTGTCGTCCTGCATCACAAAAGGGGGGTTGGACTGGATGCCCTTTCCAACTCTGGGGTGCTGTGATGTTATAGCCTTCTTTCTCCATGAGGCTGCTATGACTTTGGATGGCCATCTGTCAGGAGGGATCAGATGGTACCACCCTGCATCACAAAAGGGGGTTTGGACTGAATGGCCCTTCCAAATATGGGATGCTGTGATGCTATAGCTCTTTTTCTCCATGAAGCTGCTATGACTTTGAATGGCCATCTGTCGGGAGGGATTGGATAGTACTGCCCTGCATCACAAAAGGGAGGTTGGACTGGATGGCCCTTCCAAATATGTGATACTGTGATGCTATAGCTCTCTTTCTCCATGAAGCTGCTATGACTTTGGATGGCCATCTGTAGGGGGGGATCGGATGGTGCTGTCCTGCATCACAAAAAGGGGGTTGTACTGGATGGCCCTTCCAAATCTGGGAAGCTGTGATGCTATAGCCCTCTTTCTCCATGAGGCTGCGATGACTTTGGATGGCCATCTGTCGGGAGGGATCGGATGGTGTCGTCCTGCATCACAAAAGGGAGGTTGGACTGGATGGCCCTTCCAAATATGGGATGCTGTGATGCTATAGCCCTCTTTCTCTATGAAACTGCTATGACTTTGGATGGCCATCTGTCAGGAGGGATCAGATAGCGCCGTCCTGCATCGCAAAAGGGGGGGTTGGACTGGATGCCCTTTCCAACGCTGGGATGCTATGATGCTATAGCCCTTTTTCTCCATGAAGCTGCTATGACTTTGGATGGCCATCTGTCAGGAGGGATCGGATGGTACCGCCCTGCATCACAAAAGGGGGGTTGGACTGGATGGCCCTTCCAAATATGGGATGCTGTGATGCTATAGCTCTCTTTCTCCATGAGGCTGCTATGACTTTGGATGGCCATCTGTCGGGAAGGATCAGACGGTGTCGCCCTGGATTGGAGTGGGTAACCTTTTGGTTTGCCTTCCGACTTGAGCATCCTATGAGATACTCATTGTACGATCAGATAAGACGCGGGTCCCAGCTTTGATCTTTGGCCATCGCAGGGGAAGATAGGAAGAGGAAGGAGGCCTTTGCTCTGACTCTGCAAGACTAAAGCCAGACTATCGCTAACAACAAAGAAGACGATGAAGGAAAGGATAGAGCCTCCCTTTCAAAATAACAAATGCCCACATCGATCTGTTGGAAGTGTCTTTTGTAGCTTCCAAGGCCCCCGACGCAGGATGCGTTTTGTATCCACGAGGCCAAGGCCCAGAGCTGGCTGCGAATGGGAATCGTGCAAAAAAAGAAGGCTGGCATCTCCGTGGTGCTGCCCGCCGCTCAAGCTGGCACAAATCTCCCTTCTATTCATCCTCTCATCACCTTGGAGGTGCCACGCTAAGGTCGCCCTTGGCGCAGAATCCGCACCAAGGCCCTGGCAACTAGGAGACCCTCCCCACCTCTCCGAAACCCCGCAAATTTGGGGACAATGGGTGCCAACGGAGAGACAAAGAGCCACGTGTGGCAGCGACGGAAAACAGGGTGGGTGGGTAGGCGAGGGAGGCCTTGGCATCTTCATGGGAGTTTTTTTTTGTGGGGGAGGGAATGTCACTGCTTTTCTGCCCCTCAATTGGAAAGACTTTGGAGAAAGAGATTTGGGGGGTGGGATTTTGGAGAGACTTTAGGGATGTTTATGGAAAGGGGAAGGAGAGGCTTTGAATGGGGAGAATGGGAGAGAAGGTTCGGAAAGGATTTGGAAAAGAGAATACTTTTTTTGGGGGGGGGGGGGGGGAGGCACTGATGGAAGCCAAGACATTAGGGCATGGGTTCTCAATCTTCCTAATGCCGCGACCCCTTAATACAGTTCCTCACGTGGTAGTGACCCCCAACCATAACATTATTTTCGTTGCTTAACCTCTCCAAAAGGCTGCCCAAAACCTTTCTCACCCAAAAAGCTTCCCCTCTCCATAAGCCAACACTTCACCCCTCACAAAAAAAAGACAAACCCCAAAGTTTCTCTCCCTCCAAAAGGTCCCAAAGCCTCTCTTCTCCAAAAGGTCCCCCAAAACCTTCTCCAAATGCTCCCTCAAAGCATCTTCCCCTGCCAGGTCGCTTTCCTCCAAAAGGAGCCCCAAAGACTCCCCCAAAGGCTCACCTCTCCAAAAGGGTCCCTTAAAGTAGTGGTTTCTCAACTTTCCTAATGCCGTAACCCATTATTACAGTTCCTCATGTTGTGGTGACCCCCAACCATAACATTATTTTCGTTGTTACTTCATAACCGTAATTTTGCTACTGTGATGAATCGCCGTGTAAATATCTAATCTGCATTGCCTGGACCAAATTTGGCACAAAATACCCCACACGCCCTAATTTGAATACTGGTGGGGTTGTGGGGAGGAGTTGATTTTGTCATTTGGGAGTTGGAGTTGCTGGGATTGATAGTTCGCCTACAATCAAAGAGCATTCTGAACTCCACCAATGATGGAATTGAACCAAACTTTGGCACAAAGAACTCCCACGAAGAACAGAAAATACTGGAAGGGTTTGGTGGGCATTGACCTTGAGTTTGGAAGTTGTAGTTCACTTACATCCAGAGAGCACTGTGGACTCGAACAATGATGGATCTGGACCAAACTCAGCACGGATACTGAATATGCCCAAATGTGAATGCTGGTGTAGTTTGGGGGAAATAGACCTCAACATTTGGGAGTTGTAGTTGCTGGGATTTATAGTTCACCTACTATATCTAATCTGTATTCCTTGGACCAAATTTGGCACAAAATACCCCATACGCCCTAATTTGAATACTGGTGGGGTTGGGGGGAGGAGCTGATTTTGTCATTTGGGAGTTGTAGTTGCTGGGATTTATAGTTCACCTACAATCAAAGAGCATTCTGAACCCCACCAATGATAGAATTGGGTCAAACTTCCCACACAGAATCTCCATGACCAACAGAAAATACTGTGTTTTCTGATGGTCTTTGGTGACCTCTCTGATACCCCCCTCGCGACCAACCCAGGGGTCCCGACCTCCAAGTTGAGAAATGCTGCATTGGGGAGACATTGGAGGGGTCTTCGGAGAAGGGCGTCTGAAGACTTTTGAAGAGAAGCTTTGGGGGTCTTCTGGAGAAAGGGAGGTTTCGGAGATACCTTATGGAAAGGGGGAGGTTTTGGGGAAAGCTTTGGAAGGGGAAAGGGGGTTTATTGATAAGGGAGGCTTTGAGGGGCCTTTTCTTGAAAAAAGGGAGACTTTGGGGAAGTTTCAGAAAAATGAGGTTTTGGGGAAATCATTTTTGGAGAGGGGAGGGTTCGGGGAGCTTTTGGAGCAAGAGAAACTTTGGGATTTGTTTATTTTGGGGGTGAAGAGGAGGCTTATGGAGATGGGAAACTTTTGGGTGAAAAATGTTTTGGGGAGCTTTTTGGAGAGCTGAAGCTTTGGGAGACGTATGGGAGACAAGGGTCTTCTGGCAGCATTTCTCAACCTGGGGGTCTGGACCCCTAGGGGGGTTGTGAGGGGGTGTCAGTGGGGTTGCCAAATCCCATCAGAAAACACAGTATTTCATGTTAGTTATGGGGGTTCTGTGTGGGAAGTTTGGCCCAATTCTATCATTGGTGGGGTTCAGAATGCTCTTTGATTGTAGGTAAACTATAAAGCCCAGCAACTACAACTCCCAAATGTCAAGATCTATTTCCCCCAAACTACACCAGTGTTCACATCTGGGCATATTGAGTATTTGTGCCAATTTTGGTCCAGATCCATCATTATTTGAGTCCACAGTGCTTTCTGGCTGGAAGTGAACTACAACTCCCAAACTCAAGGTCAAGGCCCACCAAACTCTTCCACTATTTTCTGTTGGTCATTGGAGTTCTGTATGCCAAGTATGATTTAATCCCATTGTTGGTAGAGTTCAGAATGCTCTTTGATTGTAGGTGAGCTATAAATTCCAGCAACTACAACTCCCAAATGACAAACTCAATGCACCCCAACGCCAACAGTATTCAAATTTGGGCATATTGGGTCTTTGTGCCAAATTTGGTCCCGTGAATGAAAATACATCCAAATCAGATATTTACGTTATGATTCAGAACAGTAGCAAAGTTACCCTCATGAAGTAGCAATGAAAATAATATGCTTGGGGGTCACCACAATATGAAGAACGGTATTAAGGGGTTGCAGCATTAGGAAGGTTGAGAAACACTGCTTTAAGGGACCCTTTGGAGCTCCTTTTGAGGGAACTGATCTGGCAGGGGAAGAAGCTTTGTGGGAGCATTTGGACAAGGTTTTGGGGTACCTTTGGGAAAAGAGAGGCTTTGGGGACTTTTTGGAGGGAGATAAACTTGGGGGGTGAAATGGAGGCTTATGGAGAGGGGAAACTTTTGGGTGAGGATGGTTTTGGGAGGCCTTTTGGAGAGCTGAAGCTTTGGGGGGCTTATGGAAGGGAAGACTTTGAGGGTCTTTTGGAGAAGAGAGACTTTGGAGGGCTTTTGAGGAGAGAGGCTTTGAGGGGACCTTTTGGAAAGAGGGAAAAGACCTGGGTGGGGAAGAAGCTACAGGGAACACTTGGAGAGGGGAGACTTTGTGGGGTGCTTTTGGAAGAAGAGAGGCTTTGGGGCCTTTTGGTGGGAGAGAAAGGGGGTTTTCTATTTAGAAAGGCTTATGGAGTGGGGGAAGCTTTGAGAAGCTTTTGGATGAGAAATGGTTTTTTGAGGGGAGCTTTGAGGGGCTTTTGGAGGAGGGAGGTTTTGGGGGGCTTCTGAAAAGGGAGGCATAAGGGATCTTTTGAAGAAGAGAGACTATGGGGAGGCTTGTGGAGAGAGGAAGCTTTGAATGAAAAATGTTTTGGGGGACCTTTTGGAGTGGGAGGCATTTGGAAAGGGGGTCTTGGAGGAGGAAGACTAGGGAGTAGATGCTTTGGGAGAGTATTTGGAGGTTTTGGGGCCTTTTTGAGGGAGAGAAACTTTGGGGTTTGTTTTTGAGAGGTGGAGTGGAGCCTTTGAGGCCTTTTGGAGAGGTGAAGCTTTGGGGGGCTTATGGAAGAGGAGACTTTAGGGGTCTGTTGGAGAAGAGAGACTTTGGGGAGCTTTCGAGGAGAGGCTTTGGGGGAACCTTTTGGATGAGAAAGGTTTTGGGAGGCTTTTCGGAGAAGTGAAGCTTTGGGGGCTTATAGACTTGGGGGTCTTTCGAACAAGAGAGAGATGGGGGACATTGGAAATGTAGATTCTTTAGGGAAGCTTATGGAGAGAGGGAGCACTGAATTAAAAAGGTTTTGGGGAACCTTTTTGGAGAGGGAAGTCTTTTGGAAAGGGGGAGTCTTGGAAGAGAAAGACTTGGGGAGAGGTAGAAGTTTTGGGGAGCATTTGGAGAAGGAAGAGGTTTTGGGGAGCCTTTGGAAGAGAGAGAAAAACGGGGTTTTTCTTTATGGGGAGAGGAGAAGCTTTGGGGAGCTTTTGGATGAGAAAGGGTTTGGGGGGCTTCTGGAGCAGGGGAGGCTTTGAGGAGCTTTTGGAGGAAGGAGGTTTTGGGGAAACCTTTTGAAGAAGGGAGAGAGTTTGGGGGGAGTTTATGGAAAGGGGAAACGCAAGGAGTCTTTAGAAGAGAGACTTTGTGGAGGTTTATATAGAGGGAGCTTTGAATGAAAAAGGTTTTGGGGGCCCTTTTTTGGGGGGGCATTTGGAAAAGAAGGAGAGGCTTTGGGAGATGAGAGACTTTGGGGCCTTTTGGAGGGAGATAAACTTTGGGGATTTTTTGAGGGGGAGTGGAGATTTATGCAAAGCTTTTGGACGTGAAAGATTTGGGGGGATTTTTTTTTGGAGAGGTAAGGCTTTGGGGGGCTTTTGAAAAGGGGAGCTCCTTTTGGAGGAGAAGGACTTGGGGAGAGAAAAGCTTTGGGAAAGCATTTTGAATAGAATAGAATTTGGAGAAGGGAGAGGTTTTGGACAGCGTTTTGAAGAGAGAAAAACTTGACTTTTCCTTTTTTGGAGACGAGAAGCTTTGGGGAGCTTTTGGATGAGAAAGGGTTTTGGGGGTTAGGCTTCTGGATAAGGGGTGCTTTGAAGGACTTTTGGAGGAGGGAGATTTTGGGGGAACCTTTTGGAGAAGGGAGGGTTTTGGAGGGCCTATGGAAATGGGAGATGTAAAGGGTCTTTTGGAGAAGAGACTTTTGGGGAGCTTTCCAGATGTGAGAAACTTTGGGTTATTTTTTTTGGGGGGGGGGAGTGGAGGCTTATAGAGAGGGGAAGTTTTGGGGTGAGAAAGGTTTTTGGGGGACCTTTTGGAGAGGCTTTTGGAAAGGGGGGTCTGGGGCTCCTTTTGGAGAGGTTTTGAGGAGCTTTTTGGAGAGAGAAAAACTTGCATTTTCTTTTTGAGGGGAGGAGAAGCTTTGGGGAGCTTTTGGATGAGAAAGGGTTTTTTAGGGGGGGTTCTGGATAAGGAGAGGTTTTGAGAGGCTTTCGGAAGAGGGAGATTTTGGGGAAACCTTTTGTAGAAGAGAGGGTTTTGGGAGGCTTATGGAAACAGGAGATGTAAAGGGTCTTTTGGAGAAGAGAGACTTTGGAGAGCTTTCCAGGGGTGAGAAACTTTGGGGTATGTTTTTTGGGGGGAAGTGGAGGCTTATGGAGAGGGGAAGCTTTTGGGTGAGAAAGGTTTTTGGGGGACCTTTTGGAAAGGGGGGTCTTTGGGGATCCTTTTGGAGGGGTTTTGAGGAGCTTTTTGGAGAGAGAAAAACTTGCATTTTCTTTTTGGGGGGAGAAGCTTTGGGGAGCTTTTGGGGAGCTTTTAGGGGGGGTTCTGGATAAGGAGAGGTTTTGAGGGGCTTTTGGAGGAGGGAGAGGTTTTGTGGGACTTATGGAAAGGGGAGATGTAAGGGGTCTTTTGGAGAAGAGTGACTTTGCTGAGATTTATGGAGAGAGAGTGCTTTGAAGGGCCTTCGGGAGAAGAGAGATTTTGGGGAGCTTTCTGGAAGTGGGGAAAATGGGGTTTGTTTTGGGGGGAGAAAGTGGAGGCTTATGGAGAGTGGAAGCTTTTAGGTGATAAAGGATAGAGGACCTTTTGGAATGGGAGAGTCTTGAGGGCTCCTTCGGGAGGAGAAAGACTTGGGGAGGAGAAGCTTTGGGGTGCATTTGGAGAAGGGAGAGATTTTGGGGCGCTCTCTGGGTGTGAGAAACTTTGGGGTTTGTTTTTTCTGAAGGGAAATGGAAGCTTAAGGAGAGGGGAAGGTTTGGGGTGAGAAAGATTTTTGAGGGACCTTTTGGAGAGGCTTTTGGAAAGGGGTTTCTGGGGCTCCTTTCGGAGAGGTTTTGGGGAGCCTTTTGGAGAGAGAAACTTTGGGGTTTCCCTTTTTTAGGGAGGGAAAGCTTTGGGTGTTTTTTTAAAGGGGAGCTTCTGGAGAAGGCTTTGAGGAGCCTTTGGGGAAAGGGGGATCTTTGGGGCTGCTTCTGGAGACCCTTCCACAAGGACCCCCCTCCGACCTCTCCAAATGCGCTTTTACGCACGGACCCCCCTTTTTGCGCAGGGCCTGCCCGCCCCTCCTTTGGTCCCCCCAGGAGCCCGACCCCGGCGTGGGGGGCCACTTACCCAGGACCCCCGTCCCGGCCGGGGTTGGGGGCGCTGCCTCGGCCCCTTCGCGCTTGGGGCGCTCGTTTTCGGGGGCCCCCCCTGCCGGGGCCGCACCAGGCTCGGGCATGTCGGCGGCGGCTCAAGACGGAGGGAGGAAGGCGAGGACGAAGGAAAAGAAGGGACTGCGGAGCAGCATCGCACTGCGGCGGCCCCGGGAGACTTGGGGGGGCTCATCCGGAGCAAGGGGGGCCCCAGGAAGGCACCCCCAAGGCGGCCATGGCCCTGCTTGGGAGACAGAGGCAGGCAGGCAGGCAGGCAGGCTCCTTGGGAGCACCTGCAGCAGCAGAAGGAGGGACAAAGGAAGAAGGAGGGAGGGAGGGAGGGAGGCAGGGAGGAGGAGGAGGAGAAAGAGGGCAGGGAGGCGCTTTCAGGCCTTGCTTGCCCTCCCTTCCCGACCCCCCCCCCCCAAGCCCCCTTTTGATTATTTTTCTCAAAGACCAACTCCATCCTTCCTTCTCCTTTCTCTCCTCCTCCAAAGGCATAGATAGGGAAAAGCATCTAAGTCCATATGCTTGGCTTGTGCATCATTCTACATCTACACACTGTTGGATTGAGGTAGTTTGGGACCCCCTTAAACCCCCCCCATGGCTCCCATGTTAAGAGATGCTGGGAGTTGTAGTTTCACAAGGACCCCAGCCTTGTCCATCTTACACTATAGAACTGATGCAGTTTGGGGTCCCTAAACCCCCCATGGCCCCATGTTAATATGTGCTGGGAGTTGTAGTTTCACAAAGGTCCTAGCCTTGAACATCTTGCAATATAGAACTGATGCAGTATGGATCCCCCTAAATCTCCATATATCCATGTTAATATGTGCTGGGAGTTGTAGTTTCACAAGGCTCCCAGCATTGTGAATTGTCGTTTTCCAAGTGCCCCTGCCTTTGGCATTGACGCTATAGAATTGATGCAGTGTGGGACCCCCTAAACCCCCATGGCTCCATGTTAATATGTGCTGGGAGTTGTAGTTTCACAAGGGTCCTAGCCTTGAACATCTTGCACTATAGAACTGATGCAGTTTGGATCCCCCTAAACCTCCATAGAGCCATGTTAATTTATGCTGGGAGTTGTCGTTTCACAAGGCCCCCAGTCTTGGGAGTTGTCGTTTTGCAAGTTCCCCTGCCTTTGGAATTGACGCTATAGAATTGATGCAGTGTGGGACCCCCTAAACCCTCATGGCTCCATGTTAATATGTGCTGGGAGTTGTAGTTTCACAAGGGTCCTAGCCTTGAACATCTTGCACTATAGAACTGATGCACTTTGGATCCCCTAAACCTCCATATATCCTAGTTAATATGTCCTGGGAGTTGTAGTTTCACAAGGGTCCCAGCCTTGAACATCTTGCACTATCGAACTGATGAAGTTTGGATCCCCCTAAACCTCCATATAGCCATGTTAATTTGTGCTGAGAGTTGTCGTTTCACAAGGCCCCCAATCTTGGGAGTTGTCGTTTTGCAAGTTCCCCTGCCTTTGGAATTGACGCTATAGAATTGATGCAGTGTGGGACCCCCTAAACCCTCATGGCTCCATGTTAATATGTGCTGGGAGTTGTAGTTTCACAAGGACCCCCAGCCTTGTACATTTTACACTATAGAACTGATGCAGTTTGGGATCCCTAAATCCCCATGGCTCCATGTTAATATGTGCTGGTTGTATTTTTACAAGGGTCCCAGCCTTGAGCATCTTGCACTATAGAACTGACGCAGTTTGGATCCCCCTAAAACTCCATGGCTCCATGTTAATATGTGCCAGGAGTTGTAGTTTCACAAGGGTCCCAGCCTTGAGCATCTTGCACTATAGAACTGATGCACTTTGTATCCCACTAAACCTCCATATATCCATGTTAATATGTGCTGGGAGTTGTAGTTTCACAAGGGTCCTAAACTTGAGCAAATATTATAATGTTTATACTATTATTTACTAGCTGTCCCCTGCCCGGCTGCTCACTGGAGGGAAGGATACTAGAGACAAAGTTGAAGTACTTTGGCCACATCATGAGGAGACAGCAAAGCCTAGAGAAGACAATTATGCTGGGGAAAGTGGAAGGCAAAAGGAAGAGGGGCCGACCAAGGGCAAGATGGATGGATGGCATCCTTGAAGTGACTGGACTGACCTTGAAGGAGCTGGGGGTGGTGACGGCCGACAGGGAGCTCTGGCGTGGGCTGGTCCATGAGGTCACAAAGAGTTGGAGACGACTGAACGAATGAACAACAACAACAACCCCTGCTACACATTGCTGTGGCCCATATGGGGGTTCTGTGTAGGAGGTTTGGCCAATTCTATGGTTGGTGGAGTTCAGAATGCTCTGTGATTGTAGGTGTACTATGAATCCCAGCAACTACAATTCCCAAATGTCAAGATTCTATTTTCCCCAAACTCCACCAGTGTTCACATTTAGGCATATTGAGCATTCGTGCCAAGTTTGGTCCAGATCCATCATTGTTTGAGTCCACAGTGCTCTCTGGATGCAGGTGAACTACAACTCCAAAACTCAAGGTCAATGCCCACCAATCTCTTCTAGTATTTTCCATTAGTCATGTGAGTTCTGTTTGTTCAATTCCATCGTTGGTGGAGTTCATAATTCTCTTTGATTGTAGGTGAACTATAAATCCCAGCAACTACAACTCCCAAATGACAAAATCAATGCCCCCCAACCCCTCCAGTATTCAAACTTGTATTGGGTATTTGTGCCAAATTTGGTCCAGTGAATGAAAATACATCCTCCATGTCAGATATTTGCATTATGATTCAGAACAGTTGCAAAATTACAGTGAAAAGGTAGCAATAAAAATAATGTTATGGTTGGGGGTCACCACAACATGAGGAACTGTATTAAGGGGTCAAGGCATTAGGAAGGTTGAGAAACACTGCCCTAAACCCTCATGGCTCCCATGTTAATATATATGCTGGGAGTTGTAGTTTCACAAGGGCATCTTGCACCGTGGAATTGATGCCGTTTGGGACCCTCAAACCCCCCCCCCCCCCCATGGCTCACTTGCTAAGGTATGCTGGGAGTTGCAGTTTCACAAGGGCCTTCCTTGCCAAACTACAACTCCCCAGGCTTCTCTAGCATTGAGCCTTGCGAACTGCATCTATTCTATTGTGGAGATGCACCTTTCAATCGCCAGGCAGGGCACAATACTATGCTTGAAATATATACAAATATTCATTAAATTTTAATACCATGGAAGCCTGGGAGTTGTAGTTTCACAAGGGCCCTAACCTTCCCTGCCAAACAATAACTCCCAGGATTCCATCGTATCCGGCCATGGTTGGGAATGTGAGGTCTGAATGCATTCATTCATGGCCATTTGTCAGGGCACCAGCAATATATTATTATTATTATTACATTATTATTATTATTATTATTATTATTATTATTACTATTACTACTACTATATTATTATTATTATTATTATTATTACTATATTATTATTATTGCATCATCATCATCATTATTGAATGCCCGTTGCTCTGAAAATGCCCCTTTCCCAAAAGCCGAATGGAATAAAGAGGAAAGGCAGTGGGAACGGGGTGCTTGGACTGCCATTCCCATCATCCCCACACAAAGGAGTGCTGGGTGCTGCAATCCCAAACCTCCTAATCCCCAGTCCTCTGGCCTTGTTTTTCCTCCTCGTCTTGACCTCAAAATTCCTTCCTGGCCAAAAGTCAGCTGGTTATTTTTAGAGGCAAGGAAGGATAGAAATATCAACTTGGTAACCCAACCTGGGATACGTAGTTCCTTTGCTGACTCTGGGCTTTTTTGGGTTTCTGCTCTGCAAACAGCTATAGTTCCCATGTCCCTCCCTCCACTGACATTGCAGTTTATAGTGGGCACCATGAACCCTGCCAGTGTCCTCTATGAACACCATCCTGCCCCCCACCCAGGTGAAGACTTTCATGTGGGTACAATTTCATCCTAGATGTTAATTTTCCTCCACATCCCAGGGTTCCTTTTTCTCTCCATTGGCGTGGAATTTGTATGACCCCCGCCCACTGCCCATGACCAACTGAACATACTGCAGGGGTTTGGGGAAATGGACCTTGATTTTGAGAGTTATAGTTCACCTACTTCCAGAGAAACTGTGACCCCCACCAACAATGGACTGGGACCAGACTTGGCACAGAGAAGCCCCATGACCAACTGAACATACTACAGGAGTTTGGGGAATGGACTTTGATTTTGTGAGTTATAATTCACCTGCATCCAGAAAGCACTGAACTCAGCCGACGTCAGATCTGGACAAACTTCGCACACCGGCCCAACAAGGCCAACTGTGCATACAGGCCTGGTTTGGGAGTGATTGACCTCGAATCTGGGAGTTGTAGTTCACCTTTATCCAGAGAGCCCTGAATCCAGCTGACGACGGCTCTGGACAAAACCTGGCACACATGCCCAATATGGCCAACTGCAAATGTTGTCAGGGTTTGGGGGTGATTGCCCCGAGAATCTGAGAATTGTAGTTCACTCTTATTCAGAGAGAACTGGACCAGGCCAACAACGGATCTGGACAAAACTTTAGTGTTATTACTTAACATCCCAAAACAAACAATGCCTTCTTCTAATAACCCGGGCACCGCCGGGTCCCCAAGCTTGCGCATATATATATACACACACACACACACACACACACATACATACATAGCCATCTAATGCAGTTTAATGCAATTGTAGACCCATATAATGTGGACCCATATAAAGCAGTGCAATGCAACTGTAGACCTGTATAACACAGACCCATATATTGCAGTTCAATACCATTGTAGACCCATCTAATGCAGTTCAATACAACTGTAAACCCATTTAAAGCCGTTCAATGAAGTTGTAGACCCACATAATGTGGACCCACATAGTACAGTTCAATGCCGTTGTAGACCTATATAATGCAGATCTATATAATGCAGTTCAATGCAATTGCAAACCCATACAGGGAGGACCAATATAATGCTGTTCAATACAATGTAAATCCATATAATGTGGATCCATATATTGCAGTTCAATGCAACCGTAGACCCATATATTTCAGTTCAATGTAACCACAGACCCATATGTTGCCGTTCAGTGCAACTGCAGACCCTTATACTGCAGTTCAGTGCAATCGCAGGCCCATATACTGCAGTTCAATGCAATCGCAGATCCATATACTGCAGTTCAATGCAATCGCAGGCCCATATATATTGCAGTTCAATGCAACCGCAGACCCATATAATGCCGTTCAATGCAATTGTTGACCATGTAATGCAGACCCATATAATGCAGTTCATTGCAATTGTAGTAGACCCATACAATGCAGTTCAAAGCATGTAGACCCATATAATGCAATTAAACACATATAAAACAGATCGACAGTTTATTGCAATTGTAGACCCGTATAATGTGGACCCATATAATGCAGTTTGATGCAATTGTAAATGCATATAGTGCAGTTCAATGCAACCGCAGACCCATATAATACAGACCCATATAACACAGTTCAATGCATGTAGACCCATATAATGCGATTGTACCCATATGAAATAGATTCATATAATGTAGTTCATTGCAGTTGTAGACCCATGTAATGCAGTTGGAGACTCATATAATGGAGAACCAATAGAATGCAGTTCAATGCAATTGTAGATCTATATAATGTGGACCAATATAATGCAGTTCAATGCAGTTGTAGACCCACACAATGCAGATCAATGCATGTAGACCTATCTAATGCAGTTCAATGTAATTGTGGACCCATCTAATGCAGTGCAATGGAATTGTAGACCCGTTTAATGTGGTTCAATGCATGTAGACCCATCTAATGCAGTTCAATGCATGTAGACCCACATAACTCAGTTCAATGCAATTGTGGATCCATCTAATGCAGTCCAGTGTAATTGTGGATTCATCTAATGCAGTCCAGTGTAATTGTGGATTCATCTAATGCAGTTCAACGCAACTGTAGACCCATATAATACAGTTCAATGCATGTAGACCCACATAACTCAGTTCAATGCAGTTGTGGATCCATCTAATGTAGTCCAATGTAATTGTGGATTCATCTAATGCAGTTCAATGCAATTGTAGACCCATTTCATGCAGTTCAACACAACTGTACACCCACATAATGCAGCCGGGGGGCTACAGAGGAGAAGGTTATCTCCCTTCTCATACATGTAGACTCACATAACTTAGTTCAATGCAATTGTGGATCCATCTAATTTAGTCCAATGTAATTGTGGGTCCATCTAATGCAGTTCGATGCAATTGTAGACCCATTTCATGCAGTTCAACACAACTGTGGACCTGTATGATGCAGTTCAATGCATGTAGACCCACATAACTCAGTTCAATGCAATTGTGGATCCATCTAATGTAGTCCAATGTAATTGTGGATTCATCTAATGCAGTTCAATGCAATTGTAGACCCACTTCATGAAGTTCAATGCAATTGTAGACCCATATAATGCACTGCAATGCAATTGTGGATCCATCTAATGCAGTCCAATGTAATTGTGGATTCATCTAATGCAGTTCAGTGCAACTGTAGACTCGTATAATGCAGTTCAATGCAGGTAGAGCCATATAACGCAGTTCAATACAGTTGTATAATGTAGATCCATTTAATGCAGTTCACTGCAATTGTAGCCCCATATAATGTGGATCCATATAATGTCAAATGCTATATAGACTCTATTCCTTACTATGTCTTTTTAATGTTATGTTTTGCAGACAGAATGGCTGTGCGGGAGGGCAAGAATCTGGGAGCTTTCAGGTTGTATGAGTTTTCCATTTTCTGGTAGCAAAAAAAAAAAAAAGATAAGTGATTGGATTTGGGTCTATAGATGCATTAAACAGTATATGGGTCTATATGCATTAAACTGCATTACAGTGATCCAAAAGCCTGGCTGGATGCAAACACTGGGCCAGAAGCCAATCTGTAATGGAGCTCAAAGCAGTGCTTGCCAAGAGGTGGCCTCAGATGGCTGCAAGAAGAAAGTGACGTCATCCCAGGGTCTCTCTCTCTCTTTGCAATATTCCCCATGGATTGCTTCAAGATGCCTCTGAGCATGCACAGAGCGTTTCTACTAGGCCTTATAGGATGCAAAGTGCCTTTGCAAGGCCTCTGAGGGTTCAGAATGCTCTTTCGAAGCCTCTTGGCTGTACACAGACTGTTTCTACAATGCCTTTGAATATTCAAAATGCTTTTGCAAGGCTTCTGAGGATATACAGAGTGTGTCTAAAATGTCTTAATATTCAGGATTATCTTTCAAGGCCTCCGAGCATACACAGAGTGCTTCTGGAAGGCATTTCTGCATACAGAGGGCTTTTCCAAGGCCTCAGAGTATTCAGTGTTTCTTCAAGTCCTCTGAGCATAGGAAGGGTCCTTCTGCAAGACATTTCTGCATACAGCGTGCTTTTGCAAGGCCTCTGAGCATATACAGAGTGTGTCTACAATGTCTTAATATTCAGAATTCTCTTTCAAGGCCTCTGAGCATACACAGAGTGCTTCCGCAAGGCCTCTGAGCATATACAGAGTGTGTCTACAATGTCTTAATATTCAGAATTCTCTTTCAAGGCCTCTGGGCATACACAGAGTGCTTCTGCAAGACATTTCTGCATACAGAGTGCTTCCGCAATACCTCTGAGCATACACAGAGTGTGTCTACAATGTTTTAATATTCAGAATTCTCTTTCAAGGCCTCTGAGCATACACAGAGTGCTTCTGCAAGGCATTTCAGTATGCAGAGTGCTTTTGCAAGGCTTCTGAGCATGTACAGAGTGCTTCTCCAAGGCATTTGAATAGTCAGTGCTTCTGCAAGGCCTCTGAGCATATACAGGGTGCTTCCACAAAGCATTTCTGCATTCAGTTTGCTTTTGCAAGGCTTGTGCGCTTGCACAGTGCTCTTCCAAGGCCTCTTGAGTATTCAATTTTTGCAAAGCCTCTGAGCATACACAGAGTGCTTCTGCAAGGCCTGTGGGTATTCACAACGTGTTTGCAAGGCTTCTGAGCATGCACAGAGTGTATCTCCAGAGAATTTCTGCATTCAGGGTGCTTTTTCAAGGCCTCTGGGCACTCAGTGTTTCTGCAAGGCCTTTGAGCATATACAGAGCACTTCTCAAAGGAACGTCAACATTCAGTTCTTTTTCAAGGCCTCTGAACATACACAGAGTGCTTCTATAAGGTATTTCTGCATAGAGTGCTTATGCAGGGTCTCTGAGCATGGACAGAGCATTTTTCCAAGACCTCTGAGTATTATGTGTTTCTGCAAGGCCTCTACAAGGTATTTCTGCATAGAGTGCTTTTACAACGCCTCTGAGCATACACTGAGTGCTTCTATAAGGCATTTCTGCATTCGGTGCTTCTGCAACGCCTCTGAGCATATACAGAGTGCTCTTCCAAAGCCTCTGAATATTCAGTGTTTCTGCAAGGCCTCTGAGCATTCAGAGTGCTTCTCAAATGAATGTCTGCATTTTCAAGGCCTCTGAGCATATACAGAGTGCTTCTATAAGGCATTTCTGCATAGAGTGCTTCTGCAAGGCCTCCGAGCATGCGCAGAGTGCTTCTGCAAGGCATTTCTGTATACAGAGTGCTTTTGTAAGGCTTCTGAGCATGCCCAGAGTGCTCTTATTTATTTATTTATTTATTTACTTTGCTTGTATACCGCAGTTTCTCAGCCCGTAGGTGACTCAACGCGGTTCACAACAAGAGCAAAAAGTCAATCATAACAACATACAATTTAAAAACCATTAACAGCATAGTATACAAAGTAATGACACATCAATAACAACACATTAACATCTCGTAACTAGAGTCGTGATCCAATTCGTCATCCATAATTCCGTTCCTATATTCATCGTATTCATTGCACTGTTTATCCGAATGCCTGTTCAAACAGCCAGGTTTTTAGTTTTCTTCGAAAAACCATTAACGTAGGAGCTGATCTAATGTCCATGGGAAGGGCGTTCCACAGCCGAGGGGCCACCACAGAGAAGGCCCTGTCCCTCGTCCCCGCCAGCCATGCTTGTGATGCAGGCGGGATCGAGAGCAGGGCTTCCCCAGAAGATCTTAGAGTCCTGGTGGGTTCGTAGGCAGAGATACATTCGGATAGGTAGCTTGGGCCAGAACCGTTTAGGGCTTTATAGGCCAACGCCAGCACTTTGAATTGAGCCCGGTAGCAAATAGGCAGCCAGTGGAGCTGGAGCAGCAAAGGAGTTGTATGTTCCCTGCCCTTCGCTCTTGTTAATATCATGGCTGCCAAGCGTTGGACTAGTCGGAGCTTCCGAGCCGTCTTCAAAGGCAACCTCACGTAGAGAGCGTTGCAGTAGTCTAAACAGGATGTAACCAGAGCGTGGACTACCGTGGCCAAGTCAGACTTCCCAAGGTACGGGCGCAGCTGGCGCACAAGCTTTAATTGTGCAAATGCTCCCCTGGTCACCGCCGAAACCTGAGGTTCCAGGCTCAGCGATGAGTCCAGGATCACTCCCAAGCTGCGAACCTGCGTCTTCAGGGTGAGTGCGACCCCATCCAACACAGGCTGTAACCCTATGCCCTGTTCGGCCTTTCGACTAACCAAGAGTACCTCTGTCTTGTCTGGATTCAGTTTCAATTTGTTCGCCCTCATCCAGACCGTCGCAGCAGCCAGGCACCGGTTCAGGACCTGGACAGCCTCCTTAGTAGCAGGTGGAAAGGAGTGACAGAGTTGGACATCATCCGCGTACAGATGACATCGCACTCCGAAACTCCGGATGATCTCTCCCAGCGGCTTCATGTAGATGTTAAACAACATGGGAGACAGTATTGATCCCTGAGGAACCCCACAAGACAACGGTTGTGGGGTTGAACAGGTGTCTCCCAGTAACACCTTCTGAGACCGGCCCTCTAGGAATGACCGGAGCCACTGCAAAACAGTACCTCCAAGACCCATCCCCGCGAGGCGTCCCAGAAGGATACCGTGGTCGACGGTATCGAAGGCCGCTGAGAGGTCCAGCAGCACCAACAGGGACACACTCCCCCTGTCGAGCTCCCAGCGCAGATCATCCACTAAGGCGACCAAGGCTGTCTCGGTACCATGTCCCGGCCGAAAGCCCAACTGTGCCGGATCTGTGTCTACCAAGAATGCCTGGAGTTGTGAGGCCACCACACGTTCCAGGACTTTGCCCAAAAAGGGGAGATTGGAAACAGGCCGATAGTTGACGAATTGAGTGGGGTCCGGTGATGGTTTTTTCAACAGCGGTTTTATTACAGGGCCTCTGAGCATACACAGAGTGTCTCTGCAAGGCCTCTGAATAGTCAGTGCTTCTGCAAGGCCTCTGAGCATGCACAGAGTGCTTCTGCAAGGTATTTCTGCATAGAGCATGCTCTTCCATGGCCTCTGAGCATATACAGAGTGCTTCTCCAAGGGATTTCTGCAGAGTGCTTTTGCAAGGCTTCTGCGCATGCACAGAGTGCTCCTCCCAAAGGCCTCTGAGTATTCAGTGCTTCTGCAGCCTTTGCAAGGCTCCTGAGCATGCACAGAGTGCTTCTGCAAGGTATTTCTGCATTCAGAGTGCTTTTCAAGGCCTCTGAGCATACACAGAGTGCTAATTTATTATTATTATTACATCAAAAATAAAAATCTTACCTTGAGACGGCTAAGCTTCCAGTGCATCATTTTTAAGTAACTTAATTATTTTTAAAATCCTGCAAACTTTTTTCCCCCTAGTCTAAAGCTTGGCTGCAAAAGGCCTTCGCCCCGCCCTTGACTCTCTCAAGCCACGCCCCTTTCCCACCTCCCGACCAATCAGGAAGTTGCCCTCACTGGGAAGCCGGGACCGTGCGTCACGAGGGCGCATGCGCGGCCTTTTGCTTTGCAAAACAAACGTGCATGCAAAGGGAAGGCGGTTGGGGGGCTTCTTTGAAGCCATGTGGCCTACCTTGCAGGGCAGTCTGCGGATGGCAACCAGGCCCAAGACCTCCAGGTTCCTTTGCAGGTGGGTTGAACCCTCATTTGGGTCTATCCTCCACCCCCAAATAGAGAATTTTGGGGGTCTGATTTTGCTGCAATAAGGCTATACTTTGCAATCTGGAAGTTTTGCACAAGGGGGTTGGACTAGATGACCTTTTGGGGGTTCCCCTGTCATCTCTTAAAATCTCCCAACTTTGTCATTCAGAGTGTTGTAAAGGGACCCCCAAGGCCATCAGGTCCAACCCAATTTGTTTAGGTAGGGACACCATCCGATCCCTCCCAACAGATGGCCATCCAGTCTTATAAAAAAGGTAAAGGTAGTCCCCTGACATTAAGTCCAGTCATGTCTGACTCTGGGGTGTGGTGCTCATCTCCATTTCTAAGCCGAAGAGCCGGCGTTGTCCGTAGACACCTCCAAGGTCATGTGGCCAGCATGACTGCATGGAGCGCTGTTACCTTCCCGCCGGAGCGGTACCTATTGATCTACTCACATTTGCATGTTTTCAAACTGCTAGGTTGACAGAAGCTAGTGCTGACAGCGGAAGCTCACGCTGCTCCCCGAAATTGAACCTGCGACCTTTCGATCAACAAGCTCAGCAGCTCAGTGCTTTAACCCACTGCGCCACCAGGGGCTCCTATACAGTCTTATAGACAGTATTATATGTATTGTTATTATCATTAAATTATATTATGATAGTATATGCTTTATTATTATTATATATTATAATAATATTCTATTATAAAATCATACAATCCAAGAGTCGGAAGGGACCCTCAACCGCATTGGCATGGAAACACCATCCAATCTGTCCCAACAGATGGCCATACAGCCTTATAGACTGTATTATATTGTTATTATATATTATAATATAATATTATTATCCTTATATTAATATATATTATTATATGCTTTTATATATTATATGCTTTAATATTATATATTATTATATGCTTTTGAAGAGCCCCCGGTGGCGCAGTGGGTTAAAGCACTGAGCTGCTGAGCTTGTTGATCAAAAGGTCGCAGGTTTGATTCCGGGGAGCGGCGTGAGCTTCCGCTGTCAGCCCTAGCTTCTGCCAACCTAGCAGTTCGAAAACATGCAAATGTGAGTAGATCAATAGGTACTGCTCTGGTGGGAAGGTAACGGCGCTCCAAGCAGTCATCCCGGCCACATGACCTTGGAGGTGTCTACAGACAACTCTGGCTCTTCGGCTTAGAAATGGAGATGAGCACCACACCCCAGAGTCAGACATGACTGGACTTAATGTCAGGGGACTACCTTTACCTTTACCTATTATATGCTTTATTATTATATATTAGCCATCCCTTCCACACATTGCTGTGGCCCACATGGGGGTTCTGTGTGGGAAGTTTGGCCCAATTCTATCATTGGTGGGGTTCAGAATGCACTGTGATTGTAGGTGAACTATACATCCCAGCAACTACAACTCCCAAATGTCAAGATTGTATTTTCCCCAAACTCCACCAGTGTCTATATTTAGGCCTATTGAGTATTCATGTAGAGTTTGGTCCAGAGACATCATTGTTTAAGTCCACAGTGATCTCTGGATGTAGGTGAACTACAACTCCAAAACCCAAGGACACTGCCCACCAAACTCTTCCAGTATTTTCTGTTGGTCATGGGAGAACTGTGTGCCAAGTGTGGTTCAATTGCATCGTTGGTGGTGTTCAGAATGCTCTTTGATTGTAGCAACTACAACTCTCAAAACGACAAAATCAAATTTTTGGAGTGAAGGACATACGTTGGGTTGTTAGGTGTCTTGTGTCCAAATTTGGTGTAAATTTTCCAGGCGGTTTTTGAGTTCTGTTAATCCCACAAACGAACATTACATTTTTATTTATATAGATTACAATAACATTATGTTACATAATCATACAATACAAGAGTCAGAATGGACTTAGGCAAAACGTCAGGAGAGAATGCCTCTAGAACATGGCCATATAGCCCGAAAAAAACCTACAACAACCCAGTGATTACAGCCATGAAAGACTTCAACAATACAGTATTATATTATATATTAGAATCATACAATCCAAGAGTTGGAATGGACTCCCAACCCCATTTGTTTAGGCATGGAGACACCATCCGATCCCTCCCAACAGATGGCCATAAAGCCTTGTCGATTGTTTTATATTGTTATTGTATATTATATTGTAATATTTTTATCTTTATATTATTATATACTTTATTATTATATATTACAACAACATTATATTATATAGTCATACAATCCAAGTGTCGGAATGGACCCCCATCCCCATTTGTCTAGGCATGGAGACACCATCCAATCCCTCCCAACATAAGACCATCGAGACTTATAGGGTGCTTGTTATTATTTATATCATAATATAATATTATCATATTTTATATATTGTTATAATTCTGTTATATTATTTTTTATTATTATCATACATTATAATAATATATTATATTATAGAATCATACGATCTAAGAGTTGGAACCCCATTCGTCCATCCATTGAGACAGCATCCAATCCCTCCCAACAAATGGCCATCCAGCCTTATTGATTTTTTTTTTGTCGTGTCAGGAGCAACTTGAGAAACTGCAAATCGCTTCTGGTGTGAGAGAATTGGCCGTCTGCAAGGACGTTGCCCAGGGGACGCCTGGATGAATTGATGTTTTTATCATCCTTGTGGGAGGCTTCTCTCATGTCCCCGCATGAGGAGCTGGAGCTGATAGAGGGAGCTCATCCGCCTCTCCCCGGATTCGAACCTGCGACCTGTCGGTCTTCAGTCCTGTCGGCACAGGGGTTTAACCCACTGCGCCATCGGGGGCTCCTAGCCTTATAGATTGTGTTATAGTATTATTTATATATATTATTGTTTTATATTTTAGAATCATATAATCCTAGAGTCGGGAGGGACCACAACAGCCATCCGGTCCAACCCTGTTTTGCCAAAACACCATTAAAGTCCTCCTGACAGATGTCCATCCAATCTCTTAGACATTAAAGTGTTCATGGAGAAACAGTGCTATAGAATCATATAATCCTAGAGTTGGGAGAGAACTCAAAGGCCACCCAGTTCAGCCAAGGGAGACACCATGCGATCCCTCCCGACAGATACCCCTCCAGAAAAGAAAGATACCCCCCCCCCCAATGTTTCAAAAGCAATCTGTTTAATGTTTTATTGCCTTTTTGCAGGTGGAAAAGCCAACGCGCCGAGAGGGACACCATCTTCGCCTTGTCGTCCGGCGCTGGAAAATGCGGACTGGCCGTGATTCGAACCAGTGGCCCGGACAGCCACTCGGCCTTGGTGAGACTGGCGGGGAAAGCACCACTTGCCAGGACTGCTGCTTTGCGCAGGATCCGCCAACCCGACTCCGGAGAAACACTCGACCGTGGCCTCGTGCTGTGGTTCCCCGGTAAGCAGGCAGCTATTCTGGAAACGTACGTGGCTCCATTCCGAAGCTGGTCCTGTTCAATCGAATGGAGTGGAGAATATATTAAAAATTGTTAAGTTTTGGCTTCAGTCCCCCATTGGATTATACGTTTATTATATTTATTATTATATTTATATTGATACTATTATTTATTATATTTATTTATTACTAGCTTGGGTCCCCGGCATTGCATAAGGTTGTGGGTGAACTACGACTCCCATCATGCCAGGTTAACCCCCTGAAACTCATCAGTGCTTAAAAGTTTGTCATGTTGAGCAAGTTTGCTCTAGCTGCATCATCGGTGGGTTCAGTGTGCTCTCTGTTTGCAGGATGAACTGCAACTCCCACCATGGTGGGTCAGTCCCTTGAAATCCCTCCAGTATGTTCAGTTGGTCATGTGGGTTCTATGTGCCAATTTAGGTCCAGATCCATCATCAGTGGGGTGCAAAGTGCTCATTGATTGCAGGGGAACTATAAATCCCAGTACCCACAACTAACAAGTGTCTTGGCCAATTCCCCTCAAAACCTACCAGTATTTAAATTTGGGCATATCAGGTATGTGTGCCAAATTTGGTGCAGATCCATCATTGTTTGCATTCACAGTGCTCCCTGGATGTAGGTGAACTATAATTCCTATAAATCAATGTGAATTTCTCCCAAAACCCTCCTGTATTTTTTGTTGGTCATGGGGGTTCTGTGTGCCAAGTGATGTCCAGGACCATTGTTGGTGGGGTTCAGAGTGCTCTTTCATCGCAGGTGAACTGTAAATCCCAGTACCTACAATGGCTATAGATCAAGGTGAATTCCCCCAAAACCTCTCCAGTGTTTTTCTTAGGTCATGGGGGTTCCATGTGTCAAACATGGTCAAGGTCCATTGTCAGTGGGGGTCACAGCGCTCTGACTTGATACTTCACCTTGTTGATGGGAAGCTTCCCACCGGAGTGGAAATCATCTATCGGACAGATGGCAAGCTATTTAACCTCAGCAGACTGAAAGCCAAAACCAAGGTCACAACAACATCTGTTATAGAACTCCAGTATGCTGATGACAATGTCGTCTGTGCGCATTCAGAAGAAGATCTACAAGCCACTCTCAACACCTTTGCAGAAGCATACACAAAGCTTGGCCTGTCACTGAACATCGAGAAAACCAAAGTGCTGTTCCAGCAGTCACCAGCCGTCCCCTCTCCAATGCCAGAGATACAGCTTAATGGTGTAACATTAGAAAATGTCGACCATTTCCGCTACCTTGGCAGCCACCTCTCCACCAAAGTCAACATCGACGCCGAAATACAACACCGCCTGAGCTCTGCAAGTGCAGCATTTTCCCGAATGAAGCAGAGAGTGTTTGAGGACCGGGACATCCGTAGGGATACCAAGGTGCTTGTTTATAAAGCTATTGTCCTCCCAACCCTGCTATATGCCTGTGAGACATGGACTGTCTACAGACGTCACATGCAGCTCCTGGAACGATTCCATCAGCGCTGCCTCCGGAAAATCCTGCAAATCTCCTGGGAAGACAAGCGGACAAACGTCAGCGTGCTGGAGGAAGCAAAGACCACCAGCATTGAAGCGATGGTCCTCCAACATCAACTCCGCTGGACAGGCCACGTTGTCCGGATGCCTGACCACCGTCTCCCAAAGCAGTTGCTCTACTCCGAACTCAAGAACGGAAAACGGAATGTTGGTGGACAGGAAAAGAGATTTAAAGATGGGCTCAAAGCCAACCTTAAAAACTCTGGCATAGACACTGAGAACTGGGAGGCCCTGGCCCTTGAGCGCTCCAGCTGGAGGTCAGCTGTGACCAGCAGTGCTGCAGATTTCGAGGAGGCACGAGTGGAGGGTGAAAGAGTGAAACGTGCCAGGAGGAAGGCGCGTCAAGCCAACCCCGACCGGGACCGCCTTCCACCTGGAAACCAATGCCCTCACTGTGGAAGAAGATGCAGAGCAAGAATAGGGCTCCACAGCCACATGCGGACCCACAAGGAAAGCCATGATGGAAGACCATCTTACTCGTCCAACGAGGGATCGCCTAAGTAAGTTGATGCAGGGTGAACTACAACTTCCATCATGTGGAGTCAATCCCCTAAACTTCTCCAGTATGTGTAGCTGCTGATTAGTTCTTCTCTGTTTGTTGTGCAGACAGAATTGAAAATAGTAGGAAAGGGTTAAGGGCGAGGCAGTGAGCGGGATCATGCAAATTCCGCACTAGTGGAGAAACACTGGGATATCTGTGGTGGAGGAAACACATAAAATCTAGGATGAAATTGTTTCGGAATGAAAGCATCCCTTGGTTGGTGGGCAGTGTTGTGTTTGGGAAGGACATTGGCAAGGCTTGGGCTACATGTTCACGGCACTCACTATAATCTCAAATGTAATTTGATGGCTTCTCATAGTTGGGGATCATAGCTGTTTGGAGAGGCAGGAGCTTGTCTATGTAAGTGGACACCCCAGCCACATGCATACATATTTTAACTTTTCTTATGTGTATAGATAGATTATACACCTTATTATTATTATTATTATTATTATTATTATTATTATTATTTGAAACACAACAAGATTAGTACACAGCAAACAAGATCATTCTGCTGGCTGTTGTATTGGATCACATGTCAGACATTTCCCAAGCTGTGTGACTGTGTGATGTATCGACTGTGTGATGTATCAGCTAATAATAATGCATGCAGATCCCAGTAAGGTGGCCTTTTGCAGCTGACAGATGGTAATATTGTCAGCGCCAATTGTGTTTAAGTGCAGGCCAAGATCTTGAGGCACTGCACCCAGTGTGCCAATCACCACTGGGACCACCTTGACTGGCTTGTGCCAGAGTCTTTGCAGTTCGATCTTTAAATCCTCATATCGTGTCAGCTTTTCCAGTTGTTTCTCTTCAATTATTATTATTTTACTGACACAAAAACACAGTATGTCACAGCAAATGAGATCTATATGCTGGATTTCATATCACAAAAATCACAAGTCAAACACTTCCCAAGTGTCTAGGACTGTGTGATTTATTATTATTATTATTATTATTATTATTACTATTATTATTTGAAACACAACAAGATTCGTACACAGCAAAAAGATCACTCTGCTGGTTGTTGTATTGGATCACACGTCAGACACTTCCCAAGTGTCTAGGACTGTGTGATGTATTAGTGAATAATGTGTTCAGATCCCAGTAAGGTGGCCTTCTGCAGCTGACAGATGGTAATTTTGTCAGTGCCGATTGTGTTTAAGTGCAGGCCAAGGTCTTTAGGCACTGCACCCAATGTGCCGATGACTACTGAGACCGCCTTGACTGGCTTGTGCCAGATTTTTTAATTATTATTATTATTATAACCCAATTATTATTATATAGACATTATAGCATCCCATTACTGGACATTGAAATGTCCAATTGTTGGGCATTGATACTGGACATCGAAAGATCCCATTACTGGATATTGAAACATCTCATTGGCAGACATTGAAAAATCCCACTGACAAGCATGAAAAATCCCACTAGCAGTTACTAAAAGCAATGTTTCAATGGGATGGATCGTTCCTTACTTTCCCCCTCTCCTTTTGGTTCTCTTTCATCCTATCTTTCATTGAGTCCCATTTGGGAGAAAAGCAGGATATACATATCCATCCATTCATTGATTAATTTTTTTTTGCAGGGCCGGGCAGTTTCACAGGGGAGGACGTGGCCGAATACCACGTCCATGGCGGTCCGGCAGTGGTCAGCGGCATCTTGAATGCTTTAGGTGGGTCTTTTTTTCCTTCATGCTGGAAGCAGTTACCAAACAAAGTTGGAAGGGGGGGGGTACCCCAGAGACCATCTAGTCCAGGGGTCCTCAAACTAAGGCCCGGGGGCCGAATACGGCCCTCCAAGGTCATGTACCCGGCCCTCGCTCAGGGTCAACCTAAGTCTGAAATGACTTGAAAGCACACAACAACAACAACAACCCTATCTCATCAGCCAAAAACAGGCCCACACTTCCCACTGAAATAGTAATGAGTTTATATTGGTTAAAATTGTTCTTCATTTTAATTATTATATTGTTTTAAGTGATTTTTGCACTACAAATAAGATATGTGCAGTGTGCATAGGAATTCATTAATATTTTTTTTCAAATTATAATCCGGCCCTCCAACGGTTTGGGGGACTGTGACCTGGCCCTCTGTCTAAAAAGTTTGTGGACCCCTGATCTAGTCCATCATTTCTCAACCTGGGGGTCGCAAGGGTGGATTTCAGAGGTGTCACCAAAGACCATCAGAAAACACATTTTTCTGATGGTCTTAGGGAGCCCCTTTGGCAGCAACTATAACTCCCAAATGAAAAAATCCAAATCATGCCCCCCCCCCCCCCCCAACCCCACCAATATTCACATTTGGGTATATCGGGTATTTGCACCAAATTTGGTCCAGTGAATGAAAACATATTCTGCATATCAGATATTTGCATTACGATTCAGAACAGTCGCAAAACGATCCCCATTCGGAAAGCTGAGAAACACTTCTCTAAGGCAATCTATTCCACTAGAATTGGAAGGGATCCCCAAAGGTCATCTAGTTCAACCCCCTACTATCCAACTTTTGCTATAGAATCAAATGATAGGGGAAGAACATGAGGAAGAAAAGAGTAGAGTCTCCCTCTCTACGTTTTTGAGCCAAGGCCGAGTGGCCATCTTTTGAGAGGGCTTGGATGGTACCCTGCCTGGCAGAAAGAAGGGAGTTGGGCTGGATGGTCCTTGGGGTCCCTTCTGATTAGGATTCTATGACCCCAAGTTGGTTGCCAGACGTTCTGCAGCTTCCTCTCTCATAGAATAATAGAGTTGGGAGACAGCACACGGGCCATCTAGTCCAACCCCGTGCCATGCAGGAAAAGCACATTCAAAGCAGCCCTGACAGATAGCCATCCAGCATCTGTTTAAAAGCTTCTCTTTCTCTCTCTAGGTGGGCTTCCTCGCCTGCGCCTCGCAGAGCCTGGCGAGTTCACCAAGCGGGCCTTTCAGAACGGGAAGCTGGACTTGACGGCGGCTGAGGGCTTAGGGGACCTGATCCATGCTGAGACCGAAGGGCAGCGGCGGCAGGCCTTGCGCCAGATGGAGGGGGAGCTGGGGGCACTCTACCAGCGCTGGAGCCAGACCCTCACCAAGGTGAGTCGAGTCGGGACTTCTTGCAGGCCTCCTCCAGTGCTTTGAGGTTGGGAAGCAGAGGCTGGGTTGGGAAGGCTTTCATTGTGTCTACCTGCATGACAGAAGGCAGTTGGGCTGGATGGGCCGTTGAGGTCTCCTCCAACTCTAGGATTCTATGGTTCTGTTATTAACATTAATAATAATAGTAATAATAACAACAGCAACAACAATAATAGTAATAATAAGCTGGGTGGCCATCTGTTGAGATGGATTAGATGGTTTCTTCCTTCCTGGCAGGAGGGAGTCGAACTTTATGGACCCTTGAGGCCTCCTCAAACTTTAGGAGCCTATGGTTCTATTAATAGTAATAATAGTAATAATAGACTGAATTGGGGTATAGGGTTACAGCCTGTGCTGGATGGGGTCGCACTCCCCTTGAAGGCGCAGGTTCGCAGCTTGGGTGTGATCCTGGACTCATCGTTGAGCCTGGATTCCCAGGTTTCAGCGGTGACCAGGGGAGCATTTGCACAGCTCAGGCTCGTGCGCCAGCTGCGCCCGTACCTCAGGAAGTCTGACTTGGCCACGGTGGTACATGCTCTGGTCACATCCCGCCTTGACTACTGCAACGCTCTCTACGTGGGGCTGCCCTTGAAGACGGCCCGGAAGCTTCAGCTGGTTCAGCGCGCGGCAGCCATGCTACTAACTGGAGCGGGATGCAGGGAGCACACAACGCCCCTGTTGTCCCAGCTCCATTGGCTGCTGATCTGCTACCGGGCCCAATTTAAGGTGCTGGTTTTGGCCTACAAAGCCCTAAACGGTTCCGGCCCAAAATACCTTTCGGACCGCATCTTGGCCTATGAGCCCACGAGGACCTTGAGATCGTCTGGGGAGGCCCTTCTCTCGATCCCGCCTGCCTCACAGGCACGTCTGGCGGGGACGAGAGAGAGGGCCTTCTCGGTGGTGGCCCCCCGGCTGTGGAACACTCTCCCTGCGGACATCAGACAGGCGCCCTCCCTTATGTCCTTCCGTAAAAGCCTAAAGATATGGCTGTTCGAGAGGGCATTTAATTAAGTGCTATAATAATGTGGTAAAGATGACTGGAATGGAACAAGGAATATGAGATTGGTTACGATTCTACTATGAGACGAAGCGGATTATTTAGGGTAACTTTATAATTGTTGTATTGCTAATATGTTGTTTTGTAATTGCCTTTTGTAAATTGCCTTTTATATGTTGTACACCGCCATGAGTCGCCCTAGGGCTGAGAATGGCGGTTAACAAATGCACCAAATAAATAAATAATAAATAAAATAAATTGTCATCTGTTGGGATATGTCAGATTGTGTCTTCTTTTCTAGCCGGAGGGGTGGACTAAATGGGTCCTTGTCGTGGCTCCAGTCCTTCCTGGAGGGTCGATCCCAGATGGTGAAGCTGGGAGACGCCTGCTCGGACCCCTGGCCTTTGACCTGTGGGGTCCCGCAAGTCTGTATTCTGTCTCCCATGCTTTTTAACATCTACATGAAACCGCTGGGAGAGGTCATCTGGAGTTTTGGAGTTAGGTGCCATCTCTACGCGGATGACACACAACTCTACTACTCATTTCCACCTAATTCCAAGTAAGCCCCTCAAGTGCTGGACGAGTGCCTGGCCGCTGTGTCTATCTGGATGAGGAGGAACAAGCTGAAGATCAATCCCGACAAGACAGAGGTCCTCCTGGTCGATTGTAAACCGGATCGGGGTATAGGGTGGCAACCTGTGCTGGACGGGGTTACACTCCCCCTGAAGCCACAGGTCCGCAGTTTGGGACTCCTTTTGGATTCATCACTTACGCTTGAGGCTCAGGCGTCGGCGGTGTCCGGGAGGGCTTTTGCACAATTGAGACTCGTGCGCCAACTGCGACGGTACCTCGCAAAGGCTGATCTGGCCGGGGTGGTCCATGCCTTGGTCACCTCTAGATTGGGCTACTGTAATGCGCTCTACGTGGGGCTGCCCTTGAAAACGGCTCAGAAATTTCAATTGGTCCAACGAGCGGCGGCCAGGATGTTAACTGGGGCTCCCTACAGAGAGAGGTCAACCCTCCTGTTTAAGGAGCTCCACTGGCTGCCGTTTATTTTCCGAGTCCAATTCAAGGTGCAGGTGCTTACCTACAAAGCCCTAAACAGTTTGGGACCTGCCTACCTGCGTGACCGCATCTCCGCTTATGAACCCACGCGTTCTCTTCGCTCATCCGGAGAGGCCTTGCTTGCGATTCCACCTGCGTCGCAGGCGCGTCTGGTGGGGACGCGAGACAGGGCCTTTTCTGTGGTGGCCCCCCGACTCTGGAACACCTTCCCCAAAGACATTAGACAGCCCCCTACGTTGGCAGTCTTTAGGAAGCACTTGAAGACTTGGCTGTTCCGATGTGCCTTTCCAGAATAGGAAAACTCCAGCGGTCCCAGAAGCACTTTATTAGACTTCAAGATTGCTTGCACACTGCACTCACCCTAAAATCCGACATACCACCTGTCACATCAGCACTTTTAATCTGTACCCATTACATTTGGCCCGGCCCCAGTTTTACTGTGTTTGGTGTATTGTTTTATTGTTTTATTGTTTTGATATTGCTTTAATTGTTTTGATTTGTTTTAAGTTGTGTATTTGTTATGCTATGTTTTTGAGGCCTTGGCCTCTTGTAAGCCGCATGAGTCCTTCGGGAGATGCTAGCAGGGTACAAATAAAGTTAATAATAATAATAATAATAATAATAATAATAATAATAGCAGTAATAATAGGTTGGATGGCCATCTGTTGGGATGGAACGGATTGTGTCTTCCTGTTTGATGGAAGGTGGTTGAACTGGTTAGCCTTTGAGGTCTCTTCCAACACTAGGCTTCTGTGATCTGTATTTCTTAACAATCTGGATGGTCATCTGTCTGGAAGGATCTGATGGTGCCTTCCTTCCTGGCAGAAGGGGGTTGGGCTGGATGACCTTTGGGTTCTCTTCCAATTCTAGTACACTGGGGAATCCCTTTGTCCCGCAGGCCCTGGCCCACCTGGAGGCCTACATTGACTTCAGCGAAGACGACAACATTGAGGGAGGGGTCCTCGTCCAAGGTGAGTCTTGCCATGCAATCTTCCTCTTCTCCAACTTTGCCAAATGTCGAGTGGGACCGTGATTCTGTCTTGGGAATTGTTGCTCTTAGCGCAGGATGAAATATTAATGGCCTTCATTGCCGCAGCGTCACGCGGCTGGCTCGGGTTCAACTTAATCAACAATTAGGATGATCTGTTTCTTTGGACCGACACTCCTTGTGCCTAAACATAATAATAATGTGTCCCAAAGAAGACCTCGCATGACGTGGAACTAGGTTTCGCCATTTCCTCGCCATTGTTGTGATGGAGAGGAAGCATGTGCTTTCCTGCTTCTCCAAAACAACTTAATTAAGAGGCACTTAATGGCTTCTGGGAAATATCTCTTGGGTTTTGGTATTTCTCGAGAAAACAAACAGAATTGGACTAGGAAGTCTACACTGTCCACTACTCAAGTAAAGGCTTTCATACGGGGACAATCTCATCCTAGATTTTCTATTTTACCTCCACCACAGACATCTCAGTGTTTCTGACTCTCTCCATTGGTGTAGAATTTGCATGACCCCGCCCACTGCTTCTCCCATAACCCTTTCCTATTCTTTCCTATGGCACACAGCAAACAGAGCAATTAATCAGCAACTGAACATACTAGAGAGATTTGGGGAGACTTCACCATGATTAATAGGAGTTGTAGGTCATGGGATGTATAGTTCACCTGCCATCTAAGAGCACTCTGAACTCCACCAATGATGGACCTGGAACTAACTTGGCACACAGAAGCCTCATGACCAACAAAACATACTGGAGGGATTTATAGGAGTTGTAGTTCACCTACATCCAGAGCACACTGTGAATGCAAACAATTATGGATCTGGACCAAACTTGGCATGCAGACCTGATGTACCCAAATTTGAATACTAGTGGGTTTTGAGGGGAATTGGCCTGGACATTTTGTGAGCTGTGATTTATAGTTCACCTGCAATCAATGAGCACTCTGAACTTCACCAAAGATGGAATTGGACCAAACTTGGCATAGAGAGCCCTCATGACCAGCACAAAATACTGGAGGTATTTGGGGAAAATTCACCTTGATTTGGAGGAGTTGTAGTTCACCTACATCCATGACAAGTGCTTCCTCCACCCCAAAATGGAAAGGGAGTTGCCTTCGTTACCCACTAAAATTGATGAGATGATGATGGTGATGATGATGATAATAATAAGGTTCTAATTATGAAGAGACAATCTGCTGACAATGATGTTTGCAATGAACCGTTTATATAGTAAAAATTTCATGAAACGTATATATTAGAGCTGTGTAATGCTTTGGAGGTTCGTTTCATAATTCAGAGATATGTTAAAAAAATTGATAATACAAATCTTTGAATTACTAATTGGAACGGGACCTCCTCTGAAGCATTACGAAACAGAACATTTAGGAGAGATCAGTATAGATTTGTTGTTTTGAAGCTTTTCAAGCTGTCGTTTTTTTCAATATAAGATACTCCTTAATTGTCTAGGATGGGATTGACAAGGGCAATGACATGCTGTTTTTTTCCTTGTCAGCCAATCACACAGCTTTCTGCGAAGCTGGTCCCATTTGATTTGTAGGAACTTTTAAAATGTATTTAAAATCAGTGGATGACCGAAACATTCTGAAACTTGGCAGGCGTAAAGTTGTAAAGGTTGTTGATAAGTGTGCCAAGTTTCATCTTGATAGCCATCTAAATGACGGAGAAATGACCCGAATAGAGGGGACTGATGTGATTGAAAACAGCAGCTTTATTCTGGTTTGTTTTTTTCCTTGTCAACCAATCGCATGGCTTTTTGCAAAGCTGGTTTTCTCCTTTAATTTCAAAAACTTTTAAAAATTCCTTAAAATTAGTGGATGTCTGAAATATTCTGAAACCTGGCAGGCATGAAGTTGTAAATGTTGCCAATAAGTGTGCCAAGTTTCCTCCCAATATCCGTAAAAATGACTGAAAATTTCCCCATTGTTGCTAATGGAACCAGTCTTAAACGATTATGAAGTTTTGGAGATTTGGGTTACGAAACGAAACGGGACCCCCTTCCGAATCTTTACGAAACGAAGCAGGGTCCATCCAAATGTCCCCAATGAATTACTAATTGGGTTTCACACCTCTAGTATATATAATATGTATATTATATGTTATAGCTACTGCATGAAATTCTTATAAGGGGTTGGTTTCACTTATGGGGTTGGCTACTGCAACCAAATGGCTGTGTCGTGAAAGGATATGTGTCAAGTTTGGAAAGCCCTGTGTGAAAAATGGCCGTTCTTTCTCCGCAGTGGAAGAAGCTGTGGCCTCGTTGGCCCAAGAACTGGAGACCCACTTGCAAGACGGCCGGCGCGGCGAGCGACTTCGGGATGGGATCCGTGTGGTGATCGCCGGCCCCACCAACGCGGGGAAGAGCAGCCTCCTCAACCAGCTGTGTAAGAAAGAAAAGTCCGGGTCTGGGTCCAGGGGACAATATTTTGTAAGATATCCCCTTTTTTCCTGAATCCATTCTCTTCTCCGTTTCAGGCCAGAAGCCAGCGGCCATCGTGTCGCCCGTGGCAGGGACCACTCGGGACGTGGTGGAGGCCGCCTTGAACCTCAACGGCATTCCCATTGTCCTGAGTGACACAGCTGGCCTGCGGGAGACTGGCGATGCGGTGGAGAAGGAAGGAGTGGATCGGGCCCGCCAGAGGTGAGCTAGACTGAAATGGGTGTCTTTCCATATGGCCATATTTTGGAAGGGTTTCGATTGTGTCCCCTACATTGCAGAATGGGGTTGGGATAAGATTACCTTTTAGGGTTCTCTTCGATCGCTAGGATTCATTGAATGCTACCTTTCTGTCTCTGGAGGTTTTTAAGCAGCACCTGCATGGCCATCTATCTGGAGGGCTTTGATGGTGCCTTGCCTAGCAGCATGGAGTTGGACAGGAACACCTTTAGGGTCCCTTCCATCTCTATGACCAGAGGTTTGATGGGCCCATCACAGAAGACCCTTAGCCGTGTGTCCCTGCATGACAGAATGGGTCAGACTTGATGACCCTTGGTGATCTCTTCCAGCTTTTATTCATTGGATGAGCTTTCAAACTGCCTGGTTTCCTGGAAGAGTGGTGAACTCTCATTCTTTGGATGAGCATCCTTCAGGAGTGCATTAGTTGTGTATCTCTGCAAGGCAGAATGGGTCAGAGTAGATGACCTTTGGGGTGTTAGACAACATGATCTTTGGAGGGGTGAGTCTAGATGACCTTAAGGGTCTGATTATTTGACCTTTGGGCGTCAGACTACATAACCTTTGGGGGACAGACTACATGACCTTAGGAGGGTCAGAGTTGATTACCTTTGAGGTGTCGGACTACATGACTTTAGGAGGGTCAGACTACATGACCTTTCGGGGAGTCAGACTAGTTGACCTTTGGGGAGGATCAGACTACCTTTCTGGTGTCAGACTAGATGACCTTTGGGGGGGTCGGACTAGCTGACATTTGGGGCATCGGACTAGATCTAAAGATGGTCAGACTAAATGACTTTTTGGGGTCAGACTAAATGACCTTTTGGGGTCAGATTAGATGACCTTGGAGGATTAGAGTAGATGACCTTTTGGGGGTTGGACTAGATAACCTTTGGGTGGTCAGAATACATGACCTTGAGGGATCAGACTAGATAATTTTAGGGGGGGTCAGACTACATGACCTTAGGGAGTCAGACTACATGACCTTTGGGGCCAGACTAAATGACCTTTGGGGCATCAGACTAGATTACCTTTGGGTGGTCAGACTAAATGACGTTTGGGGGGTCAGACTAGATGACGTTTGGGGGGGTCAGACTAGATGACCTTTTGTTGGTCGGACTAGATGACCTTTGGGGCATCAGACTAGATGACCTTTGGAGGTCAGACTATATAACCTTTGCAGCATCAGACTAGATGACTTTCGGGGATTGGACTAGATTCCTTTTGGGGCATCAGAGTACATGACCTTTGGGGGGGTCAGACTACATTACCCTTAGGTGGTCAGACTAGATGACCATAGGGAGTCAAACTAGATTACCTTTGGAGGTCAGATGGCATGACCTTGTGGGGGTCAGACTAGATGACCTTTGGGGGAATCCCATTTTAGGCTCCCACAAGCCCTTTTGTTTTTGCTTTCTGCAGGGTCCTCACCGCCGACCTGGTTCTGGCCGTCCTGGATGCAGCCGAAGTGTCCCAACGGCCAGAGCAATTGACCGCTCTCCTGCTGGACGTCTTGCCGGCCAATGACCCGACCCACTCCCGGCCGTGGCTCCTGGTCCTGAACAAGGCGGACCTCCTTGCGAGGGAGGCCAAGGCGGTGCTGGAGGCAGCCTGCGCGGGGATGGGCCCTTCACCCGCTTGCTTGCTATCCTGCAAAACCGGAGACGGGATCGGGCCCTTCCTGCAAACACTGGGAGAACGCCTATCCGACTTGTGAGCAAGGCCTTTCTCATATTCGGGACCTTTTGCCAAGCCCAATTTCAGATTAGAGTTGGGGCCCCTGAAGGCTATCTAGTCCAACCCCGGCTGGGTAAGAGTTCATTGCGCTCAGTACTGATCTGATGTTTTCTTCTGCCTGTAGGTGCGGAGACCCCCAGGTGGGGTCGCCCAGCCCCACACGGGCCCGCCACCGTCTCGGCTTGACACAATGCCTGGACGCCTTGGGCCGCTTCGGACATTACCGTTCGGTGGACCTGGCCCTGGCAGCGGAGGAGCTCCGGCAGGCCAGACGGCAACTGGGGCGACTGACGGGGCAAGTGGGCTCCGAGGAGATCCTGACCCTCATCTTCCAGGACTTCTGCATCGGAAAGTGATCACAAGTTAGGATTATAGACTTGGAAGGGGACCCTAGAGGTCATTTAGTCCAACCCTCTTTTCAATGCTGGGCATGTGCTTTCATTACCCTAAGACTATAGAATGGAAGAGACTCCAAGAGATCCAGTCCAGCTTCCTTCTACTATTTAGGAAGACACCATCCAAGCCCTCCTGATAGATGGCCATCCAATCCAGCTTCATTCTAGTATGCAGGAAGATAACATGCCCTGTCAATAGGTGGCCATCCAGTCCGGCTTCATTCTGGTAAGCAGGAAGACACCATTCAAGCCCTCCCAACAGATGGCCATCCAATCCAGCTTCATTCTAGTATGCAGAAAGATAACATGCCCTGTCAATAGGTGGCCATCCAGTCCGGCTTCATTCTGCTATGCAGGAAGACACCATTCAAGCCCTCCCGACAGATGGCCATCCAATCCAGCTTCATTCTAGTATGCAGGAAGATAACATGCCCTGTCAATAGGTGGCCATCCAGTCCGGCTTCATTCTGGTAAGCAGGAAGACACCATTCAAGCCCTCCCAACAGATGGCCATCCAATCCAGCTTCATTCTAGTATGCAGGAAGATAACATGCCCTGTCAATAGGTGGCCATCCAGTCCGGCTTCATTCTGCTATGCAGGAAGACATCATTCAAGCCCTCCCAACAGATGGCCATTCAATTCAGCTTCATTCTAGTATGCAGGGAGATAACAAGCCCTCCTTTTTTTGTTATGTCAGGAGCAACCTGAGAAACTGCAAGTCGCTTCTGGTGTGAGAGAATTGGCCGTCTGCAAGGACGTTGCCCAGGGGACGCCCGGATGATTTGATGTTTTATCATCCTTGTGGGAGGCTTCTCTCATGTCCCCGCATGAGGAGCTGGAGCTGATAGAAGGAGCTCATCCGCCTCTCCCCGGATTTGAACCTGCAACCTGTCGGTCTTCAGTCCTGCCGGCACAGGGGTTTAACCCACTGCGCCACCGGGGGCTCCTGCAAGCCCTCCTGATAGATGGCCATCCAGTCCAGCTTCAGTTTAGTATGCAGGAAGATAACAAGCCCTCCCGACAGATGGCCATCCAGTCTGGCTTCATTCTTCTATGCAGGAAGACACCCTCCAAGCCCTCCCGATAGATGGCCATCCAATCCAGCTTCATTCTAGTATGCAGGGAGACACCATTCAAGCCCTCTTGACAGATGACCATCCAGTCTGGCTTCATTCTGCTATGCAGGAAGACACCATCCAAGCCCTCCCGAAAGATGGCCATCCCATCCAGCTTCAGTCTAGTATGCAGGAAGATAACAAGCCCTCCCGACAGATGGCCATCCAGTCTGGCTTCATTCTGCTATGCAGGAAGACACCATCCAAGTCCTCTCGAAAGATGGCCATCCCATCCAGCTTCATTCTAGTATGCAGGTAGACACCATTCAAGCCCTCTCAACAAATGGCCATCTAGTCTGGCTTCATTCTGCTATGCAGGAAGACACCATCCAAGCCCTCCCGAAAGATGGTCATCCCATCCGGCTTCAGTATGCAGTAAGATAACAAGCCTTCCCGCTAGATAGCCATACAGTCCAGCTTCATTCTAGTATGCAGGAAGATACCAAGCCTTCCCGACAGATGGCCATCCAGTCCGGCTTCATTCTGCTATGCAGGAAGACACCATCCAAGCCCTCCCAACAGATGGCCATCCAATCCAGCTTCATTCTAGTCTGCAGGAAGATAACAAGCCCTCCTGATAGATGGCCATCCAGTCCAGCTTCAGTCTAGTATGCAGGAAGATAACAAGCCCTCCCGACAGATGGCCATCTAGTCCGGCTTCATTCTTTTATGCAGGAAGACACTCTCCAAGCCCTCCTTATAGGTGGCCATCCAATCCAGCTTCATTCTAGTATGCAGGTAGACACCATTCAATCCCTCTTGACAGATGGCCATCCAGTCTGGCTTCATTCCATTATGCAGGAAGACACCATCCAAGCCCTCCCGAAAGATGGCCATCCCATCTGGCTTCAGTCTAGTATGCAGGAGGATAACAAGCCTTCCTGATAGATGGCCATACAGTCCAGCTTCATTCTAGTATGCAGGAAGATACCAAGCCTTCCCAACAGATGGCCGTCCAGTCCGGCTTCATTCTGCTATGCAGGAAGACGCCATCTAAGCCCTCCTGATAGATGGCCATCCAGTTATTTGAACCCAGGTCTCCAAGGGAAGCCTTTTCCACCTTTGCGGTGTCATTGTCGGCTCGAGATGTCAACGCAATCCATCACCCGGAGGTGTGTTGGCTTCCCCCGACGAACTTCCCGTTTCTGGAGCGGGAAGGGCTTTGTTTACACACTTTCAAGAGCCATTGGCAACCTCAGTTGTGGCATTTTCTTGAGAGAGTGTGGCCCACCTCGATCCACATTAAATTGCTGAAATATTGACTCGCGGCCAATCGTTCCAGGCGCCTCTGTGCAATTGTTTGGTTCATTTTCGACAAACAGGAACATCAGGCGCGTCCTATCGTTCCCCAAGCAGGGCACAGACGTCTTTTTCCGAAGGTTATAAATTATCATATTTGACAAGCGTCTTGTGTAGTCCGTGCAGGGAACAGAGGAAAGAAGTCCCGGGAATCCGTGCCATAAAGTTTTGAACGGAGAAAGGGGGGCTGCATCCTTTATCTGATGGGAAAATCCAGAGAACAATAGAGATCAGAAAGGCCTTTTCCTGCTTGGCTTTGACAGGATGAAGCCTTCCTGCTCGGTCCAGTCGACCCATATATATATATATGTATATGTATATGTATATGGGGCACCTAGAAAAGACCCCATCGCGTTGCCCCTTTTTCTTGCAAGTAATCTAGGGAGAATGTTCTTTTCTGCCTTGCCCCCAAAATTATTGCTATTATTATTAGCAATAATAATAGCAATAAAATGTAATGATAGTAGTAGTAATAATAGCAATGATATCATATTAGTATTAATAATTATGATAATATTCATAATAATATAATAGCAATAAAATTCCATCATAATTGTAATAATATAATGTAAATAATTATAATAGCAATGATATATTAGTATTAATTATACTAATATTCATAATAAAATAATAGCAATAATATTACATCATAATAATTGTAATAATAGAATGTAAAAATTGTAGTAATGATAATAGCAATGGTATAATATTAGTAATATTAGGCTCCGTGCGGTCATGCTGGCCACATGACCTTGGAGGTGTCTATGGACAATGCTGGCTCTTCGGCTTAGAAATGGAGATGAGCACCACACCCCAGAGTCAGACATGACTGGACTTAATGTCAGGGGACAACCTTTACCTTTACCTAATATTAGTATTAGAAAGGAGATTCCATCTGAACATTAGGAAGAACTTCCTGACTGTGAGAGCCGTTCAGCAGTGGAACTCTCTGCCCCGGGGTGTGGTGGAGGCTCCTTCTTTGGAAGCTTTTAAGCAGAGGCTGGATGGCCATCTGTCAGGGGTGATTTGAATGCAATATTCCTGCTTCTTGGCAGGGGGTTGGACTGGATGGCCCATGAGGTCTCTTCCAACTCTTTGATTCTATGATTCTATTAATAATTGCAATAATAATTATAATAATATAATGTAAAAATTGTAGTAATGATAATAGCAATGATATAATATTAGTATTAATAATTGTAATAATATACTAATATAATAGCAATAATATTACATCATCATAATTGTAATAATAGAATGTAAATAATTGTAGTAGTAGTAATAGCAATGATATAATATTAGTATTAATAACTAATAATATGCTAATATAATAGCAATAATATTACATAATCATAATTGTAATATAATGTAAAAATGTAGTAATTATAATAGCAATGGTATAATATTAGTATTAATAACTAATAATATGCTAATATAATAGCAATAATATTACATAATCATAATTGTAATATAATGTAAAAATGTAGTAATTATAATAGCAATGGTATAATATTAGTATTAATAACTAATAATATGCTAATATAATAGCAATAATATTACATAATCATAATTGTAATATAATGTAAAAATGTAGTAATTATAATAGCAATGGTATAATATTAGTATTAATAATTGCAATAATAATTATAATAATATAATGTAAAAATTGTAATAGCAATAGCAATGATATTAGTATTAATTATTCTATTATACTAATATAATAGCAATAATATTACATCATAAATGTAATAAAATGTAAATAATTTTAGTAGTAATAATAGCAATGATATAATATTAGTATTAATAATTGTAATAATAATTATAATATAATGTAAAAATTGTAGTAATAATAATAGCAATGATATAATATTAGTATTAATAATTGTAATAATATACTAATATAGCAATAATATTACATCATCATAATTGTAATAATAGAATGTAAATAATTGGAGTAGTAATAATAATAGCAATGATATAATATTAGTATTAATAATTGTAATAATATACTAATATAATAGCAATAATATTACATCATCATAATTGTAATAATAGAATGTAAAAATTGTAGTAGTGATAACAGCAATGATATAATCTTAGTATTAATAATTGTAATAATAATTATAATATAATGTAAAAATTGTAGTAATAATAATAGCAATGATATAATATTAGTATTAATAATTGTAATAATATACTAATACAATAGCAATAATATTACATCATCATAATTGTAATAATAGAATGTAAATAATTGGAGTAGTAGTAATAATAATAGCAATGATATAATATGAGTATTAATAATTGTAATAATATTTGTACTAAAATAATAGCAATAATGTAACAATAATAATAGCATATTATAACATAATAATTGCAATAACAATAGTAATATTATAACATAATAGAGCTGGGCTTTAGCACCGCAGGTTAAACCACCAGCTGCGGTAAATCTTGTCAATTGAAGGTTGACAGTTTGAAGCCTGGGTTGGGGTGAGCTCCTGGTCTTTGGCCCAGCTTCTGCCTACCTAGAAGACCGGAAGCAAAATGCGAGTGGGGAGGTATTTACGCACCCATAAGGAAATGTCAGTGATTCAATCAAGGAGGAAAGTTTATGAACAAAAAGCTCTTTGGCAGAGAAAGTGGAGCGACAGAACCAAGCCCAAGTCTCCACAGATGCCGAAGATGGGAAACACCTATATATACCTCTATCTATGTTACAATTGTCTATCTTGTCAGTGTATAAATGGCATTGAATGTTTGCTGTATGTGTATGTTCTGTGGTCCGCCCTGAGTCCTGGAAATAAATAAATGACAGCAATAATAACACTAATAATAATAGCAATAATATAACATAGTAATCATAGTAATAATATAATAATAATAGTAATAGCAACAATATAACAGCAATAATAATAGTAGTATAATATAATAATAGTAATAATGCAGTGGTTCTCAACCTTCCTAATGCCACGACCCCTTAATACGCTTCCTCATGTTATGGTGACCCCCAACCATAAAATTAGTTTCGTTGCTACTTCATAACTCATTTTGCTGCTGTTATGAATAGTAACAGATTGGGGGAGGGTATTGATTTTGTCCTGGGGGGTGGTTGTAATTGCTGGGATTTATAGTTCACCTACAATCAAAGAGCATTCTGAACTCCACCAACGATGGAACTGAATCAAACTTGGCACACAAAATTCCCATGACCAACAGAAAATACTGGAAGGGTTTGGTGGGCACTGACCTTGAATTTTGGGAATTGTAGTTTACCTACATCCAGAGAGAACTGTAGACTCAAACAATGATGGATCTGGACCAAACTTGGCACGAATTCTCAGTATGCGCAAATGTAAACACTAGTAGAGTTTGCGGAAAATAGACCTTGACATTTGGGAGTTGTAGTTGCTGGGATTTATAGTTCACCTACAATCAAAGAGCATTCTGAGCTCCACCAATGGTGGAATTGAACCAAACATGGCACACAAAAGTCCCATGACAACAGAAAATACTGGAAGGGTTTGGTGGGCACTAACCTTGAGTTTTGGGAATTGTAGTTTACCTACATCCAGAGAGAACTGTAGACTCAAACAATGATGGATCTGGACCAAACTTGGCACGAATTCTCAGTATGCCCAAATGTAAACACTAGTAGAGTTTGGGGGAAATAGACCTTGACATTTGGGAGTTGTAGTTGCTGGGATTTGTAGTTTTCTGAACTACACCAATGATAGAATTGGGCCAAACTTCCCACACAGAACCCCCATGACCAACAGAAAATACTGTGCTTTCTGGTGCTCTTTTGCGACCCCTCTGACACCCCCTCACGACCCCCCCAGGGGTCCCGACCCCCAGGTTGAGAAACACTGTAATAATGTAACATAATAGTAATAGTAATAATAATAGCAATAACATAGCAAAAATAGTAATATTAGCAATAATAGCAATACTATAATAGCAATAATAATATAATAATAGCAATAGCAATTGTAATAATATTATAATATATGAATAATAATAGTAATATTAGCAATAATAACAGCAATACTATAATAGCAATAATGTAACATGATAATTGTAATAATATAATAATATATGAATAATAATAGCAATAATAGTAATAATAATAATATAATAATAATGAGAGTTTAATTGGCTGGGTTTTCATGCCACCTTTATTTCACATTCCTGACTCACAAACTGGAAAAACACCGGTGTTTTGGGGTCCCTTTAACATCACCCCTAGAACCCAAACTTGCATGAACTTATACACAATTACATGGCAAGCCTTTATTATCATCATTTCTCTATTCGGGATCAGCAACCTTTGGACCCTGGAGGTTCTGTTTGATCCCAACGAATCCTCACATACATATAAATATATAAAAGTATATGTATCTAAACATGTGCAGAATACCTATTTAGAAATACTGTATATATACATATGAATATGCCATGCCTATTTGAAAACAAAGGAAAGGCAGGCCTCTTTGGCTTTTGCAAGGATTGCGGGAGAGAAGGGGCTGGACTAGATGACCTCTGGAGGGCTTCCTTTAGCGACAGAGGGAGGCAGATGTGTCACAGGCAGTCTTGGCGCTTCCGTTGTCCCTTCGAGGGCCTTGGGATAGGTGGGATTTCTAGTGCAGGGCCCTCCTGAAGCGGTCCTGTTGCCAAGTTGCTGGCGCAATTAGCCGCTGGTATAGGAAAAGAAAAAGTTCGGAAAGAGAATCAGTGCCATGTATCCCATTATTATTATTATTATTATTATTATTATTATTATATTGTTTATATATCATTTCCTAAGACTGACCAGTCTCCAAATATGAAAACCCAGCCAATGAAGCTCTCTATTATTATTATTATTATTATTATTATTATTATTATTATTTTGTTTATATATCCTTTCCTAAGACTGACCAGTCTCCATATATGAAAACCCAGCCAAAGAAGCTCTCTATTATTATTATTATTATTATTATTATTATTATTATTATTTTGTTTATATATCCTTTCCTAAGACTGACCAGTCTCCATATATGAAAACCCAGCCAAAGAAGCTCTCTATTATTATTATTATTATTATTATTATTATTATTATTATTATATTGTTTATATATCGTTTCCTAAGACTCACCAGTCTCCAAATATGAAAACCCAGCCAATGAAGCTCTCTATTATTATTATTATTATTATTATTATTATTATTATATTGTTTATATATCCTTTCCTAAGACTCACCAGTCTCCAAATATGAAAACCCAGCCAATGAAGCTCTCTATTATTATTATTATTATTATTATTATATTTTTGATATATCCTTTCCTAAGACTGACCACTCTCTTTATATGAAAACCCAGTCAATGACGCTTTCAATTATCATTATTACTACTACTACTATTGGTATTATTATTAATATATCGCTATTATACTGTTTTTATTGCTATTATTACGACTACTATTATATTATTATATCCTTTCCTAAAACTGACCGATCTCCATATGTGAAAACCTAGCCGATGAAGCTCTCAAATTATTGTTATTATTGTTACTACTACTATTTTCATTATTATATTATTACTATTGCTATTATTCTTAATATGATAATAATAATATTATAGTATTATTACTATATTATATTATTGTTATGGAGCCCCCGGTGGCACAGTGGGTTAAAGCCCTGTGCTGGCAGGACTGAAAACCGACAGGTTGCAGGTTCGAATCCGGGGAGAGGCGGATGAGCTCCCTCTATCAGCTCCAGCTCCTCATGCGGGGACATGAGAGAAGCCTCCCACAAGGATGATAAAACATCAAAAATCATCCAAGTGTCCCCTGAGCAACGTCCTTGCAGACGGCCAATTCTCTCACAACAGGACACTCCTGACACGACAATATATATATTGTCACGACAATATATATATAAAAATTGTTATATCCTTTCCTAAGACTGACCCGTCTCCATCCTGAACATTGACCAATACAACTTTTCTACAACAGCAGCATTCCTATCAAATGACCCACACAGGGGAGAAGCCACATCATTACGCAGAATGTGGAAAGAGCTTCGGACAGTGCAAATCTGCGTTCCCATCAAAGGACCCACACAGGGGGAAAGCCATATCAATGCATGGAATGTGAGAAGATCCTGGAGAGGGGCTGCAAAGGGGATCTAGTGAGATCCCAAAGAGAGGGGTCCGGAATCTTACCTGGGGTGGCCAATAGGGGGCTGGTTGGGGATCCTGGCCGCAGCTTCTGGGGACATCTTGGGTTCCGGGAGCCTTGGCCGCTCTGAAACGCAGAAGACATGGACAAGGAAAGGTCGGAAGTGTCCCCTTTAGGCACCCAGTGCAATTCTAGGTTCTTTTTTAGGGGAAAGGAAGGAACCCCATTCTTGCCACATCACTCACCAGGATGGTTGGGTGATCCCTGGGACCCTGAAGCGGGCTGTCCAGGCCGTGCCCAAGGAGGCAGGTTGCCAAAGGTGTTGGGGACCATGGGGGCACCCCCTGGGTTGAGGTTCGGAGGGGAGCCCCCTGGGAAGCTGGCAAAGGGGTTGGTGCTGCCGGCGGAGGAAGGAAACCTCCCAGGACCAAGGCCTGGGTTCATCGGGGAGAGCTGCAAAAAGAAAGGCAAAAATGAGGTGGAAGGGAACCCCAAAGGGCATCTAGCCCTACCCCTTGTTAAGCAGGGGACCCCACAGAATTCTAGAATTGGAAGGGGTACAAAAGGCTATCAAGTCTATTCTTTATCATGCAAAGAAGGAACCCCAAAGCCCATCTACCCCTTGTTATGCAGGGATCCCCATAAAATCCTAGTTTGGAAGGGTCCCCAAAGGTCATCTAGCCCAACCCCATTACAACACCCTAGAGTCGGAAGGGTCCCCAATGGTAATTTGGTCCAACCCCATGGTACCATGTAGTATCCTAGCGTCAGAAGGGTCCTTAAAAGCAGTCTAGTCTTATGCATTGTCATACAGGGATTCACATAGAATCCTAGTTCAGAAGGGTCCCCAAAGGTCATCTAGTCCTACCCTTTATCATGCAGGGATCCACACAGTATTCTAGTTCGGAAAGATCCCCAAAGGGGTTCTTTCTGCTTTGAGTCCCCGCAGGGGTGAGAAAGGCGGTAAATAAATACTGTAAATAAATAAATAAAGGCCATCTAGTCCAACCCCATTCAGAAACCTAGTGTTGGAAAGGTCCCCAAAGGCCATCTTTGTAGATTATACACTTCCAAGGAAAACAAGTTTATCACCTGACGGTAACAAGACATTCTGTATGAATGGCCATTATGCTATTTTTTTGCAAGGGTCCCCAAGGCCATCTAGTCCAACCCCATCGCAACATCCTAGTGTCTGAAGGGTCCCCAAGGCCATCTAGTTCAACTCCATTGCAACATCCTAGTGTCTGAAGGGTCCCCAAGGCCATCTAGTTCAACTCCATTGCAACATCCTAGTGTCAGAAGGGTCCCCAAGGCCATCTAGTTCAACTCCATTGCAACATCCTAGTGTCTGAAGGGTCCCCAAGGCCATCTAGTTCAACTCCATCGCAACATCCTAGTGTCTGAAGGGTCCCCAAGGCCATCTAGTTCAACTCCATTGCAACATCCTAGTGTCAGAAGGGTCCCCAAGGCCATCTAGTTCAACTCCATTGCAACATCCTAGTGTCAGAAGGGTCCCCAAGGCCATCTAGTTCAACTCCATTGCAACATCCTAGTGTCAGAAGGGTCCCCAATGGCCATCTAGTCCAACCCTATTGCATCATGCAGCATCCTAGAGTCAGAAGGGTCCCTCAAAGGTCATCTAGTCCAACCCCTTGTCATCCAGGGGATCTCCATGACATCCTAGTTCGGAAGGGTCCCCAAAGGCCATCTAGTCCAATGCCATTACAGTATCCTAGAGTCGGAAGGGCTCCAAAGGCCATCTAGTCCAGCCCGACTGTACCATGCAGCATCCTAGAGGCAAAAGTATCCCCAAAGGCTCTCTAATCCAAAACCATTGTACCATGCAGCATCCTAGAGTTGGAAGGGTCACCCAAAGGGCATCTAGGCCAATCCCTTATCTAGGGATTTTGATAAAATCCAAGTTTGGAAGGGTCCCCAAAGGCCATCTAGTCCAACACCATTGTACCACACAGCATCCCAGAGTTGGAGGGGTCACCCAAAAGCCATCTAGGCTAACCCGACTGCGGCATGCAGCATCCTAGAGTCAGAAGGGTCCCTCAAAGGCCATCTAGTCCAACCCTTTGTCATACAGGGATTCCCATCAAATCCTAGTTTGGAAGGGTCCCCAAAGCCCATCTATTCCAACCCTAGAGTCAGAAGGGTCCCCAAGGGCCATCTAGTCCAACCCCTTGTCATACAGGGATCCCCATAAAATCTTAGTTTGGAAGAGTTCCCAAAGGCCATCTAGACCAATCCCATTATACCATGCAGCATCCTAGAGTGGGAAGGGTCACCCAAAAGCCATCTAGGCCAACCTGATTGCAGCTTGCAGCATCCTAGAGTTGGAAAGGTCCCCAAAGGCCATCTAATCCAAACCCCATTGTACCACTCAGCATCCTAGCGTTGGAAGGGCCCCCCAAAAGTCATCTAGCACAACCCGATTGCAGTATGCAGAGTTGGGAGGGCCCCCAAAGGCTATCTAGTCATGCAGGGATCCCCATAGAGAGCCAGGGTTGAAGATGGCTCACCCTGGAGCGCAGGCAGGCCTGCTTGCTGTGGTCCAGCTGCGCTTGGAGCTCCTCCTTCTCCTTGGCCAGCCGGCTGCGCTCAGCCTCGGCCTTCAGGGCAGCCTGAGCATGGGCGTCGCGTAGGGCTTGCTTTTCCTGCTCGGCTTGCTGGCGCTGAGCTGCCGCCTGGCGCTCCTTGCCCTGCAGCTCATGCCCGCAGGCCTCCTTCTGGCTCTCCAGCCGCCCGTTCTGGGCCGCCACCTCGGCCACCTTCTGATCCACCTGCCTGGCCAAGGTGGCTATCTGGCTCTGGAGGCTGCTGGACAGGTCCTGGCAGACGTAGCAGTTCCGGAAGTGTTCCGGGACCAAGGACCGGCGCACAGCCTCCTCCAGGATCTGCTGGACCGGCCGCAGCTCGATCATCACTTTGGACTCCAGCTCCCGGTACTTCTCCTCCCGGGTCTGGACCTTCAGCTTCTCCACCAAGCAGTCCTTGGCATCCTTCTCAGCCTTGTCGACCATGGCCTGCAGGCGATGGCGCTCCGCGGCGGCGTTTTCCCGATCCAGTTGGGCCTGGAGCTGCAGCACCTTCAGCTGGTCCTCCAGCAAGGCCACTTTGGCTGCAGAAACACAAGAGAGACTCAGGTGTTGCATAGTTTCCTTGCTGTATGGCCCAAGCTGCACTTGGTTCCTGATATTTTGCCCGCAGATGACATCTCGTCCTATCCCTTGTCACACAAAGAACCCCATGGATATCCTAGTTGAGAAGGCCCCCAAAGGCCATCTCGTCCTACTGCTTGTCATGCAGGGATCCCAATATAATCCTAAGAGTTTGAAGGGATCCAAAAGGCCATCTAGTCCAACCCCTCATTATGCCGGGATCCCCACAGAGCACTAGAATTGGGATCTCAAAGGTCATCTAGCCCAACTTCACTGCACCATGCAGGATCCTAGAGTCTGGAGGGTTCCCAAAGGGCATCTAATCCAAACACTTGCTATGCAGAGATGCCCATAGAGTGCTAGAGTTGGACCTCAAAGGTTATTTAGCCCAACCTTATTGTACCATGCAGAATCCTAGAATTGGGAGGGTTCCCAAAGGGCATCTAGTCCAACCCCTTGTCATGCAGGGCTCCTGATGGAGCTCTAGTGTCAAGAGGGTCCTCAAAGGCCATTTAGTTCAACTGCATTGCACTATGCAGCATCCTAGAGTCAGGAGGACCCCCAAAGGCCATCTAGTCTTTGTCATGGAGGGATGCCTGATTGTAACATGTAACATCCGAGAGTTGGAAGGGTCACCCAAAAGCCATCTAGGCCAACCTCATTGTACCATGCAGAATCCTAGAGTCTGGAGGGTCCTCAATGGCCATCTAGCTCAAGCCTATTATACCATGCAGAATCCTAGAGTTGGGATGGTTCCCAAAGACCATCTAGTCCAACCCATTGATAAGCAGGGATGTCCCTTCCGACTCTAGAGTCGGGACTTCAAAGCCCACCTAGTCCAATTCCATTGCACCATGCAGTATCCTAGAGTCTGGAGGGTTTCCAAAGACCATCCAGTCCAACCCCATTGCAGCATCCTAGAGTCAGGAGGGTCCCCAAAGGCCATCTTGTCCAATTCCTTGTCATGCAGGGATCCCCATAGAGTGCTAGAGTTGGGACCTCAAAGGCCATCTAGTCCACCCGTACTGTACCCTGCAGAATCCTAGAGTTGGAGGGTTTCCAAAGGCCATCTAGTGCAACCCCAATGTACCATGCCGAATTGCAGCATCAGGAGGGGCCCCAAAGGCCATCTAGTCCAACCCCATTGTACCATGCCAAATTGCAGAGTCAGGAGGGGCCCCAAAGGCCATCTAGTCCAACCCCATTGTACCATGCCGAATTGCAGAGTCAGGAGGGGCCCCAAAGGCCATCTAGTCCAACCCCATTGTACCATGCCGAATTGCAGAGACGGGAGGGTCCCCAAAGGCCATCTAGTCCAACCCCATTGCACCATGCTGAATTGCAGCATTGGGAGGGTCCCCAAAGTCCATCTAGTCCAATCCCATTGTACCGTGCCAAATTGCAGTCGGGAGAGTCCCCAAAGGCCATCTAGTCCTTCTCCTTGTCATGAAGGGATGCCCATAGAGTGCTAGAGTTGAACCTCAAAGTCCATCTAGTCCAACTCCATTGTAGCATGCAGAATCCTAGAGTCAGAAGGGTCCCCAAAGGCCATCTAGTCCAACCCCATTGTACCATGCAATATCCTAGATTCGGGAGAGTCTCCGAAGACTATCCAGTCTAAGTCCATTGCAGCATTCTAGAGCCAGAAGGGTCCCCAAGGTCATCTAGTCCAACCCCTTGTCATGCAGGGATCCCCATCGAACACTAGAGTCTGACCTCAAAGGCCATCTAGCCCAACCCCATTGTAGCATGCAGCATCCTAGAGTCAGGAGGGTTCCCAAAGGCCATCTAGTCCTATTCCTTATCATGCAGGGATCCCCATAACATTCTAGAGCTGGGTTTTGAGATTCAGGCCAAAGGTCAGGACAAAATGCTGCTCGAACCCATCGGCTGTACAGCTCGGAAACCACGCAACAACCCCCTGGTGGATTCCGGCTGTGAAAAGCCTTCAACAATACAAAGAAGAGACATCCGACCCAGCATGCCTCGGCGCCGGAGGATCGAATGCACCCCCTTTCTCACTGGGATGGGACCCTGGGGTTCATAGTTTTGCAAGACTTACTGGGCCACGTCGTGTTCATCATGTGCAGGTTGTAGTTGCATTCTTGCCAGAATTGAATACACATCATGGAGGTTCTCTGCTGCTCGGCCAGTTTTGTCTGGAGGAAAAGGGAAGAAAGGCGGTTAGAAGGGAGCCCTTGAATGGCCATCCTCTCCCTTCCAATTCCATCATTGGTGGAGTTCAGAAAGCTCTTTGATTGTAGGTGAACTATACATCCCAGTAACTACAACTCGCATATGTCAAGGTCTATTTTCCCCCAAGAGCGCCTCAAGAGCGCCCCTGGGAAAAATCAACTATACTACGAATGCTTACTTTGCGTAATGGGTTAGTCGCCCCTGGCTGTTGTCACCCATTCCCAGGACAGATGAGCCATTGGTGTCCGCCACATTAAGACAGAAATTCGCACCCAGACCTTTCCCTCAATTGAACAGCAAAAAATGGGTCATTGGAACCTAAAATGGGATTCCCCCAATGGTCATCTAGTCTGACCCCCAGAGGTTGTCTAGTGTGATCCCCAAAGGTAATCTAGTCTGACCCCAAAGGTCATGTAGTCTGACCCCCCACCAAAGGCCATCTTTTCTGACCCCACCAAAGGTAATGCAGTCTGACACCCCAAAGGTCATCTAGTTTGACCCCCCAAAGATCATGCAGTCTGACACCCCAAAGGTCATCTAGTTTGACCCCCCCCCCCCCCCCGCAAAGATCAAACTGGGATTGTGGCGCAGCTGGCTGAGTGTCAGCTGCATTAAGATCACTCTGACCAAAAGGTCATGAGTTCGAAGCCAGCCCGGGTTGGAGTGAGCTTCCAACCAATTGTGTAGCCTGTTGTCGACCTTTGCAACCGGAAAGACAGTTGCATCTGTCAAGTAGGAAAATTAGGTACCACCTTGTGTGGGGAGGCTAAATTAACTACTTTAGGCGGCCATAAAAAGGACTCCAGCAAAGCACTCCAGCAAAAAAGCATGTGGGGAATGCGGAAGTGCTTCATCAGTGTCGCAGATGGACGATGAAAGCGACAGCTCCCGTGGCGGCCAGAAAAAAGTTAAATAGCCTCTGTGTATGACTGTATATGTTGTATGTCAAATTGGCATTGAATGTTTGCCATATATGTGTACACTGTAATCCGCTATACAATATCCCAGAGTACTTGTAGGGTATCAGCACAAACACAAAACAGTCTATGTAGAATGTCAAAATATAATGTCAAAAGAGCATATGGTATGCTAATTAACAAAATTCTACATTTAAATATCTTCAGAAAGATTTCCCTAGAATACCAATCTTTTATACTTTACCTAAGATTCATAAAGGTGTTATTCCCCCCCCAGGCCGACCCATTATTTCAGGTTCTTCTTCAGTGTTGGAACCAGTCGCTAAATATCTGGACTCTTTCTGCCAACCCTTTGTCCCTCTCTGTGATTCCTATATTAAAGACACTAAGCACTTCATTAATATTATAGAAAACCTCAAAGTAGAGGAGGATAGTGTTTTAGTAACTATTGATGTCACCTCACTTTACACCAACATTCCATTAGATGAGGCCCGTACCACCATAGAGAATGTCCTCCATAACAGAACCAAGTTACATCCACCCACACATTTCCTTATGGACCTGTTGGATATAGTTTTAGAGAAAAATTATTTCCGTTTTCAAAATCAATTTTACTTTCAGGTCTTTGGTGTGGCAATGGGCAGTCCATTGGCCCCCTCAATTGCCAATTTATTTATGGCAAATTTAGAGAACACTGTATTATTAAATCCATCTTCAAATATGTATCACACCAATATTATATATTATGGACGATTTATTGATGATATATTCATGGTATTTAAATCAACCGAGGCTGCAGTAGGTTTCTCTAATTGGATCAACACCATACATACGTCTATTAAGTTCACCAGCCATTTCAACCTGGCACATATTAATTTTCTGGATGTCACAGTCTATAAAGATCAAAATAAACTTTTAGTCAAGAACTTTAGAAAACCCACAGATAAAAATTCTTATCTTCATTACAACAGCTTCCACCATTTTAGTTTAAAAACCAATCTTCCATTTTCACAGCTCCTCAGACTTAAACGGAACTCAAGCACCAAGGAACAGTTTATTCAGGAAAGTGTCACTTTAAGCCATGAGTTCAAATATAGAGGCTACCCCAAACATGTAATAAGGAAAGCATTAACCAAAGCTGATAAAATAGATAGGACCACCTTACTGAAAGAATGCCCCAAACCCATAAAAAATCAAATTATTTGGACACAAGAACTATCGCACTATTCCAAACAGATTACCAGAATCATCAAAAAACACTGGCATCTTCTTCAAGATATTCCAGGTTGCCAAAAACCACCCATTTTTGGTAATAGGCGTACTAAAAACATAAGAGACTTGTTAATTCATACAGATTTAACCACTACTACTACTACACCTAAAAGCACTTTGAGAGGCCATTACCCCTGTGGACGCTGTAAATGTTGTCCGCAATCATGGAAAACTAAGGAGGTACACAACTATAGGAACAAAGTGGGCACCACACTCAAACATTTTTCCAATTGTAATAGCAGTAACCTTATCTACCTTCTAACATGTGACTGTGGTTTGTGGTATATTGGAAAAACAACCAGACCTTTGAGAATTAGAATGTCTGAACATAAATCCAGAATAAAATGTTTATCTACTGAGTCCCTCCTATATTCACACTTTACACAATACAAACATTCACCCAACTCCTTTAAATTTTGTGCTCTGGAATGCATCATTCCAAAACCCCATATGGACTTAGAAAAACTACTATCCCAAAGGGAAATGTATTGGACCTTTAAGTTGAAAACCTTTTCCCCTCAGGGACTTAATGAGTCACTCAATTTTAGCTGTTTCCTTTAAGTTTCCAATTACCCTTTATAAACCTGTGGATGAACCTACAGAAGTACTCGCAGTGTGAATATACTACTAGCAGAGTCATTTGTTGTAAATGCTATCTGGCATGATGTGAGTATATATGTTTGTTGTATGGATTATTTTTACTTCTGTAATTTTGCTGGAGAATACTTGTTACTCTATGTTATGTTATGTTATATCTTGTTATAGATAAGAGTCTAAGAGTTGCTGATCACTTCAACTCCTGAAGAAGGGGATCTCTTTCCCCGAAACAGGGTACAAAAATACCCGGGCACCCCTGTTGAATGCCATTCGGACTTTTCCTACAGAGACTCATTTGGAGAAGCAGTGCTCCATTTTCACTGGACTTAATTTGGATTTATTCCATGAAGATTTTTGAGAGTGGTGCTCCATCTTCAATATAGCCTCAGGACTCTATGCTTACTTTGTGTATGATTTACCTCATTGTATGTATCCCTGAAGCCTATATACAGTGGTACCCTTGTTTAGACCTGGAACTGTTACATTTGAGAGCGGTTGCTCCTTTTGATTTTGTTTTGGGCCACTGAATTGAGCTATATACTCGGGATTTTGTTAATTAGCATACCATATGCTCTTTTGACATTATATTTTGACATTCTACATAGACTGTTTTGTGTTTGTGCTGATACCCTACAAGTACTCTGGGATATTGTATAGCTGTACTACCATATTAATATGGATGACTGGCTCGGTACTTTGAGTTTTGATAAAGAAGACATTATGTCTCTTACTAAAAATAGGTCAGTCATTGACCATGTACCGGTAGCTGAGTCTTCCCAGACCAGCAATTTATTCAATGATTTAGAAAAATTGAAAAAAAGAAATATTCGCTTGGATCTTCATGCCTCCACGTTAGCTGACTATATAAGACATAACATGATCCCTAGAGGACTAAGGATATATAAACCACCTGGCATGTTTAAAGAAGACAAGGATTTCTTACAACAATGGGTTAAGATTCTAAATAAATGCTCTTTGGATTTGATGGCCCTACTAATTATGAAATCCAATGCCACTATTAAGGAAGGAGAAACTAAAATTACTAATCTTATGGAAAACATTATGAAAGACACAACTTCTCCTACCATGCTTGAGACTCTTGACAAAAAATGTAGTGATTTATATAACCAGGTGAAGGAATTTAAAATCAAAAAATTTGATAGAGACCGCAATGATTATCTGTCCAATCGAGTCTACCCATGGCTATTGGACAAAGAGCAAGCCCCCTCTAGGAGAAGAGTCAGTTTTCATCCTCAGTCTGCAGATTCCTCCACAGAGGAAGACCCAGGGAGGACAACTGAAAGCTCTGAAGCCTCTGACACACCTTCTTTAAGACGTTCTAACAGACAAAGAAATATGAACCGATCATCTTCCAGGTCTTCCTCCACTACTACTTTTTTTCGACGGGGCCAAAATCGAAGACGCCTGACTTGATTGTCAATCTATCCGATTACAAGTTATCAGATTTAGAAAGGTCAGTAGTAAATAAAGGTCTATCATTTGTTCCCACCCCAAAATTTAATGCATTCCGAGCACGCATAGATTTATTTAAATTGTTTAGAACCATCCGCCTAAGAGAGGTTTTCACAAACAGCATACCCAGTTCCACCATAGATCCCTTCAAACCTAAAAGCAAGTTTTGCCCCTCCACAGACAGCATACATATCAAGTGCTTTGAAAAAGTAGTAGAGAGGGACTTCAATAAGTTAATCACCCACAGACCACCATTCCATTCTAATTTGTCTGACATTGAAAGAACCACTTTGAACAAACTGAGTAACCTTAAAGAGGTAGTCTGGAAACCAGCAGACAAAGGGGGAGCTATAGTGCTACTCAACAAAAAAGATTACATTAAGGAAATCAACTGCCAGTTATCTAATAGTAAATTTTACAAACCTGTTGCTACAGACCCCACTAAACACATACAGTCCCTTATTAGGGTTGTGTGCCAAGAGGGATTATCCCTGGGATTTATCTCTTCTTCTACATTTAAATATCTTCAGAAAGATTTCCCTAGAATACCAATCTTTTATACTTTACCTAAGATTCATAAAGGTGTTATTCCCCCCCCAGGCCGACCCATTATTTCAGGTTCTTCTTCAGTGTTGGAACCAGTCGCTAAATATCTGGACTCTTTCTGCCAACCCTTTGTCCCTCTCTGTGATTCCTATATTAAAGACACTAAGCACTTCATTAATATTATAGAAAACCTCAAAGTAGAGGAGGATAGTGTTTTAGTAACTATTGATGTCACCTCACTTTACACCAACATTCCATTAGATGAGGCCCGTACCACCATAGAGAATGTCCTCCATAACAGAACCAAGTTACATCCACCCACACATTTCCTTATGGACCTGTTGGATATAGTTTTAGAGAAAAATTATTTCCGTTTTCAAAATCAATTTTACTTTCAGGTCTTTGGTGTGGCAATGGGCAGTCCATTGGCCCCCTCAATTGCCAATTTATTTATGGCAAATTTAGAGAACACTGTATTATTAAATCCATCTTCAAATATGTATCACACCAATATTATATATTATGGACGATTTATTGATGATATATTCATGGTATTTAAATCAACCGAGGCTGCAGTAGGTTTCTCTAATTGGATCAACACCATACATACGTCTATTAAGTTCACCAGCCATTTCAACCTGGCACATATTAATTTTCTGGATGTCACAGTCTATAAAGATCAAAATAAACTTTTAGTCAAGAACTTTAGAAAACCCACAGATAAAAATTCTTATCTTCATTACAACAGCTTCCACCATTTTAGTTTAAAAACCAATCTTCCATTTTCACAGCTCCTCAGACTTAAACGGAACTCAAGCACCAAGGAACAGTTTATTCAGGAAAGTGTCACTTTAAGCCATGAGTTCAAATATAGAGGCTACCCCAAACATGTAATAAGGAAAGCATTAACCAAAGCTGATAAAATAGATAGGACCACCTTACTGAAAGAATGCCCCAAACCCATAAAAAATCAAATTATTTGGACACAAGAACTATCGCACTATTCCAAACAGATTACCAGAATCATCAAAAAACACTGGCATCTTCTTCAAGATATTCCAGGTTGCCAAAAACCACCCATTTTTGGTAATAGGCGTACTAAAAACATAAGAGACTTGTTAATTCATACAGATTTAACCACTACTACTACTACACCTAAAAGCACTTTGAGAGGCCATTACCCCTGTGGACGCTGTAAATGTTGTCCGCAATCATGGAAAACTAAGGAGGTACACAACTATAGGAACAAAGTGGGCACCACACTCAAACATTTTTCCAATTGTAATAGCAGTAACCTTATCTACCTTCTAACATGTGACTGTGGTTTGTGGTATATTGGAAAAACAACCAGACCTTTGAGAATTAGAATGTCTGAACATAAATCCAGAATAAAATGTTTATCTACTGAGTCCCTCCTATATTCACACTTTACACAATACAAACATTCACCCAACTCCTTTAAATTTTGTGCTCTGGAATGCATCATTCCAAAACCCCATATGGACTTAGAAAAACTACTATCCCAAAGGGAAATGTATTGGACCTTTAAGTTGAAAACCTTTTCCCCTCAGGGACTTAATGAGTCACTCAATTTTAGCTGTTTCCTTTAAGTTTCCAATTACCCTTTATAAACCTGTGGATGAACCTACAGAAGTACTCGCAGTGTGAATATACTACTAGCAGAGTCATTTGTTGTAAATGCTATCTGGCATGATGTGAGTATATATGTTTGTTGTATGGATTATTTTTACTTCTGTAATTTTGCTGGAGAATACTTGTTACTCTATGTTATGTTATGTTATATCTTGTTATAGATAAGAGTCTAAGAGTTGCTGATCACTTCAACTCCTGAAGAAGGGGATCTCTTTCCCCGAAACAGGGTACAAAAATACCCGGGCACCCCTGTTGAATGCCATTCGGACTTTTCCTACAGAGACTCATTTGGAGAAGCAGTGCTCCATTTTCACTGGACTTAATTTGGATTTATTCCATGAAGATTTTTGAGAGTGGTGCTCCATCTTCAATATAGCCTCAGGACTCTATGCTTACTTTGTGTATGATTTACCTCATTGTATGTATCCCTGAAGCCTATATACAGTGGTACCCTTGTTTAGACCTGGAACTGTTACATTTGAGAGCGGTTGCTCCTTTTGATTTTGTTTTGGGCCACTGAATTGAGCTATATACTCGGGATTTTGTTAATTAGCATACCATATGCTCTTTTGACATTATATTTTGACATTCTACATAGACTGTTTTGTGTTTGTGCTGATACACTGTAATCCGCCCTGAGTCCCCTGCGAGGTGAGAAGGGCAGAATATAAATACTGTAAATAAATAATAAGGTGATGCAGTCTGATACTTCAAAGGTCATCTAGTCCGACCCTCCAAAGGTCATCTATTCTGACCACCCAGGTCATGTAGTCTGACCACCCCCTAAAGTCATGAAGTCTGATGCCTCAAAGGTCACGTAGTCCGATTCATCTAGTCTGACCCATTCTGCCATGCGAGGGTACAAAACTAAAGCACTCCTGAAAGATGGCCATCTAAAGAGTGAGCATTCACCATCCTTCCAGGCAATCAGGCAGTTTAAAAGCCCATTCAGTGAATCGTAGTTGGAAGAGAACTACAAGCCACTCAAAACCCCCTTGCAGAAGTATACAAGAAGCTCGGCCTGTCATTGAACATCGAGAAAACCAAAGTGCTCTTCCAGCAGGCACCAGCCAATCCCTCTGCAATGCCAGAAATACAGATTAATGGTGTAACATGAGAAAAGGTTGACCATTTCCGTCCCTTGACAGCCACCTCTCCACAAAAGTCAACTTTGACACTGAAATACAACACTGCCTGAGCTCTGCAAGTGCAGCTTTTTCCCAAATGAAGCAGAGAGTGTTTGAGGACCGGGACATCCGTAGGGATGCCAACGTGCTTGTTTATAAAGCTATTCCCCTCCCAACCCTGCTATACGCCTGCGAAACATGGCATCACACTCAACTCTTGGAACGATTCCATCAGCGTTGCCTCCAAAAAATCCTGCAAATCTCTTGGGAAGATAGGCGGACAAATGTCAGCGTGCTGGAAGAAGCAAAGACCACCAGCACTGAAGCGATGCTCCTACGCCATCAACTCCGCTGGACCAGTCACGTTGTCCGAATGCCCGATCACCGTCTCCCAATGCAATTACTCTACTCCCACAGCTCAGCTGTTTTCGAACCACTTAGGTGAACAGTAAGCTGGGCTATTAACAGTCAGGAGCTCAAACTGAAACAGTAAGCTTGGGCTTTGAACTTGCCACCTTCCGGTCGGTAGTGATTTATTGCTGCTAGTGATTAACACTAGCACAGTGCATACTTCCATTTGTCGAAGATCCTCGTTCATAATCCATATTCAAACCATCTCAAAGCCCATAGTCACTTATTCTTCGAATGCTTGTGTGCACAGCCACATCTTTAACTTTTTTTCTCAAGGCTAGAACGGATGAGGCCTGCCTGATGTCGCTGAGGAGGGATTTCCACAGCCGAGGGGCCACCACTGAGAAGGCCCTGTCTCTCGTCCCCACCAATCGTGCCTGTGAAGGGCGTGGGACCGAGAGCAGAGCCTCCCCAGATGACCTTAAAGTTCTAGTAGGCTCATACGAGGAGACACGTTCAGACAGGAAAGCTGGACCTGAACCGTTTAGAGCTTTATGAGGCCAAGACCAGAACCAGCACTTTAAATTGGGCTTGGTAGAAAATCGGCAGTCAGTGGAGTTGTATGCTCCCTGTACGGCGCTCCCATTAGAAAGCTTGCTGCTGCCCGTTGGACTAATTCAGCATTTCTCAACCTGTGGGGGCCTCAAGGGGGTGTCAGGGAGGGGGGGCTGGCGCCAAAGACCATCAGTTGGTTATGGGGGTTCTGTGTGGGAAGTCTGGCCCTATTCTATCATTGGCGGGATTCAGAAGGCTTTTTGATTGCAGGTGAACTATAAATCCCAGCAACTACAACTCCCAAATGTCAAGGTCTATTTCCCCCAAATTCTACCAGTGTTCACATTTGGGCCTATTTAGTATTCATGCCAAGTTTGGCCCAGCTCTATCATTGTTTGGGAGCCCCCGGTGGCGCACTGTGCCGGCAGGACTGAAGACCGACAGGTCACAGGTTCGAATCCGGGGAGAGGCGGATGAGCTCCCTCTATCAACTCCAGCTCCTCATGCGGGGGACATGAGAGAAGCCTCCCACAAGGATGATAAAAACATCAAAATCATCCGGGCATCCCCTGGGCAACGTCCTTGCAGACGGCCAATTCTCTCATACCAGAAGCGACTTGCAGTTTCTCAAGTTGCTCCTGACACGACAAAAAATTATTGTTTGAATCCACAGTGCTGTCTGGATGTAGGTGAACTACAACTCCAAAAGGTCAATGCCCACCAAACCCTCCTGGTATTTTCTGTTGGTTTCGGAAATTCTGTGCGCCAAGTTTGGTTCAATTCCATTCCAGGTGAACTATAAATCCCAGCAACTACAACTCCCAAATTACAATATCAATCCTCCATCAACCCCATATGGGTGTATCGGGGATTTGTGCCAAATTGGGTCCAATGAATGAAAATACATTCTGTATATCAGATGTTTACATTATGATTCATAACAGTAGCACAATCACAGTTAAGAAGTAGCAACAAAAATAATGTTATGGTTGGTTGTCACCACAACATGAGCTGTATTAAGCGGTCAGAACATGAGGAAGGTTGTGAAACACTGGACTAATTGAAGCTTCTTGGCCATCTACAAAGGCAACCCCATGAGGAGCATGTTGCAGTAGTCTATCCTGGATGTAACGAGAGCATGGACCACCGTGGTCAAGTCTTGCTTCCCAAGGTACTGGCGGAACTGGCACACAAGCTCAGCGATGAGTTCAGGGTCACTCCCAAGCTGCGAACCTGCGTCTTCAGGGAGAGTGTAACCCCGTCCAGCACAGGCTGTAAACCTATACCTTGTTCGGCCTTACGACTGACCAGGAGGACCTGCGTCTTGTCTGGATTCAATTTCAATTTGTTCGCCCTCATCCAGACTGTCACTGCTGCCAAACACTGGCTCAGGACCTGAACAGCCTCTTTTGATGCGGGTGAAAAGGAGTGATAGAGTTGGACGTCATCTGCATACAAATGACAACAAACTCCAAAACTCCGCATGATTTCTCCCAATGGCTTCATATTGATATTAATCAACAAGGGGGACAATACTGAGCCCTGTGGGACGCTACAGGACAATGGCTACAAGGGCCAAGCAGGTTTCCCCCAGTAACACCTTCTGAGAACGACCCTCCAAGATAGACTGGACCCATTCCCGCCAGGCATCTCAGAAGGATACCATGGTTCATAGAATCATAGAATCAAAGAGTTGGAAGAGACCTCATGGGCCATCCAGTCCAACCCCCTGCCAAGAAGCAGGAATATTGCATTCAAATCACCCCTGACAGATGGCCATCCAGCCCGTTTAAAAGCTTCCAAAGAAGGAGCCTCCACCACACTCCGGGGCAGAGAGTTCCACTGCTGAACGGCTCTCACAGTCAGGAAGTTCTTCCTCATGTTCAGATGGAATCTCCTCTCTTGTAGTTTGAAGCCATTGTTCCGCGTCCTAGTCTCCAGGGAAGCAGAAAACAAGCTTGCTCCCTCCTCCCTGTGGCTTCCTCTCACATATTTATACATGGCTATCATATCTCCTCTCAGCCTTCTCTTCTTCAGGCTAAACATGCCCAGCTCCTTAAGCCGCTCCTCATAGGGCTTGTTCTCCAGACCCTTGATCATTTTAGTCGCCCTCCTCTGGACACATTTCAGCTTGTCAATATTTCTCTTGAATTGTGGTGCCCAGAATTGGACACGATAGTTCAGGTGTGGTCTAACCAAAGCAGAATAGAAGGGTAGCATTACTTCCCTAGATCTAGACACTATGCTCCTATTGGTGCAGACCAAAATCCCATTGGCTTTTTTTGCCGCCACATCACATTGTTGGCTCATGTTTAACTTGTTGTCCACGAGGACTCCAAGATCTTTTTCACACGTACCGCTCTCGAGCCAGGCATCGTCCCCCATTCTGTATCTTTGGATTTTGTTTTTCCTGCCAAAGTGGAGTATCTTGCATTTTTTCAATGTTAAACTTCATTTTGTTAGTTTTGGCCCATCTCTCTAATCTGTCAAGATCGTTTTGAATCCTGCTCCTGTCCTCTGGAGTATTGGCTATCCCTCCCAATTTGGTGTCGTCTGCAAACTTGATGATCCTGCCTTCTAGCCCTTCATCTAAGTCATTAATAAAGATGTTGAACAGGACCGGGCCCAGGACGCAACCCTGCTTGTGGCACTCCACTTGTCACTTCTTTCCAGGATGAAGAGGAAGCATTGAGGAGAATCACCCTCTGGGTTCGTCCATTTAACCAATTACAGATCCACCTCACCGTAGTTTTGCCTAGCCCACATTGGTCTAGTTTCCTTGCCAGAAGGTCATGGGGGACCTTGTCGAAGGCCTTACTGAAATCCAGGTACGCTACATCCACGCCACGGTTCATACTATCGAAGACCGCTGAGAGGTCTAAGACAGTGTTTCTCAACCAAGGGGAGTCGTGACGGGGGTGTCAGAGGGGTCACAAAAAACCATCAGAAAACACGGTATTTCCTGTTGGTCGTGGGGGTTCTGTGTGGGAAGTTTGGCCAAATTCTATCGTTGGTAGGGTTCAGAATGCTCTTTGATTGTAAGTGAACTATAAATCCTAGCAACTACAACTCCCAGATGTCAAGGTCCATTTCCCCCAAACTCCACCAGTGTTCACATTTGGGCATATTGAGTATCTGTACCAAGTTTGGTCCAGATCCATAATTGTTTGAATCCACAGTGCTGTCTGGGCGTAGGTGAATTACAACTTCCAAACTCAAGGTCAATGCCCACCAAATGCTTCCAGTATTTTCTGTTGGTCACGGGAGTTCTGTGGGTGAACTATAAATTCATAGAATCATAGAATCAAAGAGTTGGAAGAGACCTCATGGGCCATCCAGTCCAACCCCCTGCCAAGAAGCAGGAATATTGCATTCAAATCACCCCTGACAAATGGCCATCCAGCCTCTGCTTAAAAGCTTCCAGAGAAGGAGCCTCCACCACACTCCGGGGCAGAGAGTTCCACTGCTGAACGGCTCTCACAGTCAGGAAGTTCTTCCTAATGTTCAGGAAGTCCAGCAACTACAACTCCTAAATGACAAAATCAATCCTGCTTCCCCCAACCCTACAAACCCAACCAGTATTCAAATTTGGACATATCGGCTATTTGTGCCCAATTTGGTCCAGTGAATGAAAATACATCCTGCATATCAGATATTTACATGACGGTTCATAACAGTAGCAAAATGACAGTTATGGAGAAACAATGAAAATAATGTTATGCTTAGGGGTCACCACAACCTGAGGAACTGTATCAAGGGGTCACGGCATTAGGAAGGTTGCGAACCGCTGGTCTAAGAGAATCAACAAGGATACACTCCCCCTGTCCGGTTCCCTACTGTATAAGACATTGATATACCTTGTTATACTTCCCCTCCCATCAGGCTGACCCCACTTAAAGAAAGCCACCCGCAGACCCTGGGGTCCTGCCACTTGCCTTCTCACTGATGCAGCTCCGGAGGGTGATGTTGAACCCAGTAGCCAGTTTCCGGATCTGAGCAGTCTCGGTTTGACTGGCGTTGAGCCGGCGCTTGAGGTCGGCCACTTCCTTGCCCAGGGCCTCGGCCTTGCTCTCTGCCCGTTGGAGCAGGCTGCTCAGGCCCTGGATCTGCTTCTCGTTGCCGGCCTGGGGGCTGCCATAGACCATGAAGAGTACCAGGCCCAGGATGATGAGGAACTGGATCAGTGAGAGGAAGAGAAAGAAGTACTTGGCGTAGAAGCCGCAGTCCCGCTCGGTCTTCTCCTGGGGGTCTCGGGCATCCAGGCCCAGCTTGGCCATGGTGTATGGGTTCTTGCCATCCATCGCAGCCCTTGCCGGTCAGCACTCTGGTGGGATCGGCCGTGTCCCGAGTGTTTATACGCCACCGGATTCCATCCCGGCTCCTTCCTTCCTGCCTGCGTTGCACTCATTTCCAGGTCCATTGTTCTTGGACATCCCCCCCACCCGCGACCTTCACTTGGATGAATGGATTTTATGGTTACGGTCACAGATAGAGTGACCGTAACTTATAGCAAGATTTACCAAGAGTATAAATCTTTAAAACTTTACAACACAAGTATCAACATTAAGACCCAATACTCACAGCATTAAAAGCTTGTGTTTACTGTGACACCTATCAATGCGCCTGGCTTGGAACAGCATTAGAAATAGCCACTCATTATCGGCTACATGACCTGCAGAGATGCTGTGGCATGGATATCCTCTTTACATATATGTTTGCACCCTTGTTTGCCATAGTAATTCAAGAGAGATATTGACAAGCTGGAATGTGTCCAGAGGAGAGCGACTAAAATGATAAAAGGTCTGGAGAACAAGCCCTATGAGGAGCGGCTTAATGAGCTGGGCATGTTTAGCCTGAAGAAGAGAAGGCTGAGAGGGGATATGATAGCCATGTATAAATATGTGAGAGGAAGCCACAGGGAGGAGGGAGCAAGCTTGTTTTCTGCTTCCCTGGAGACTAGGACACGGAACAATGGCTTCAAACTACAAGAGAGGAGATTCCATCTGAACATGAGGAAGAACTTCCTGACTGTGAGAGCCGTTCAGCAGTGGAACTCTCTGCCCCGGAGTTTGGTGGAAGCTCCTTCTTTGGAAGCTTTTAAGCAGAGGCTGGATGGCCATCTGTCAGGGGTGATTTGAATGCAATATTCCTGCTTCTTGGCAGGGGGTTGGACTGGATGGCCCAAGAGGTCTCTTCCAACTCTTTGATTCTATGATTAAATCTGCATATGATACAACAGTGGTGGGGCTTCTTATCTCCGAAGGGGCTGAATCTGTCAACTGGGATGCGGTGGATCAGCTCCTCTCATGGTGCAGGGACAATATTTGGTTCTTAATATCAATAAGACCAAGGAGCTTACAGGAGGTGACATGTTCATTAAAGACTTCCTCTGTCTGACTTCTATTTATCACAGGATGCTGAAACTGCACATGTGTAATGATATACGTCTCTATATGCACCGGGATTGTGGCGCAGCTGGCTGAGTGTAAGCTGCATTAAGATCACTCTGACCAAAAAGGTCATGAGTTCGAAGCCAGCCCGGGTTGGAGTGGGTTTCCAACCAATTGTGCGTAGCCTGTTGTTGACCTTTGCAACCCGAAAGACAGTTGCATCTGTCAAGTAGGAAAATTAGGTACCACCTTAAAGTGTGGGGAGGCTAAATTAATTGATTTATGAGGCCATAAGGGAGACTCCAGCAAAGCATTCCAGCGGAGAAGCATGCGGGGAATGCGGAAGTGCTTCATCAGCGTCACAGATGAACGATGAAAGTGACAGCGCCCCTGGCGGCCAGAAAAAGTTAAATAGCCTCTGTCTATCTCTGTATATGTTTGTATGTCAAAAATTGCCGTTGAATGTTTGCCATATATGTGTACACTGTAATCCGCCCTGAGTCCCCTGCGGGGTGAGAAGGGCGGAATATAAAAGCTGTAAATATAGGTGACATGCCAATTTACAACTCCGAACTGATAATGGTCTTGATGTGACAGGTGCTGAAGTGGTGTGAGGTTTGAGAATGGACCCAGAAGAATACGGAGCAGTCCTCAAGTTCCATGACTTGAAAGGCCGCACACCAAAGGAGACGTTTGATGAGATGAAAGAGGTTTACCGTGAGGATTCCTCGTCATAACATGGAGTCAAGAACTGGCATCGTCCATTCCAATGTGGTCGGACAGTTCCAATTCCAAGGTGACCCCACTTTGCTATTGAGGAACACACCACCCAGCAAGTGGAGGTCGTCATTTTGGAAAAGCGCCGCGTAACCATTGGCCCAAAATGTCAAGATTATAATAATAATACTTTATTTATATACCGCTCCATCTCCCCGAGGGGACTCAAAGCGGTTCCCAGGTTCACAAAACATACAAAGTAAAAACAACATAACCGTAAGATTAACAAAACAAAATATAAGCATAAAAATGGTCACCATAACACACATATATTAAAAGTAATCCTGCCTGTTCAAGGCATATTGAGTATCCATGCCAAGTTTGATCCAGATCCATCATTGTAGACCTCACTACCTCTGAGGATGCTTGCCACAGATGCAGGCGAAACGTCAGGAGAAAATGCCTCTAGAACATGGCCATATAGCCCAGAAAAAACTACAACAACCCATTTGTTGGATTATCTTAGTGGGTCTGTAGATAGTTTGTATGTTGTGTTTCCCCATCAGCTTCCCTATGCGGTCAGTGGTTCCCTTGATGTATGGCAAAATCTATCTTGAGTTCATGAGTTTTAGGTCCCTCTTATTTGCATTTATGTAGGACTTTGGTGTCTCCTGATGGTCAGTCTGTGCATTGCACCCCAAATCTGTATGTGGCAGGGGTGTCCACTTACACAGACAGCCTCCCGCCTCCACAAACAAGTATAAACAACAGTGCTGAGGATCCACCTAAAGAACTCCCTCCAAGGACAATGCAGGTTATTGTGAGCACCACATCCCAGTGTTCCTTTCTCTCTTCATTGGTGTGGAATGTTCATGACCCCACCCACTGCCTCTCCCTTAACCCTTTCCTACCCTTTCCTATGGCACACAGCAAACATAGAAGAATTGATCAACTTAACTTACTGGAGGGGGTTGGGAGACTGACTCAACAGGATGGAAGTTGTAGTTTACCCTGCATCAAGACACAGCACTGTGACCCCCAGCAACAATGGACTTGGACCAGACTTGGCACACAGAACCTTAGTGACCAACATAACATACTGAGGAAATTTGGCTGTGGGGAAGAATGAGCCTCCCACATGGGAGTTGTAGTTCACCCTGCATCCAGAGATATTACCAAAACTTCCCAAAACAAACAATGCCTTTTTCAAATCACCAGGTCCCCAAACTAGTAGTAAATATTATGGCTGTGTAGAGCAGTGGTTCTCAACCTGTGGGTCCCCAGGTGTTTTGGCCTACAACTCCCAGAATTCCCAGCCAGTTTGCCAGCTGTTAGGATTTCTGGGAGTTGAAGGCCAAAACATCTGGGGACCTACAGGTTGAGAACCACTGGTGTAGAGCTTCGGAAGTCCATTTTGTAATTTAGAGATTGGTATGATTCATTAATACAAATCTCCAAATTACAACTCGGAACGGGACCCCCACCAATGCATTACAAAATGGAAATGAAGTCTCGGAAACATTTCTGAGAGATGAGTAAAGATTGGTTGTTTTGGAGCATTTCAAGCTGTAGTTTCTTCTAATGTCACATACTCCTTAATTGTCTGGGATGGGAGGGAGCAAGGGGGCTGATGTAATTGGCAATGGCAGCTACATACTGTTTTTTTTTCCTTGTCAGCCAATCATGCGGTTTTCTGCAAAACTCGTCTCCTCCTTTGATTTGTAAAAACTTTTAAAATTTCCTTAAAATCAGTGGATGTTCGAAATTTTCTGCAACTTGGCAGGCTTAAAGTTGCCAGTGTTGCTTACAAGTGTGTCAAGCCATAAAAATGGGACCCCCACCAGTGCGTTACAAAATGGAACTGAAGTCTCGGAAACATTTCTGAGAGATGAGTAAAGATTGGTTGTTTTGGAGCATTTCAAGCTGTAGTTTCTTCTAATGTAACATACTCCTGAATTGTCTGGGATGGGAGGGAGCAAGGGGGCTGATGTAATTGACAATGGCAGCTACATACTGTTTTTTTTCCTTGTCAGCCAATCATGCAGTTTTCTGCAAAACTCGTCTCCTCCTTTGATTTGTAAAAACTTTTAAAATTTCCTTAAAATCAGTGGATGCTCGAAATTTTCTGCAACTTGGCAGGCTTAAAGTTGCCAGTGTTGCTTACAAGTGTGTCAAGTTTCATCTTGATAGCCATAAAAATGACAGAGAAACGAGCCTGGAAATTACCCCATTGCTGTTAATGGAACCAAAGTTTGCTTATGCCTGTTCTAGATCCTCCAAGAAGTCAATTGTTTCAACACAGATGGCTATTATAGAAGTGATTTCCTCTGTAAGAGATCCTACAGTATTGGTGGCGTGCTTCGGGTTGTTTCCAACCTATTACAGGGGATGAGATGGTGGTGGTGACGATGCTAATAATGTAAACTGCATTGAATTCCCGCTCCTCTTCAAGCATGGATCCTCTCCAAGCTTTTCCAGATACGCCTTTTGTTGTCCAGCTCCGGAAAGAGCAAGGCCGGGTTGCAGGGTTCAATTTCCCCCGTCTTCCTGGCAACAACGGCTTGAAGGAAACCCAAAAATAAACTCTTTTTTCCGGCAGCACCTGGAGGTGGATAGGCTTTCGACAGGACCCGCCTTGGAAGAAATCCTGCACGGGGTTGTTTGTCTGGTTCAGCTAAACAAGGGTTTTTCAGAAATATTTGGGTTCTCAAAAAGACCCTTTCATGGGGAAAATATTAATTTCCTACCTCACCTAGGAATAAATGCATATGGCCTGGATTCCATGCCATCCACCTAGGATTCCTTGGAAAGTCTTGTTTTGGGTACCTTTTGGTACTCAAAAATTCAGAGAGAAACCATCACAAAGGCATCTTTCCCTAGGATTTGGAATCTCGGACCAACAGTCCAAAATTTCCCCCAGGCTCTTCTTTTTGGACTGCTGTGCCTAGAACCTTATCAGTTCTAGTTTGGAATGTTCTAGGCTAGAAGGTTCTAGGTTACAAGAGACCTTTCCTCAGGTCTTTTTTGTAACTTTCGCACCGGGATTGTGGCGCAGCTGGCTGAGTGTCAGCTGCATTAAAGATCACTCTGACCAAAAAGGTCATGAGTTCCAAGCCAGCCCGGGTTGGAGTGGGTTTCCAACCAATTGTGTGTAGCCTGTTGTCGACCTTTGCAACCCAAAAGACAGTTGCATCTGTCAAGTAGGAAAATTAGGTACCACCTTAAAGTGTGGGGAGGCTAAATTAACTGATTTATGAGGCCATAAAGAAGACTCCAGCAAAGCATTCCAGCAAGGAAGCATGCGGGGAATGCAGAAGTGCTTCATCAGCGTCGCAGATGGACGATGAAAGCGACAGCTCCCCCGGCGGCCAGAAAAAGTTAAATAGCCTCTGTGTATGTCTGTATATGTTTGTATGTCAAAAATTGGCATTGAATGTTTGCCATATTATGTGTACACTGTAATCCACCCTGAGTCCCCTGCGGGGTGAGAAGGGCGGAATATAAAAGCTGCAAATAAGTAAGTAAGTAAATAAATAATATAATATAATAATCTATTATGGGTTATAATTTAAGTTAAGACATTCTAGGTCAGGATGCTCTAGGTTGGTGTGTTCTAGATTAGAAGGCTTTAGGTTAGAAGGTTCAATTAAAAGAGCCTTTTTTCTGCTCTTCTTTCTGGACTGCCACACAAAGAAGCTCCTCAATTCCATTTTAGAATGTCTATTGGTGTTCTAGGTTGGGTGTTCTAGTCCAGAAGGCTTTGGGTTAGTAGGTTCTAAGTGGGAAGACCACTTTCCCTGGATTTTTTCAGACTGCCTCACAAAGAATACTCAGTTCTAGGTTATACAGTAGAGTATCACTTATCCAATGTAAATGAGCTGGCAGAACGTTGGAGAAACAAAAATGTCGGATAATACGGGGTCTCCTACTGTTAGGTGTCCAACATGGCGCTAGACACCTAGAATACTAACAATAGGGACTCGAAGGGTTAAGGCAAGGCAAGGCAAGGCTTCAGGGCTAGAGCAGCCCAGCAGGAAGTGCCTGGATGCGGAAAAGGAGCATGGAAATCACAAAGGGAAGAAGGGAGGATGCTTCCGCTTCCAGTCCTGCCTCTTTCCCCCCTTTCCTCCCTTCTTCTCCTCCTTGCCTATTTCCCTTATTGGGAATGGAGTTTTTGGGAGCGTTACTTTAATTGAGGGGGAAATGTTGGAGGAAAAGGGGGGCGTTGGATAAGATGGAAGGTCGGATAAGCGAAGGTTGGACAAGTGAGACTCTACTGTAATGTGATCAGTTAAGAACTTCTAGGCTGTGGTGATATACGTGTGTTCTAGATCAGGCCCTAGGTTAGGTTATAATGGCTCTTCTTTTCAAACTGCTGCACACATAATATTTGTTGGTTCTAGGCTAGAATGTTATGCACCAGTGTTCTAGATGGATATGTGTTATAGGTTTGTGTGTTCTAGACCAGAAGGCTCTAGGTTAGAAGGCTCTAAGTTAGGACAAGCCCTTTCCTCAGCTCTTCTTTTCGGACTGTCACAAATAATATTCTCAGTTCTAGGTTAGAGTGTTACCAGTTAATAATAATATTCATGATAATATTAATAATAATAAACTTTATTTTGACCCCGCCCATCTTCCAACAAGGGAGCGACTTAGTCATAAAAACACAGTAAACATAAAACAAAATAAGTAACATATCAAATTATTGTACAAAACAAAATGAACAATTATTGTTAAAACATTTTCAGTTGGGTGCTCTAGGTTAGTGTTCTAGACCAGAAGTCTCTAGCTTTGAAGGTTCTAAGCTAAAAGAGTCCTTTCCACAGCTCTTCTTTTTGGATGCACAAATAATCTTTTTTCTTTTAGGTTATAATGATCTAACTTGGGGTGTCCTAGGTAATTGGGCTCTAGACCAGAAGGCTCTAGGTTAGAAGGTTCTGAGAAAAGCACTTTCTTCAGCTTTTGTTTTGGGACCACCATATGAAGAATATTCTCAGTTTGAAGTTAGAATGATACTGGTTAGGTTCTATGCCATTGTGGTCTAGGTTAGTGTGTTCTAGATCAGGATCTAGGCTAGAAGGTTCTATGCGAGAAGAGCTCTTCTCGGATTGCCACACAAAGAATCTTTGTTTTCTAAGATGGTGTTCTAGGTTGCGGGGCTAGCTTAGCATGTTCTAGACAGGAATGCTCTGGGTTAGAAGGTTCTAAGTGAGAAGAGCCCTTTTCTTGGGCCACCGAAAAGAATATTCTCAGTTCAAGGTTAGAATGTTATTAGTTAAGTTCTAGGTCATTGTGCTCTAAGTTGGTATGTTCTAGAACATGATCTAGGTCAGAATGGGGCACAGCCCAGGCAAATTGGCATAATGACACTGTCCAGTCAACAATCTCAAACCCGGTACTGTATGCATGGATCCCACCATGTACAAGTTCTGCATCTATGGATCCCATCATCCACCAATTCTGCCTCCATGGATTCCATCATCCACCAATTCTGCCTCCATATATTCTACAATCCACCAATTCTGCACAAGCAAACCTGAGCTGGATTTGAGCTTGTCTAACTTCCCCTTCTAGAAGCATTGGCTCCTGCCAGTCCTCCGTATCCACTGATTCTGCGTCCACGGATTTTGCACCCACGGCTTGAAAAGATTCAATGTGTAAAAGTGAACCTTGATTTCCCCGTCTTCCATTCTATACAAAGAATGAATAATAAATAATAATAACACTGTTCATTTCAATGGAATTACGGGCACTGTAGTGTCGCTCGGCCAAACTACAACTCCCAGGATCCTATAAGCATTGTGAGGGGTTCCACCTATTTGCTTGCAAGTGAAGAAAGGTGCTGCTTGCAAGTGAATCGGCAAAACCGTGGATAGGTGAAATGGCGCATAAGTTATTGCTATACATGACCACAACAGCGAGAATGACCTATGCTAAAAGATGGAAAGACTCAACTACTGCATTCCAAAACAAGTGAACTTTGGGAAATGCCATGTCAATTAAGGAGAGTTTGCTAACTAAGTTTAAGAAAGACTGGGGACTATTTATTGTGTTCTGGCAGCAAAGGCAGGGCCAGATCTCCGTCACTGCTTTTCTGGACTAAAAGAACGTTATTATGTTGCATTTGGGATAGGAATGGGACAGAAAGAGGGTTTTCTTTCACTGTTTTGAGGCTTGAGAACGGCTTGACATCTTCCTTACTCCAAGGCTTCGTTTTTCTCAAAAGTGCCAGGCCACGGCCACGGCCACCGGCAGCGCCAGAAATGGCGGTCCATTGCGGAGAGTGCCAGAAAAAGCCTCTGGCTGGTTGCGAAGGTTCGCGATGACCTCCTTCTGATAGTTGCTGTTGGATGAGAGACAGAGGAAGAAACTGAATGAGTTGGAGGACAAATGACCCACAATTTCGGGGACAGAAATGCGGGGAAGCACTGGACAGAAGAAAGCACAAACTCAACTTACGTGAGGTATTCCAGCTTCAGGGTCCAGTTTTGCAAGACCTCAAGTTTTCCTGGCAAATGGGAGACCAAGAAGAAAAAAGAGGAACCTTTATATATATTCCAACTGCATGAATATACATAAAGAAAAAGAGGGAGAGCGAAACAGATTTGATATAAAACAGTGTTTCTCAACCTTTCTAATGCCGCAACCCCTTAATCCAGTTCCTCATGTTGTGGTGACCCCTAACCATAACATCACTTTCATTGCTACTTCATAACTGTCATTTTGCTCCTGTTATGAATCGTAATGTAAGTATCTGATATGCAGGACGTATTTTCATTCACTGGACCAAATTTGAATACTGGTGTGGTTGGGGGGATTGATTTTGTCATTTGGGAGTTGTAGTTGCTGGAATTTATAGTTTACTGGGACGATGCTTCACTTCTTCAGTCCTTTCACAGGTGCCTTTTCATGTGCCATGATGAAGGGGGGGGGGATTTTCTTTTAAAATCTTTTTATTGTCTTGTACTGAAACAGTTTCTCTTTAAAATTGGCTGGGGCTTTCTTACGAGCTTTTACCTTGAGGCTAATATCACAGGCTTGAGACACTCTTGTAATAAACAAAGTAACAGAGCTTATTTATAACTTCTGGTTCCAACTCTTATGGTTACATTTGTGTGTTCTGTTACAGTCTTGAGTCTTACATTCAATATCATCCACTTGGTTAACTTTTCCTATCAAACTTCAACTGTTTCACATCAATAAATATGTTACTTTTTCATACACTATATTCTGTTTTAAACAACACTGGCACTTCTTTGTTTTCCTTAAAACTTGAACTCCATTTTCCTAACTGCTTTTCTCTCACAGAAGTTCCTAACTGTACCTCACAAACAGGAATCCCTAACTGAATTTTTCTGACTCTGTAACTCCCTCTTTTTAAACTTAACTCCGCCCCTTTTGGAGTATTCTGCTCTCTTCCCCCAACTGCCATTCTGGCTCAGTGGCCTTTTCAAATACTGGCTTACACTCATCTGCATATGACCAATTGGCTATTTGTGCCAATTCTGCTACATTGCAACATACATCAAAAATTTCACATAGATCAACAAATTCGCTACATTTACCTACAATCAAAGAGCATTCTGAACTCCTCCAACAATGGAATCGAACCAAACTTAGCACACAGAACTCCCATGACCAACAGAAAATACGGGAAGAGCTTGGTGGGAATTGACCTTGAGTTTTGGGGTTGTAGTTCACCTACATCCAGAGGGCACTGTGGACTCAAACAATGATGGATCTGGACCAAACTTGGCATGAATACTCAATATGCTCAAATGTGAACACTGGTGGAGTTTGGGGAAAATAGGCCTTGACATTTGGGAGTTGTAGTTGCTGGGATTTATAGTTTGCCTACAATCAAAGAGCATTCTGAACCCCACCTATGATCGAATTGGGGCAAACTTACCACAAAGAACCCCCTCCCTCCAGCCTCACGTGATCTCCCTCGCCCGCACATGCGCACCAAGCTGTCATGCGCCGAGCACGCCTGCTCTCCCTCACTCACTTGGAGTCTCAGAAACAGCCCTCTCCTTGGCTGAGAGGCCAGCTGAGAGGCCAGCCAATCACAGCGGAGGAGGGCTTTTGGTGGGAGGATTTGTCGTCTGTTTCCAAACAGGAAGAGAAGGACAGGCGGAGAGATCTTCAGCCTTCTCTGCCAAAGGCCATCAGAAATAAATGTTTCCTGATGGTCTTTGGCAACCCCTCCGAAATCGCCCAGGGGTCCCGACCCCCAGGTCGAGAAACACTGATATAAAAGGTGGCTAGATGGGCGAATGGGAACAAAACCTTGAGAAAGAGAACTTGGAGAGATCTGGCCTTCAGGGAAAGTTATTAAAAAGGGACTATAACAATATTGTCATACTGAGCGATTATGGTTAAGTCAGAAAAGCATTTGACTTTAAGAGTTATAGATGGAAGATTCACAAGGTCACATTCCTGGGAGAGGCCCTTCACAGTCTTTCTCAGAGCAACTGTCTGAAGATGATTTGTCAAGTGCAGAAGTTAATGAGAGTGTAGATAGAAGGCAAGGCTTTTGTAAACAGAGGCAGAGTGCTCAGGCACAAAAATCAGTTCCTTTACAGAAAAGGAGAGACAAACCTTTATCTGGTGGTAAGGTCAAGAAAAATGCTTTCCTTTCAATTTTGGGATCTGGAAAAGCCTTATATTGATTCATGGGAAAGCATCGCCTCAGTTGGGTCAACGTTAGAATATCATGATGATCTTGCTTTCAAGTGTTCTTAGTTTCATGTACCAAGTTTTTGCCAAGCTCCTGATTTGTGTATTGGATTTTTCATGCTGCCTTGTTTCATGGATTGTTGTGACTATTTCATTGATTTATATACCTATGGCTCTTGTTTTGCCTTGAAGCTCATGGACTAACCCTTGTTTTGGAACTTTACTGGTTTTGCTAATTTTACTGCTTTGCCTACTTATATTCTTCAACTAGCTGTACCCGCCATGCGTTGCTGTGGCCAACCTTCCCTCCCTCTTTCTCTCCTTCCATTCCTCTACTTCTTTCCCTTCCTATTTAACTTCTTTCTTCCATCTCTACCTGTTTCTTTCCTCCATTTCTTTGCTCTTTGGTTACATCCTTCTTTCTTTCCCTTTTTTATTTCCTTCTCTCCTTCCTTGTTTCTCTCCCTTTCTTTCCTTCCTTCTTTTCCTCCCTCCTTCCCCCTTTTCCTCCTTCATTCCTTCCCTCTTTCCCTCCTTCTCTCATTACTTCTTGACAGTCCCTTCCAACTCTATTCTGTAAGTCTATTTAATTTGTATTATATAGTAATATATAATGGTAACATATTATATAGTAACGTATATAACAATATATAAAATATTGTATTTATATCTTACACAGAAAGAAGGAAAGGAAGAAGGAAGGAAGGAAGGAAAAGGGAAGGAGGGAAAGAAGGGAAGGAAAGAAAGGAAAGGAAAGAAGGAGGGACAGGAAGGAAAGAAGGAAAAAGGAAGGAAGGAAGGAAAGGAAGGAGGGGGTGAAGAAAGGAGGGAGGGAAGGAAATGAAGGGGAAAGAAATGAAGAAAGGGAAAGGAGGAGGAAAGGAAGGGAGCGTGGAAGGAAAAGAAGGAAAGGAAAAGAAGAAGGAAGGAGGGACAGGATGGAAGGGAAGGAGGGAAAGAAGGAAAGGAAGGAGGGAAACACAGGAAGGAAAGGAAGGGAAGGAAGGAAGAAAAGGGGGGAGGAAAGAAGGGAAGGGAGAGAGGGAGAGGAGTGTGGCAGAGGGAGCTACCTCCTGGTCTGCATGTTAATAGGAGAGAGAGAGAGAGAGAGTTCACCTGCAATCTAAGAGTACTCTGAACTCCACCAATAATAATAATAATAATAATAATAATAATAATAATAATAATACAATAATATAATACTATGATGTAACGTATTCTTGTTCCTGGGATATAAATGACATTATTTTCTAATTGGTTCTATCATAAAAACATGGGAAAAGTTGACAGAACTTGCAAAATAATAATAGTTCAATAATAATAATAATAATAATAATAATAATAATAATATGTTTATGTTTTATTTTAATTGCTTGTATTGTTGTGATTATTCAGTTCTTGTGGGTTTTTTCAGGCTATATGGCCATGTTCTAGAGGCATTTCTCCTGACGTTTCGCCTGCATCTATGGCAAGCATCCTCAGAGGGGATGCAGGCGAAACGTCAGGAGAAATGCCTCTAGAACATGGCCATATAGCCCGAAAAAACCCACAAGAACTGAGTGATTCCAGCCATGAAAGCCTTCGACAATACGTTGTGATTATTGCTTGTATTATTGTGTTCAGGCTTGGCCTCATGTAAGCCGCACTGAGTCCCTTGGGGAGATGGTAGCGGGGTACAAATAAAGTGTTATTATTATTATTATTATTATTATTATTATTATTATTCATGTCAGGAGCAACTTGAGAAACTGCAAGTTGCTTCTGGTGTGAGAGAATTGGCTGTATGCAAGGACGTTGCCCAGGGGACACCCGGATGTGTTACCATCCTGTGGGAGGCTTCTCTCATGTCCCCGCAGGAGAAGATGGAGCTGACAGATGGGAGCTCACCCCGCTCCCTGGATTCCAACCACCAACCTTTTGGGCAGCATTCCTGCCAGCACAAGGTGTTTAACCCATTGCACCACTGGGAGCTCCTATAATAATAGTAATAATAATGTAATAGCACTATATAACATGGTTTTTGTTCCTGGGTTCTAAGTGTCATTTCCCAATTGGTTCTATCATAAGAACATGGGGAAAGTTTATTGAACTTGTGAAACTTTGATTTCGAGGGAGGGACATCATCCTGCTATTGCACACTGCGCAATACTTTTTGAAGAAATCTCTCATCATTGAGTCTCAAGCGATTCAACCTAGTTTGGTGAATGGAATTGTGCAAGAGACATTAAAGCAGTGGGTCTCAACCTTCCTAATGCCACGACCTCTTAGTACAGTTCCTTATGTTGTGGTGACCCCCAACCATAACATTCTTTTGCTACTTCATAACTGTAAGTGTGCTCCTGTTATGAAACATAATTTGGGAGTTTTAGTTGTTGGGATTTGTGGTTCACCTACAATCAAAGAGTATTCTGAACTCCACCAGCGATGGAATTGAACCAAACTTGGCACAAAGAATGCCCATTACCAACAGAAAATACTGGAAGGGTGTGGTGGGCATTGACCTTGAGTTTGGGAGTTGTAGTTCACCTACAGAGAAAACTATGGACTCAAACAATGATGGATCTGGACCAAACTTGGCACTGCTAGTCAGTATGCCCAAATGTGAACACTGGTGGACTTTGGGGGAAATAGGCTTTGACATTTGGGAGTTGTAGTTCATAGAATCATAGAATCAAAGAGTTGGAAGAGACCTCATGGGCCAACCAGTCCAATCCCCTGCCAAGAAGCAGGAATATTGCATTCAAATCACCCCTGACAGATGGCCATCCAGCCTCTGTTTCAAAGCTTCCAAAGAAGGAGCCTCCACCACACTCCCAGGCAGAGAGTTCCACTGCTGAACGGCTCTCACAGTCAGGAAGTTGCTGGGATTTATAGTAAACCTACAATCAAAAAGCATTCTGAACCCCACCAATGATAGAATTGGGCCAAACTTCCCACACAGAACCCCCAGGACCAACAGAAAATACTGTGTTTTCTGATGGTCTTTGGTGACCCCTCTGGTACCCCCTGGCCACCCCTCCAGGGGTCCCGACCCCCAGGTTGAGAAACACTGCATTAAAGCATCCCTCTCCCTCTGGCAAACTAGAAATCCCTGCGCCATTGTGCTTCCTCACCTTTGAGGAACTGATTTTCCAGCTTCTGCTGCTCCACACGTGCACGGAGCTGCGCCACTTCGGAACGGAGGGCTGAGGAGTTTGCGGCCAGCCATCTCTGGTCCGGAAATAAGACAAAAAAGGAGGATTTTCAGCACCATCTTCCTCGCACCTGATACCCAAACACACTGATCTATCTACCATCTATCTATTTGTCTATGTATGTATTTATCTGTCAATGTATCTATTTATTTATCTTAAGGGGATTGGACTGGATGGCTCTAGGGATCTTTTCCAACTCTAGGATTCCATCTATCTACTGATCGATCTATCTATCAATCAATCAATCTATCTGTCTATCTATATCGGTCTATCTGTCTATCGTTCTATCGGTCTATCTATATATCAACCTGTCTATCTATCTATCTATCTATCTACCTATATACCTATCTACCTACCTACCTACCTACCTACCTACCTACCTTATCTATCTATCTATCTATCTATCTATCTATCTATCTATCTATCTATCTATCTATCTATTCTGTCTGTCAGTCTATCTACGTATCTATCAGCCTATCTATCTATTGGTCTAGTCATCTATCGGTCTATCTATCTATCTTTCGGTCGGTCTGTCCGTATTGGTCTGTCTATTTATCTGTCTATCAGTCTATCTATCTATAATAGTAATCTATATACATAAAAATGTAATGTTCGTTTGTGATACCATCAGAACTCAAAAACCACTGGGGGGATTGACACCAAATTTGGACACAAGACACCTAACAACCCAATGTATGTCCTCCACTCAAAAATATTGATTTTGTCATTTGGGAATTGTCGTTGCTGGGATTTATAGTTTACCTACAATCAAAGAGCATTCTGAATTCCACCAATGTTGGAATTGGGCCAAACTTATGCAGGACGTATTTTCATTCACTGGACCAAATTTGAATACTGGTGTGGTTGGGGGGATTGATATCGTCATTTGGGAGTTGTAGTTGCTGGAATGTATAGTTGACCTACAATCAAAGAGCATTCTGAAGTCCTCCAACAATGGAATCGAACCAAACTTGGCACACAGAACTCCCATGACGAACAGAAAAAACTAGAAGGGTTTGGTGGGCATTGACCTTGAGTTTGGGAGTTTTAGTTCACCTACATCAAGAGAGCACTGTGGACTCAAACAATGATGGATCTAGACCAAACTTGACACGAATATTCCATATGCCCAAATATGAACACAGATGGAGTTTGGAGGAAATAGACCTTTACATTTGGGATTTGTAGTTACTGGGATATATAGTTCACCTACAATCAAAGAGCATTCTGAACTCCACCAATGATGGAATTGAACCAAACATGGCATACAGGACTTCCATGACCAACAGAACACACTGGAAGGGTTTGGTGGGCACTGACCTTGAGTTTGGAAGTTGTAGTTCACCTACATCCAGAGAGCACTGTGGACTCAAACAATGATGGATCTGGACCAAACTTGACACAAAAATTCCATATGCCTAAATATGAACACAGATGGAGTTTGGAGGAAATAGACCTTGACATTTGGGGTTTGTAGTTACTGGGATTTATAGTTCACTACAATTAAAGGGCATTCTGAAACCCACAAACGACAGAAATGGGGCAAACTTCCCACACAGAACCCCCATGACCAACAGAAAATACTTAAGGCCATCCAGTCCAACTCTCTTCACCAGGGCAAGAAAATGTAATCAGAGCCCTCCTGACAGAGAGCCATCCAGTCATAAATATAGATAGATATATATGATTCTCTCTCACACACACAGATATAGTATCACAGATTTGAAAGAGACCCTTAAAGAAGGACTATGATGTGTTGCATATTCCAGAGTAGGCAAACCAGACACTCTCCACATCAACACTGACAAGAAATACTGTTTACTCACAAGCATAAAGGAATTACATATATTAGAAACCAACACTTTTTCATTACTTTACTTTCCAGATCACCAGACTGGGCCACAGCAACGCATGGCAGGGGACAGCTAGTAGTAATAATAATAATACTTAATTAATTAATGCAAGGAAGCAGATGAAACAACAGATCACATCCTCAGCTGCTGCAAGAAGATTGCGCAGACAGACAACAAGCAGAGGCATAACACCGTTGCTCAGATGATTCATTGGAACTTGCGCCACAAATACCATCTGCCTGCAACAAAGAACTGGTGGGATCACAAGCCAGAAAAAGTTACAGAAAATGGATACATCAAGCTACTCTGGGACTTCTGGATTCAGACAGACAGAGTTTTGGAGCACAAGACTCCTGACGTCACAATCGTGCTAACAAACGAAGTATGGATTGTCGATGTTGCAATCCCAGGTGACAGCAGGATTGAAGAGAAACCACTGGAAAAGATGACATGATGTGAGGATTTAAAGATCAAACTGCAAAGATTCTGGCATAAACCAGTAAAGGTGGTCCCAGTGGTGATTGGCACACTGGATGCAGTGCCTAAAGACCTTGGCCTGCACTTAAACACAATTGGCGCTGACAAAATTACCATCTGCCAGCTGCAAAGGCCACCTTACTGGGATCTGCACGCATTATTCGCCGATACATCAAACAGTCCTAGACACTTGGGAAATGTCCGACGTGTGATCCAATACAACAGCCAGCGGAGTGTCTGCTGTGGACTCACCTTGTGGTGTTTCTTATAACAATAATACTTTATTTATATTCTGCTTTATCTCTCCGAGGGGACTCAACAAACAAAAAGGCAAACATTCAATGCCTTGACAAAACCATAAATTCAAATACCAATACCAATGCAATAACAACCCAACCAAGTCTCAAAATGAACCAAAATCTAGTCAAATTAAAACTTACAACCTCAAATTAAATGCTAACCTACCCTATCAGGTAACTTAACTCATGATGGACCTGGACCAAACTGAACCTGTGTCTTCAGGTGGAGTGTGACCTGGTCTAACACAGGCTACAATCCCACACCTTGGTCCGTCTTCCGATTGACCAGGAGTACCTAGTCAGCACTCATCCAGTCCATTACTGATGACAGCCACCAGTTCAGGACCAGGGTGACATCCTTGGCTTTCGGTGGAAAGGAGTAATAGAGTTGGGTGTCATCTGTGTAAAATTGACACCGAAGTCCAAAACAGATGATCTCTCTCAGCGGTTTCATGTAAATGTTAAACAGCATGGGGGACAGAATTGAACGCTGAGGGACCCCACAGGCCACCAGCGCTGCCATCTGGGACCATTCCTCCAGGAAGGATCAGATCCATTGTAAAACAGTGCCATCCAGTTCCATCCCGGAGAGATGGCCCAGAAGGATACCATGGTTGATGGTATAGAAAGCCGCTGAGAGGTCCAGGAGGACTAGCAGTGACACACTCCCCGTCTAGCTCTCTTCGTAGATCATCCATCAAGGCGACCAATGCCGTCTCTGTTCCGTAGCTGGGCCTGAAACCAGATTGAAATGGATCATTGGTTTCACCCAAGAAGCTCTGGAGTTGAGAGGCCACCACCTTCTCTAGAAGCTTGCCCAGGAAGGGGAGATTGGATACTGGCCTATAGTTGTTCAGATGAGTGGGATCCAGTCTTACTTCTGCCTCCTTGAAAATACTTGGCTCTATCTATCTGTCTGTCGGTCTGTCTGTCTATCTAGTGGTCTATCTATTTATCCGTCTATCTATTGGTCTATCTATCTATCTATTGTCTATCTACCTATCGGTCTACCTATCTATTGATCTATCTATCTATCTATCTATCTATCTATCTATCTATCTATTAGTATATCTATCTACCTACCTACCTACTTATTGCTCTACATATCTACCTACCTACCTACTGCTCGCCCTATCTATCTATCTATCTATCTATCTATCGTCTATCTATCGGTCTATCTATCTATTGATCTATCTATCTATCTATCTATCTATCTATTAGTATATCTACCTACCTACCTACCTACTTATTGCTCTTCATATCTACCTACGTACCTACTGCTCGCTCTATCTATCTATCTATCTATCTATCTATTGTCTATCTATCTATCAGTCTACCTATCTATTGATCTATCTATCTATCTATTAGTATATCTACCTACCTACCTACCTACTTATTGCTCTACATATCTTCCTACCTATCTACTGCTCGCTCTATCTATCTATCTATCTATCTATCTATTGTCTATCTATATATCTATCGGTCTACCTATCTATTGATCTATCTATCTATCTATCTATCTATCTATCTATTAGTATATCTATCTACCTACTTATCTACCTACCTACTTATTGCTCTACATATCTACCTACCTACGTACTGCTCACTCTATCTATCTGTCTATCTATCGGTCTACCTATCTATTGATCTATCTATCTATCTATCTATTAGTATATCTATCTACCTACCTATCTACCTACCTACTTATTGCTCTACATATCTACCTACCTACCTACTGCTCGCTCTATCTATCTATCTATCTATCTATTGTCTATCGGTCTATCTATCTATCTATCTATTGCTCTATCGGTCTATCTATCTATCTATCTATCTATTGGTCCATCTATATCTATCTTTAGATATACACAACAGACTCCCAGTTAATTGGAGCTCATGTAACTGGAACTCCCAAAGAAGAAGAAGAAAACTGTTCAGTTATAAATTCAAACCATTTTGAATTACGTTCAGTTTGGCTTTGTTTTCCTTTGCGTTTAATGACTGTCATTTCCAAATTCATATGAAGTTGCTTCAAGCCACAGGGAGAGGCGGGTAATAACATTATTATTGTTGTTGTTGTTGTTGTTGTTGTTGTCAATACAGAGTTTATGACGCGGTATAATAGAGTATTATACTGTATTGTTACTTAGGCCTAGTTTTAATAATACGGAAATGACATAGTGTGGTATTGACATAATAGTGTGTATTGACATACATAGTGTGTATTGACATAATAATAATAATAATAATAATAATAATAATAATAATAATATAGTTTGTTCCCCAGTGGGAATTGCAGGGCTCTCTGGATATGGATAAACTGCGATTCTCATAATCCTGGGGCCATCCCAAGGTTGTTGTTGTTGTTGTTATTTGTTACTAGGTAGTATATCTACCTAGTAACAAATACTAGGTAGATATCAGATATTAAACTGATAATAATGCCTATTTTTATTATCTTGGGATGGATGAATGGAAATTGTAGTTCGTCCATATCCAAAGAGCACTGTGACTCCCACCGGGTAACAAATAACAACAACAACAACAACAACCTTGGGATGGCCCCAGGATTATGAGAATCGCAGTTTATCCATATCCAGAGAGCCCTGCAATTCCCACTGGGGAACAAACTATATTATTATTATTATTATTATTATTATTATTATTATTATTATGTCAATACAGAGTTTATGATGCAGTCGTGGTATAATAGAGTATTATACTGTATTATTACTTAGGGCTAGTTTTAATAATAAGGAAATGACATAGTGTGGTATGGTATGCGGTAGAGTATTAATAATGCCTATTTTTATTATCTTGGGATGGATGATGGAAATTGCAGTTCGTCCATATCCAAAGAGCCCTGTGACTCCCACCGGATAACATAATAATAATAATAACAATAATAATAATAATAATAATAATAATAATAATAATAATATCATCAACAACAACAACTTTTGGATGGCCCCAGGATTATGAGAATTGCAGTTCGTCCATATCCAGAGAGCCCTGCAATTCCCACCAGGGAACAAACTATTATTATTATTATTATTATTATTATTATTATTATTATGCGATGGGCCCAGGATGATGGGAATTGGAGTTCATCCATATCCAGAGTGCCCTGTGACTCCCACCAGGGAACAAGCTATTATTATTATGCGATGGACCCAGAAGGATGGGAACTGGAGTTCTTCCATATTCAGAGAGCCCTGTGACTCCCACCAGGGAACAAACTATCATCATCATTACTATTATCATCATCATCATCATCTTGGGATAGGCCCAGGATGATGAGAGTTGCAGTTTGTCCATATCCAGAGAAACAAGCTATTATTATTATTATTATTATTATTATTATTACTACTAGCTGTCCCCTGCCACGCGTTGCTGTGGCCGTCTGTGTATGTGCGTTTTGTGTGTGTATATGTTTGTGTATATATTTGTGTGCTTGTGTATGTATATATGTATATGTGTGTGTGAGAGAGAGAGAGTGGGTGGTTTTGTACATGCATTGTAATGTAATTTTTGTTTTTTGGCTTTTTAAGTCTCTTCTGCTGCGTTTTTCAGTGTTTTTTGAGTGATGGTCACTCGTTGGCCTCATCGGTGTATTGTGTCTAAATTTGGTGTCAATTCGTCCAGTGGTTTTTGTGTTATGTTAATCCCACAAACGAACGTTACATTTTTATTTATATAGATTATCTTGGGATGGACCCAGGATGATGAGAATGCAGTTCATCCATATCCAGAGAGCCCTGTGACTCCGACCAGGTAACAAACGATCATCATCATCATCATCATCATCATCATCATCATGGGACACACCGAGGATGATGGGAGTTGCAGTTCGTCCATATCCAGAGAGCCCTGTGACTCCCACCAGGGAACATGCTATTATTATTATTATTATTATTATTATTATTATTATCTTGGGATGGACCCAGAATGATGGAAGTTGCAGTTCGTCCACATCCAGAGAGCCCTGTGACTCCCACCAGGGAACAAACTTATTATTATTATTATTATTATTATTATTATTATTATGGGATGGACCCAGGATGATGGAAGTTGCAGTTCGTCCACATCCAGAGAGCCCTGTGACTCCCACCAGGGAACAAACTATTATTATTATTATTATTATTATTATTATTATTGGATGGACCCAGAATGATGGAAGTTGCAGTTCGTCCACATCCAGAGAGTCCTGTGACTCCCACCAGGGAACAAACTTATTATTATTATTATTATTATTATTATTATTATTATTCTGGGATGGACCCAGGATGATGGGAGTTGCAGTTTGTCCACATCCAGAGCGGCCTGTGACTCCCACCAGGGAACAAGCTATTATTATTATTATTATTATTATTATTATTATGGGATGGACCCAGGATGATGGAAGTTGCAGTTCGTCCACATCCAGAGAGCCCTGTGACTCCCACCAGGGAACAAACTATTATTATTATTATTATTGTTATTATTATTATTATGGGATGGACCCAGAATGATGGAAGTTGCAATTTGTCCACATCCAGAGTGTCCTGTGACTCCCACCAGGGAACAAGCTATTATTATTATTATTATTATTATTATTATTATTATTATTATTATGGGATGGACCCAAGATGATGGAAGTTGCAGTTCGTCCACATCCAGAGAGCCCTGTGACTCCCACCAGGGAACAAACTATTATTATTATTATTATTGTTGTTATTATTATTATGGGATGGACCCAGAATGATGGAAGTTGCAATTTGTCCACATCCAGAGTGTCCTGTGACTCCCACCAGGGAACAAGCTATTATTATTATTATTATTATTATTATGGGATGGACCCAAGATGATGGAAGTTGCAGTTCGTCCACATCCAGAGAGCCCTGTGACTCCCACCAGGGAACAAACTATTATTATTATTATTATTATTATTATTATTATTATTATTATTATTATCACCATCAACATCATCATCATCATCATCATCTTGGGATGGACCCAGGAACTAACTATTATTATTATTATCATCATCATGGGATGGACCCAGGATGATGGGAATTGCAGTTCATCCATATCCAGAGAGCCCTGTGGTTCCCAACAAGGAATAAACTATTATAATTATTATAATTATCATCATCATCATCATCATCATCATCTTGGGACGGGACAGGGATTATGGGAGTTGCAGTTCGTCCATATCCAGAGAGCCTTTTGACTCCCACCGGGGAACAAATTATTACTATCATCATCATCATCATCACCATCATCATCAATAATAGGCATAACTAATAGTCACAGCTCACTCTTAAGTGTTTATAACTTGGTCCATACATCTTTGGAGAGCAGCATACATTCAAGAGAACCAATGGGCCTACCGTCTGGTTTTGGCAGGCTGTCCAGTTCTCTTCGGCCACTTGGAGGGTCTGGTTCATGCTGTCCACTTTCTGGGCCAGCTTGTGGCCTTCCTCCTTGTGGGTCCAGAGGTAGACCAAAGCGGTAACCAGGATGACAATGATGGTCAATTCGGCGACGGACACAGCGAGCCAGAGCTTCCGTCGGTCTCCTTCTTCGCCCATGGCCTTGGACAAAGCCCTTCCACTGTCCTCTCCACAATGAGTTCAGGACAGTGCCACTCGAATCTCTCACTGCAGCTGGTTTCGTTTCTTTCTCTTGGGTGATTGCAGCGAAAGAGAAAACAAGGCGGAGCATTAGCGAGCCAAAAGAGAAGCACGCACAGAATAGTTCAAGGCTATGGAGTGCAGTTTGGGAAACTTTGGCCAGCAAGGGATGTGACGGCTTCCAGGATTGCGCCACAATGAGCACAATCCAGCATTCGTTCATTCTGCAGTGTACAAGCACACAGCTGCTTGAAATGTGCCAAATGTTTCTGGGCTTCCTAGCTGCCCTTTGGAAGAGGAGTGTCCAATAGAGAGATAGACCAATAGACAGACCAAAAGATAGACAGATTGACTGGTAGATACATAGACCGACCAATAAATAGGCCAATAGATAGATAAATCGATAGATAAACCAATAGATAGACCATTAGATAAATCAATAGATAAGACAGACTGATAGATAGAATGATAGATTGATAGATCAACAGACTGAAAGATAGACTTACCAAAAGATAAACAAATAGATAAGGTTTTAAATTCTCTGTGTTATTGTTTATATGTGAGTTATATTAATAGTACTGTTTTATTTGCTTGTTGCTGTTTTTACTGATGTGTTGTTGGGCTTGGCCTCATGTAACCCGCCCCGAGTCCCCTTGGAGAGATGGTGGTGGGGTATAAATAAAGTTTTTTTTAATTATTATTATTATTATTAATTATTATTATTAAACTTTATTTGTACCCCGCTAGCACCTCCCGAAGGACTCGATGCGGCTTACAAAGGCCGAGGCCTCAATACACAACATAACAATACGCAATTTAAAACAATTAAAGCAGTATTAAAACAACAAAACCACAAGCAATAAACAATACATCAAACACAATAAAACTAGGCCGGGCCAGAGTAAAGGGTATTATTATAAATCGATAGATAGACCAACAGATAGATAGATAGACCGATAAATAGATAAGATAGACCAATAGATAGATAGACTGATAGACAGACTAATAGATAGATAGATAGATAGATAGATAGACAGACAGACAGACAGACAAATAGACTGACCAATAGATAGACAGACCAGTAGAGAAATCAATAGACCAATAGATTGATATAGACTAATAGACAGACCGATAGATAGACTGATAGAAAGACCAATAGACTGATAGATAGATCTATTGACTGATGATAGACTGATAGATAGACCAACAGACTGATAGATAGCCAAGAAATAGATAGATAGACCAGTAGATAGATTAATAGATAGATAGATAGATAGACCAATAGAAAGATAAATCAATAGATCGACCAATAGATAGATTCATCGAAATCTATCTGGAACATGGCCATACAGCCCAAAAAACTTACAACAACCCAGTAATTCCGGCCATGAAAGCCTTTGACAATACATAGACCAATAGATAGATAAATCGAGAGATATACCAAGAGAGAGATAAATCGATAGAGCAGATCGACTGACAGATAGACCAATAGACAGATAGACTGACCAATAGATAGACAGACCAGTAGATAAATCAATAGATAGGCCAAGAGAACTTCCTGACTGTGAGAGCCGTTCAGCAGTGGAACTCTCTGCCCCGGAGTGTGGTGGAGGCTCCTTCTTTGGAAGCTTTTAAGCAGAGGCTGGATGGCCATCTGTCAGGGGTGATTTGAATGCAATATTCCTGCTTCTTGGCAGGGGTTGGACTGGATGGCCCATGAGGTCTCTTCCAGCTCTTTGATTCTATGATTCTATGATTCTATGATTGATATAGACTAATAGATAGACTGATAGATAGACTGATAGATAGATCAATTGACTGATGATAGACTGATAGATAGATAGACCAACAGATTGATAGATAGTCGAAAAATAGATAGATAGACCAGTACATAGATTAATAGATAGATAGCACCGGGATTGTGGCGCAGTTGGCTGAGTGTCAGCGGCATTAAGATCACTCTGACCAAAAAGGTCATGGGTTCAAAGTCATCCCGGGTTGGAGTGGGTTTCCAACCAATTGTGTGTAGCCTGTTGTCGACCTTTGCAACCCGAAAGACAGTTGCATGTCAAGTAGGAAAATTAGGTACCACATTAAAGTGTAGGGAGGCTAAATTAACTGATTTATGAGGCCATAAAGAAGACTCCAGCAAAGCATTCCAGCGGGGAAGCATGCGAGGAATGCGGAAGTGCTTCATCAGCGTCGCAGATGGACGATGAAAGCGACAGCTCCCCTGACGGCCAGAAAAAGTTAAATAGCCTCTGTGTATGTCTGTATATGTTTGTATGTCAAAAATTGGCATTGAATGTTTGCCATATATGTGTACACTGTAATCCGCAGGGTGAGAAGGGCGGAATATAAAAACTGCAAATAAATAAATAAATAAATAAATAAATAGATAGATAGATAGATAGGTAGGTAGGTAGATAGGTAGGTAGGTAGATCAATAGATAGACCAAGAGAGAGGTAAATGGATAGATAGACCAATAGATTGACTGACAGACCAATAGACAGACCAAGAGATAGACCGCTATTGCTTCTTGCTGTCATAATAACTCACCGGGGGGGGGGGGGGCAGTCACACTCTCTCGGCCTCAGAAAGGAGCTCAAGGGCAAACATTTGAGCAAATCTTGACACCGGATAGGATTGTGATAAGCTGCCAGTGGTTTCAAACAACAAAAGGGAGAGGGAGGATTCCTTGCAACCAAAGGGAAACCCCTTTGAGTTTTGTTTAGCAGAGGAAAAACAAGGCAACAATACCAAGAACTGTTTTGGGAGAACTTTCTGTGACTTCTTGGTGCCATCTAGGGGCACAGTTGAGCAGCTCCAAGTTACTAAAAACAAAGGAATAAAAGAGGGGATCTAATTGAGGATCAAATCCCCCCCTTGGCCAGCCCCATGAAACCCCATACTCGGGCTGCCCAAAGTCAAGAACGATTCACATGCACGCAGCAACCAAACCAGAAGCTTCACAGATTGAGTGGACGGGTTGGACTAGATGGCTCTTTGAGTCCCCTCCAGACCTAGGATTGCACCATGGCTCTGTGACCATTGGAGGCCTTTGAATACCGGTCAATGGGAAGGGTTCGGTTGTGCTTTGTATCATACCGTGAGATGAACAACCCTGTTTTTACACAACTCTAGTGCGCCATCAATTGTAAAGGGCACTTCGATTTGGAGCTCTCTTGCTACTCCTCTTTCCAGCAATGAGGTGGAGGCTCAGACTCGCTCTATTGGAAATTCCATAACCTATTGGAAATAACTGCACCATAACCTCATTGAAAAGGTAAAAATGATGCCACATCCATTTGGCAAATGTGAATCTCCATGAACATGTGGAGACCACCCTTGGAAAAGCATGACCTTGTTAGAAGTCAACTCTTTGAACAAGTGATATTCATAAGCATTCGTGTAATGGCACACAGGTAACTCAACTGTTAAAGTGAAGAACCATGTCTTTAAACTGCCATGGATAAAGACAGGCCATTACAAAATATATTTGGTTAGCAGAGGATGGTTCTTTCTTTGCAGTTGTAATTGCCCAAAAGATATACACTCCCCTGAAACCTTAGTTAAAATATGCACTCAAAAGACAAAAAACGAAGTAGTCTTTGAAGGCTTTCATGGCCGGAATCACTGGGTTGTTGTAGGTTTTCCGGGCTATATGGCCATGTTCTAGAGGCATTTTCTCCTGACGTTTCGCCTGCATCTATGGCAAGCATCCTCAGAGGTAGTGAGGTCTGTTGGAAGTAGGAAAATGGGTTTATATATCTGTGGAATGACCAGGGTGGGACAAAGGACCTTTGTCTGCTGGAGTTAGGTGTGAATGTTTCAGCTGATCACCTTGATTAGCATTTAATGGCCTGGAAGTGCCTGGGGGAAATCTTTTGTTGAGAGTGATTTGATGTGCCTGATTGTTTACTCTCACAACCACCATGTCAGACTACACAGAGAAGCCATTGAAATCCACAAGCATGTGGACAATTTCAACAGAAAGGAAGAGACCATGAAAATGAACAAAATCTGGCTACCAGTATTAAAAAACTCAAAAATCACAACAGCAAAACAACAGAGAGTAAACAATCATTTTTGCAATGCCTTTGAAGAATTTGCATGGCTCTCTACTCCAAGAAGAAGGTAGCCTTCCTCTCCATCTTCTCCTTCTCTTTGCAATGCTTATGAAGACTGCAGTCTTCCTCTCCTCCTTCTCCTTTTTGCAATGCCTCTGAAGAGTTTGCAAGGCTCTCTACTCCAAGGAGAAGGCAGCCTTCCTCTCTTCCTTCTCTTTGCAATTCCTCTTCTCAGGGACCAGCCGAAAGCTCAGGCCTCTTCTAGACTGCCATATAATCCATATTATTAAAGCAAATCATCCACATGAACTTTGAACTGGAATATCTGAGTCTACACTGCCATATAATCCAGTTCAAGGCATGCCAACTGGATTTTATATGGGCTTCATGCTCAGTCTGGCTCTTGAGGGTCAGTGTTTGTTGAGTGCCTTGTTTGCAAGGAGTTCAAGAAACATGGAATTATTTTAGCAAAGAAAAAGCTTAACTGCACCTAACTTACCTGCTGGGTAGGTAATGGCAGGACTTTCCCTAACAAGGGTCTTTTGGCTCCTCCCACAATTTCCTCTCCTTGGAGCAGAGAGCCTTGCAAACTCTTCAGAGGAATTGCAAAGAGGAGGAGAAGGAAGAGAGGAAGGCTGCCTTCTCCTTGGAGCAGAGAGTCTTCCAAACTCTTCATAAGGATGCACAGCTGCTCTCTTGCAACTCCTCTTTCTGATAAGGAGGCGGAAGCTTATGCTTGCTCTGCATCCCTTTTGGAGAATTTGGAAGGCGCTGCTGTGTTCCCTTCCAAAACTCTCCAAACGGATGGGGTTTTGGGCCTGATTCTGATGCACCATCATGTCTAATGCACACCCTGATTTGTTTAACTATTATGACTGGAAGATCTTGAAACAGGAGTGCTTACGAAGGGCGTTAATGAAAGATTTCTCCTGACCCACTTCTATTTATCACAGGATGCAGAAACTGCATGTGTGTAATAAGTCCCCATAGCAGTGTTCCTCCACCTTCCTAATGCCACGACCCCTTAATACAGTTCCTCATTTTGTGGTGACCCCCAACCAGAAAATTATTTTTGTTGCTACTTCATAACTGTAATATTGCTACTGTTATGAATCGTAATGTAAATATCGGATATGCAGGATGTATTTTCATTCACTGGACGCAATTTGGCACAAATACCCAATACTGCAGATTTGAATACTGGTTGGGTTGGGGTGGAGATTGATTTTGTAATTTGGGAGTTGTAGTTGCTGGGATTTATAGTTAACCTACATTCAAAGAGCATTCTGAACTCCACCGATGATGGAGTTGAACCAAACTTGGCACACAGAACTCCCATGACCAACAGAAAATACTGGAAGAGTTTGGTGAGAATTGACCTTGAGTTTTGGAGTTGTAAGACCTTGACATTTGGGAGTTGTAGTTGCTGGGATTTATAGTTCACCTACAATTAAAGAGCATTCTGAATTCTACCAACGATAGAACTGATGTATTTGGGCTCGGCCTCTTGTAAGCCGCACCGAGTCCTACGGGAGATGGTAGTGGGGTATAAATAAAGGTTTATTATTATTATTATTATTATTATTATTATTATAAACTGGGGCAAAACTTCCCACACAGAACCCACATGTTTTGAAGGGACTTGCTGGCGTAAGCCTCCCTCCAGCCTCACATGCTCTTCCTCACCCGCACATGCACACCACACCAAGTACGCCTGCTCTCCCCTCCCCACTTGGAGTCTCAGGAACAGCCCTCCCCTTGGCTGAGAATCCAGCCAATCACAGCAGAGGAGGGCTTTTGTTGGGAGGATTTGCTGTCTGTTTCCAAAAAGGAAGAGGAGGACATGGGGAGAGATCTTCAGCCTTCTCTGCAAAAGGGGTGCCTAAGATTACCAGAAATATAGGTTTTCTGATTATCTTTGGCGACTCCTCTGAAATCCTCAAGTGACCCCCCCCCCCCCGGGGGTCCCAACCCAGGGTGAGAAATGCTGCTCTATAGGTGATGTGCCAATTTACAACTCAGAACTGATAACAATCTTGATGTTACAGGTGTTGACGTGGTGTGAGGTTTCCGAATGGACCCAGTGGAATACAGAATTCCTTTCTGTGAAAGGCCACACACCAAAGGAGACGTTCAATAAGATAAAAGATGTTTATGGGAATGATTCCCCATCACAGGATGGAGTCAAGAACTGGCAATTGGAGGTCGCCATTTTGGAAAAGCACCGCGTAACCATTTGCCACCGAGCCCAAAATGTCAAGATGAGTGTGGGGTCCATGGGAAAAATCACCCAATCATAGAATCATAGAGTTGGAAGAGACCTCATGGGCCATCCAGTCCAACCCCCTGCCAAGAAGCAGGAATATTGCATTCAAAGCACCCCTGACAGATGGCCATCCAGCCTCTGTTTAAAAGCTTCCAAAGAAGGAGCCTCCACCACACTCCAGGGCAGAGAGTTCCACTGCTGAACGGCTCTCACAGTTAGGAAGTTCTTCCTCATGTTCAGATGGAATCTCCTTTCTTGTGGTTTGAAGCCATTATTCCGTGTCCTAGTCTCCAGGGAAGCAGAAAACAAGCTTGCTCCCTCCTCCCTGTGGCTTCCTCTCACATATTTATACAGGGCTATCATATCTCCTCTCAGCCTTCTCTTCTTCATGCTAAACATGAAGCCGCTCCTCATAGGGCTTGTTCTCCAGACCCCTGATCATTTTAGTCGCCCTCCTCTGGACACTTTCCAGCTTGTCAATATCTCTCTTAAATTGTGGTGCCCAGAATTGGACACAATATTCCAGATGTGGTCTAACCAAGGCAGAATAGAGGGGTAGCATGACTTCCCTAGATCTAGACACTATGCTCCTATTGATGCAGGCCAAAATCCCATTGGGTTTTTTTGCCACCACATCACATTGTTGGCTCATGTTTAACTTGTTGTCCACGAGGACTCCAAGATCTTTTTCACACAAACTGCTCTCGAGCCAGGCATTGTCCCCCATTCTGTATCTTTGCATTTCATTTTTTTCTGCCTAAGTGGAGTATCTTACATTTGTCCCTGTTGAACTTCATTTTGTTAGTTTTGGCCCATCTCTCTAATCTGTCAAGATCGTTTTGACTTCTGCTCCTGTCCTCTGGAGTATTAGCTATCTCTCCCAATTTGGTGTCGTCTGCAAACTTGATGATCATGCCTTCTAGCCCTTCATCTAAGACCACCTGCACAAGGTATCTGCTTGCTGGATCCCCCGACTGCGCACACCTTTCCAGAAGCAGGAACGAGTTGAATGCTCTCAGGCTCTCTTGACAATGATGTGCCATGGAAACCAGAAGGACTTTTTCAACAGACTGATCACACAGGAAGAAAGCTGGGTCCATTTCCTGAGACTAAAACCCAGACAATACATTGTCTGGGTTGTCACCACCTCCAAAGAAGGTACGTGCCCAACTCTCAGCCGGCAAGGTCATGCTCACAGGATTTTGGGACCAGCACAGAGTAGTGTGGAGGGATTTCCTAGCAAAGGGGACCAGGATCACTGGGGCAGACTAGGCTTCACTGCTGCGGACATTGCGGGAGGCCATCCAAACCAATAGACAATGTGGCATGCTCCCAAAAGCGCTCCACCTTCTGCAAGACGATGCACCAGTTCACTCCTCACCTGTTGCACAAATGGAAGAAGCATGCTCCAATGGCTTTAGAATTCGACCACTCCATTGGACTTCCACCTCCTTCCAACAAGGAAGTTATTTTAGAAGGGCAAGCATTTCTCAGAAGATGAGACTTTGATTTTCAAAGCCACAACGTGGCTTTTGGAGCAACCTGTCGACTTGTACAAGCAAAGTGTTTACACTTGTTTGGAAAGATGGGGGAAGTGAATATATTTATATTACACTAGCTGTCCCCTGCCATGCATTGCTGTGGCCCAGTCTGGTAATCTGGAAAATAATGAGAAAGTGTTGGTTTCTAATATATATAATTTCTTTATGCTTGTGGGTAAACAGTATTTCTTGTTGTTTCTTTGTCATTGTTAATGTAGAGATTGTCTGGTTTGCCTGCTCTGGAATATGCAACATATAATTGTCCTTCTTTAGGGGTCCCTTTCAAATCTATGATACTATATCTGTGTGTGTGTGTGTGTGTGAATCATATGTATCTATATTTATGACTGGATGGCTCTTTGTCAGGAGGGCTTTAATTAGATTTTCTTGCCCTGAAGGGAGTTGGACTGGATGGCCTTGAGTATTTTCTGTTGGTCATGGTGTTTCTGTGTGGGAAGTTTGCCCCAATTCTGTCATTTGTGGGTTTCAGAATGCTCTTTAATTGTAGTGAACTATAAATCCCAGTAAGTACAAATCCCAAATGTCAAGGTCTGTTTCCTCCAAACTCCATCTGTGTTCATATTTAGGCATATGGAATATTTGTGTCAAGTTTGGTCCAGATCCATAATTGTTTGAGTCCACAGTGCTCTCTGGATGTAGGTGAACTACAATTCCCAAACTCAAGGTCAATGCCCACCAAACCATTCCAGTGTGTTCTGTTGGTCATGGAAGTCCTGTATGCCATGTTTGATTCAATTCCATCATTGGTGGAGGTCAGAATGCTCTTTGATTGTAGGTGAACTATAAATCCCAGCAACTACAACTCCCAAATGTCAAGGTCTATTTCCTCCAAACTCCATCTGTGTTCATATTTGGGCATATGGAATATTCATGCCAAGTTTGGTCCAGATCCATCATTGTTTGAGTCCACAGTGCTCTCTGGATGTAGGTGAATTACAATTCCCAAACTCAATGTCAATGCCCACCAATCCCTTCTAGTGTTTTCTCTTGGTCATAGGAGTCCTATATGCCACGTTTGGTTCAATTCCATCATTGGTGGAGTTCAGAGTGCTCTTTGATTGTAGGTGAACTATAAATCCCAGTAACTACAACTCCCTAATGACAAAATCAAATTTTTTGAGTGAAGGACATACATTGGGTTGGTAGGTGACTTGTGTCCAAATTTGGTGTCAATTCGTCCAGTGGTTTTTGAGTTATGTTAATCCCACAAACAAACATTACATTTTTATTTATATAGATGTAATATTACTAGTAATATTACAATATAATGGTATAGTACAATATAGTAATATTTAATACTGATATTGTACTATGCTAATAATATAATCTATAATCCAGGTTTCGGCGGTAGTCAGGGGAGCTTTTGCACAATTAAAAGTTGTGCGCCAGCTGTGCCCGTACCTTGGGAAGTCTGACTTGGCCACGGTGGTCCACGCATTGGTTACATCCCGTTTAGACTACTGCAACGCTCTCTACGTGGGGTTGCCTCTGAAGACTGCAGCTAGTCCAACGCTCGGCAGCCAGACTACTAATGGGTGCTGGGTACAGGGAGCACACCACTCCGCTGTTACACCAGCTCCACTGGCTGCCAATTAGCTTCCGAGCACAATTCAAAGTGCTGGTGTTAACCTATAAAGCCCTAAACGACTCCGGCCCAGTTTACCTCTCCGAACGTATTCTCCCCTATGAACCATCAAGATTATTAAGATCGTCTGGAGAGGCCCTGCTCTCAGTCCCACCGGCCTCGCAAGCACGTCTGGTGGGGACGAGGGACAGGGCCTTCTCGGTGGTGGCCCCTCGGCTCTGGAACTCTCTCCCACTGGAGATCAGAACCGCCCCTTCTATCCTGACATTTAGGAAACAGGTGAAGACTTGGTTAAGGAGACAGGCATTCGATGAGTGAGCCAACACCCTGAGATATGGAAGGAGGATGATGAGCAACGACTTTAGTCTGACGACTGACCATTGTAGTTATTGATTGTAATTGCTGTTTTAATGTTTTACTATAATATGAATTATGATGTTTTATTGATTGTATGTGATATTATGGTCTGAGTCCCTCGAGAGAGGTGCGAAGGCAGTATATAAAACTTTTAAATAAATAAATAAATAAATATTGTATGTATATATATCTTGTAAGTCGCTCTGAGTCCCCTTCAGGGTGGCATATAAATGTCGTAAATAACATAAAGTGTGTGTCCCTGGGTGGCACCCATGGAGAGGAGTACTAAGAACTGGGCCAAGTTTCATTGCTCTCAGTCCACAGGAAATCTTTAACGGACACCTGTCATATGTGTGCCTTCCTGCAGGGCCAAACGGGGTCGGACTAGATGGCCTTCAGGTTTCCCCTCCGGATGTACGATTCTGTGATCTGTGTTCAATACATTGGGAGAAGTCCAGTTTAAATGTCAAGAGTTGGCTGTACACAGGGGTTGAAATTTCAGGAGGGGTTGAAATTTGGGGGGGGGGTGAAAATTTCGCTGGGGGGGGGGGGTGTTGAAATGTGCCTCCTAGCTCATGCTGAAGCCAAGAACACAGCAGGGGGCAGAGCAGCCTTCCATAGCCTGCAGCTCCGCCCCTGTCAACCACCTCCACCAAGTCTGGCCTCCTTAATGAGAGCATTCAACATCCCCCACCCCAACTTGGTTGCTTCACTACTGTTCTGTCACGTGCTGGGCCTGTAAATAATTGTCTTTAGAACAGGATGTGCAACCTTTGCCTAGCGGGAAGCCAGGGGGCCTACAGAAAAGTTCTCAGAGGTTTCCACCACAAACAGTCTTTAGATGGCTTGAGAAATACAACAAAGTCTTTTATTAATGAACAATCAAACAGAAACTTCTCTTGTCTTCAGTAAAGTTACGCAAATGATTCCAAGCTTTTAGGCAACTGGTGAATTCCTAATCTTGCCCACGAAGGACAGGCAACTGTCCTCAATAACTTCTTCTTTAAAGGAAAATCCTCGTTTTAACTTCTCCCAGGCTGACTGTAATCTAACCCTTACTGATGTGGGCTCCGCTACCGGGTCAAACTGCGTCTCGAATGCTGAGTGGACCTACCAGCAAGGCAGTAGATGTTCTCCAGCTGGAGTTCTTTGGTCTTTAGGGCTGTTTTCCTGGGAATTCTTTGGAGACTCTTAAGACTTTTCTCCCCCGGAAGGTCTTAAGGGTTGAAGCTTTTGTACAGGGGAAGCTTGCACACATCCTATACATAAGTTTACCTTGCTGAGACTAACTAAAAATGGATCCCTTCACAATTGCCCTGAGCAAGGGGCGGGGCCAAAACTTAATAATGATGGACAGGTGACTTGCCCTACGACTGCAACCAAAGAAGCCACCTATCTGCAGAGTCCCTGAAACCCAGGACTGCAAGCAAACATTTAATACAAAGCAAATAAAGTTGGAGCTCTGTTACAGCTGTACCAGAACAACTACATCGGCTATTGCTGCAAGTAATGACAGTGTGAATAAATTGCTAATATTTGCTTGAGGTAGTGCTTGCAGTTCTGGAAAATCTGAAACATTTCAGGGGGGGGGGGGGGGTTTGAACCCCTAAACCCCCCCCCCCCCTCGCTACGGGCCTGGCTGTACATACGACGGAATAAAAGGCCTTTCGGTCCTACTGCAAAAGATAGGAAGCCCAGCCATTTTTATTTCAGAATAGGAACACTCCTCGACACTCATTCACAGATTGGACAGAAAGCGCATGAAGAATGTTCTCCTGGGTTTCCTTCCATCTATGGTGGCAAAAGGTGCACAGGGAAAGGGGGAGTGGTTATGCAAATGCAATGCCAGTAAAGGGGCGTGTTTATGCAGATTAAGCTGTGAGAGACCCCAAAAGGATGCCAGCCAAAGCTATGGGAGGAAGAGGAAAGCAAAGGTGAGGATGGCCGCAATGGGGGTCTCAGGGACCGCTGCCCCAGAAGAAGGGGATTGGTGCTTCTGCTCAGCCTGGAGTTGGTGGATTCTGGCATCACAATCTTCCCTAGAGAAAGAGAGAAAACATGTCAGACTTCCCTTGATCCATGGCTCCAATTGCATTGACTTCCTGGCGCCAGGACTTGCCCTCCATCCTTAGGCGAACTTCCTGCAGGCTGCCTTAGCTTGAATTAAATGGATTCTTGGCAAAAAAATGGGTTTGGAAGGCAGGCCTGTAGCGAGGGGGGGGGGGGGGGGTTAGGGGTTCAACCCCCCCCCCCCCCGAAATGTTTCAGAATTTTTTTAAAAAACCTGGTTTACTCATGAATTTTAACTGGGTAACCAAATCCCCATGCTATGTCTATGAGATGCAAAAAATTAAGAGTCCCTCCAGAACTGCAAGCACTATCTCAGGCAAATATTGACATTTTATTCACACTGTTTGGGACCCACCTACCTCCGTGACCGCATCTCTGTGTACGAACCCACACGATCTCTTCGTTCAACCTGAATCACAAGTGCAATTGGCGGGGACGAGGGATAGGGCTTTCTCGGTGGTGGCCCCTCGACTCTGGAACTTGCTCCCTAAGGACATCAGGCAAGCCCCAGCCAGGATAACTGCATGCCCATCCCCCTCCAAACACCTACCCTTTTCACCTGGTCATGCCCAGCACTTTTTAATTTTAATTATTACATTTGGCCCTGCCACATATTTTAATTGCGTCATGGTGTGTTGTTAATGTTATTGCCTTGTTTTTGAGTTATTTTGCTGTATTGCTGTTGTTGTTTTTACTGTTGTATTTGGGCTCGGCCTCTTGTAAGCCGCACCAAATCCTCCGGGAGATGGTAGCGGGGTACAAATAAAGGTTTATTATTATTATTATTACTGTCATTGTGGGATGTGTGTGTTGAATGTTCTCATTAAGGAGGCCAGACTTGGTGGAGGTGGTTGACAGGCGGAGCTGCAGACTATTGAAGGCTGCTCTGCCCTCTGCTGTGCTCTTTGCTTCAGCATGAGCTAGGAGGCAGGTTTCAACCCCCCGCGAAATTTTTAAATCCCCCCCCCCCGAAAATTTCAACCCCTCCCGAAATTTTTTTCTGGCTAGGGCCCTGTTGGAAGGCAATCTGAAGGATGGCCTTTGAATGAATCTGTGAGCTCGGAAAATAATGATAACAATAATACATGCTAATACTAATATAGAATCAGAATCAAAGAGTTGGAAGAGACCTCATGGGCCATCCAGTCCAACCCCCTGCCAAGAAGCAGGAATATTGCATTCAAATCACCCCTGACAGATGGCCATCCAGCCTCTGTTTAAAAGCTTCCAAAGAAGGAGCCTCCACCACACTCCGGGGCAGAGAGTTCCACTGCTGAACGGCTCTCACAGTCGGGAAGTTCTTCCTCATGTTCAGATGGAATCTCCTCTCTTGTAGTTTGAAGCCATTGTTCCTTGTCCTAATCTCCATGGAAGCAGAAAACAAGCTTGCTCCCTCCTCCCTGTGGCTTCCTCTCACATATTTATACATGGCTATCATATCTCCTCTCAGCCTTCTCTTCTTCAGGCTAAACATGCCCAGCTCCTTAAGCCACTCCTCATAGGGCTTGTTCTCCAGACCCTTGATCATTTTAGTCGCCCTCCTCTGGACACATTCCAGCTTGTCAATATCTCTCTTGAATTGTGGTGCCCAGAATTGGACACAATATTCCAGATGTGGTCTAACCAAAGCGGAATAGTGGGGTAGCATGACTTCCCTATATCTAGACGACACTATTGACTATAATATATAATAGATACATAGCTGGGTTGTTGTAGGTTTTTCCGGGCTATATGGCCATGTTCTGGAGGCAATTTTTCTCCTGACGTTTCGCCTGCATCTATGGCAAGCATCCTCAGAGGTACTGAGGTCTGTTGGAAGTAGGAAACTACCTCTGAGGATGCTTGCCATAGATGCAGGCGAAACGTCAGGAGAAAAATTGCCTCCAGAACATGGCCATATAGCCCGGAAAAACCTACAACAACCCAGTGATTCCGGCCATGAAAGCCTTCGACAATACAAATACGTAGCCATTTTGAACCTCCCTTGTGGAGAGAAAAAGTGGGGTATAAATAAACACAATAATACACAACAACCCAGGGATTCCAGCCATGAAAGCCTTCGACAACACATTAAGCATGTATTTTTGAAGGCTTTAATAGCCGGAATCACTGGGTTGTTGTGAGATTTCCGGGCTGTCTGGCCATGTTCCAGAAGCATTCTCTCCTGATGTTTCGCCCACATCTATGAAAGGCATCCTCAGAGGTTGTGAGGTCTGTTGGAAACTAGGCAGGTGGGGTTTATATACCTCAGAGCAACCCAAACACAATAATAATAATAATTATTATAATTATAATTATAATGATGATGATACTAGTAATAATAATGCATTCTAATACTAATAATAGATACATAGCTGCTTTGAGTCTCCTTGTGGAGAGAAAAAGTAGGGTATCAACAACAACAATAACAATAATAATGGATGAGGATTGGATCAAAGACCGGAGCTGACAAGGAAATTTCTGGGAATATCTCTGACCTATTCTCCTTACCGTTGTTGCTGGTTCTTCTGCAGGGCTTCCTCCAGTTTCTCCGCTTGGTTTGATAGCTGCCTCTGGAGGTTGTCTAAGGAAGGAGGGAAGGATGAAACAGGGATAGAAGATAGGGAAGAGAAGGAGAGGAGGGAGGGGAGGGAGGATGGAAGGAAGAAGGGAAGGAAAAACAAGAAAGGAGGGGCAGAAGACATATAGTCTTTCAAAAAATATTCATAGAATAGAATCATAGAATCATAGAGTTGGAAGAGACCTCATGGGCCATCCAGTCCAACCCCCTGCCAAGAAGCAGGAATGTTGCATTCAAATCACCCCTGACAGATGGACATCCAGCCTCTGTTTAAAAGCTTCCAAGGAAGGAGCCTCCACCACACTCCGGGGCAGAGAGTTCCACTGCTGAACGGCTCTCACAGTCAGGAAGTTCTTCCTCATGTTCAGATGGAATCTCCTCTCTTGTAGTTTGAAGCCATTGTTCCGCGTCCTAGTCTGCAAGGAAGCAGAAAACAAGCTTGCTCCCTCCTCCCTGTGGCTTCCTCCCACATATTTATACATGGCTATCATATCTCCTCTCAGCCTTCTCTTCTTCAGGCTAAACATGCCCAGCTCCTTAAGCCGCTCCTCATAGGGCTTGTTCTCCAGACCCTTGATCATTTTAGTCGCCCTCCTCTGGACACATTCCAGCTTGTCAGTATCTCTTTTGAATTGTGGTGGCCAGAATTGGACACAATATTCCAGGTGTGGTCTAACCAAAGCGGAATAGAGGGGTACCATTACTTCCCTAGATCTAGACACTATGCTCCTATTGATGCAGGCCCATGCTCCTTAAGCCGCTCCTCATAGGGCTTGTTCTCCAGACCCTTGATCATTTTAGTCACCCTCCTCTGGACACATTCCAGCTTGTCAGTATCTCTTTTGAATTGTGGTGGCCAGAATTGGACACAATATTCCAGGTGTGGTCTAACCAAAGCGGAATAGAGGGGTACCATTACTTCCCTAGATCTAGACACTATGCTCCTATTGATGCAGGCCCATGCTCCTTAAGCCGCTCCTCATAGGGCTTGTTCTCCAGACCCTTGATCATTTTAGTCGCCCTCCTCTGGACACGTATTCCAAGCCCCATTTTGCTTACTTTTTCCTTTGCCATCCAATTCCACTCTCTCACATTCAATAACTACCTAACCCATAATCCCCTATCTATCCCCACTATCCTGGTACCAATTGTACTGGTTCCCCCCCCCCCCCCAGGTTGGATCTGGGGAGCCCAAGGGTCCTCTCAGACCCACCAATCCCCTGTGTAAGTTTCCCCAAGACCCCAGGAAACTCCTTATGTACCTGTCCTCCTTCCCAGGTTTTCCTCACCATTTGCTTGTTTTTTGTCTTCGCCCATGGGTGATGCGCGGGAGATCAGAGCCCCCCCCCCCCCCCAAGGTCCCTATGGACCCTGGCCTGTATGTCTGCCCCCTAACCTGTGGGGACCAGGCCTCAGAATTGGGCGCCCCTACAACCACAGCCCCTAATGTATGTATATGTTAATTTTGTATCACTGTATTAAAGACTTCAGTCACCAGCTGAAGTCTTGCAGTGGCCTTTTCCTGCATTTCCTTGTCTGTGAGCATCTTGCCAGGCTACATTTGCATTTGACTAGATCCATCAGCTACCTCAATGGAACCTATACAAACAAGTATAGGTTCAATGCATTGTCGAAGGCTTTCATGGCCGGAATCAGTGGGTTGTTGTAATAATAATAATAATAATAATAATACTTTACTTATACCCTGCCACCATCTCCCCAAGGGGACTCGGAGCGGCTTACATGAGGCCAAGCCCGACAACACATCAATAAAACAAAAAACAATAAGCAAATAAAACAATGCAATATAACTCACATATAAACAATAACATGCAAGGATTTAAAAAAAACCAATGGTCGGGCCAAATATAATAGTTTAAAATTTAAAAACAAACGCTGGGCATGAACTGAGGTAGGATCCATCAATAATAATAATAATAATTATTATTATTATTATTATTATTATAGGAAGTAGAGAGAAAAGGGAAGGAGGAAGAAGGCAAAAGGGAAGATGGATGGATGGATGGATGGGAAGGAAGCAGAGAGGAAAGGGAAGGAGGAAAGGGAAGAAGGAGAGGGAGGAGGGATGAATGGGAAGAAAGTAGAGAAGAAAAGGAAGGAGGAAGTGGAGAAGAAGGAGAGAGGGAGGATGGATGAATGGGAAGAAAGTAGAGAAGAAAGGGAAGGAGGAAGGGGAGAAGAAGGAGAGAGGGATGAATCGGAAGAAAGTAGAGAAGAAAGGGAAGGAGGAAGGGGAGAAGAAGGAGAGAGGGAGAAGGGATGAATGGGAAGAAAGTAGAGAAGAAAGGGAAGGAGGAAGGGGAGAAGAAGGAGAGAGGGAGGAGGGATGAATGGGAAGAAAGTAGAGAAGAAAGGGAAGGAGGAAGGGGAGAAGAAGGAGAGAGGGAGGAGGGATGAATGGGAAGAAAGTAGAGAAGAAAGGGAAGGAGGAAGGGGAGAAGAAGGAGAGAGGGAGGAGGGATGAATGGGAAGAAAGTAGAGAAGAAAGGGAAGGAGGAAGGGGAGAAGAAGGAGAAAGGGAGGATGGATGAATGGGAAGAATGTAGAGAAGAAAGGGAAGGAGGAAGGGGAGAAGAAGGAGAGAGGGAGGAGGGATGAATCGGAAGAAAGTAGAGAAGAAAGGGAAGGAGGAAGGGGAGAAGAAGGAGAGAGGGAGGAGGGATGAATCGGAAGAATGTAGAGAAGAAAGGGAAGGAGGAAGGGGAGAAGAAGGAGAGAGGGAGGAGGGATGAATCGGAAGAAAGTAGAGAAGAAAGGGAAGGAGGAAGGGGAGAAGAAGGAGAGAGGGAGGAGGGATGAATCGGAAGAAAGTAGAGAAGAAAGGGAAGGAGGAAGGGGAGAAGAAGGAGAGATGGATGAATTGGAAGAAAGTATAGAAGAAAGGGAAGGAGGAAGGGGAGAAGAAGGAGAGAGGGAGGAGGGATGAATCGGAAGAAAGTATAGAAGAAAGGGAAGGAGGAAGGGGAGAAGAAGGAGAGAGGGTGGATGGATGGATGGGAAAGGAAGGAAATAGAGAGGAAAGGGAAGGGGAAGAAGCAGGAGAAAGGGAGTATGGATGGATGGGAAGGAAGTAGAGAGGAAAGGGAAGGGGGAAGAAGGAGAGAGGGAGGATGGCTTTCCCCTCCCTGAATGGGACATTATTTAATATTCATGCAATAATGTTCAACCCATTTGAAACCAGTTGGCCCAAACTGGGTACTTTAAATGGGTTGAATTTGCCAAACCGTGGCTTGTTTGGTGGTGTCCTCTCTCACCTGTCTCTGCTTGGCACTTCTCGGCCTCTCGCTGTGCGGCATTGCCCATTTCGGCCGTGAAGTTTTGCACCAGTGTTTTCTGAAAGGAAAGACAGCAATTGAGCAAGTTTGAAGGCAAAGGGGGAAAGTTGGAGCAGAAGCAAGAAACCGGGACCCTTTTCCCTTTGCAATTCATCAATGGATGTGTTTATTAATGAGTAGCACCCATCATAGTTTTTGACAGTGGTCATCTGTCCGCCACAATTATAACCTGCAATGTCATTGGAGGGAGGGCCACTGGTGTCTCCTGAGTAGTGGGAACCATAGCTGTTTGTGGAAATGGGAGCTTGTCTGTGTAAGTGGACACCCCCAGCCACACACACACATACATATTTTGACTTTTATTATGTGTATAGATATAGATGTATCACAGAAGCAACTCTACAGTAGCATATGGTGGAACTAAGTAACTATTACTACTTTTAAACTTGCGCCTGTGTTTACTCTTGCAGGCCCACCGGTGGCGCAATGGGTTAAACCCTTGTGCTGGCAGGACTGAAGACTGACAGGTTGGAGGTTCGAATCTGCAGAGCGGGGTGAGTTCCCATCTGTCAGCTTCAGCTCATGCGGGGACATGAGAGGAGCCTCCCACAGGATGGTAACACATCCGGGCATCTCCTGGGCAATGTCCTTGCAGATGGCCAAATCTCTCACACGAGAAGCGATTTGGAGTTTCTCAAGTCATTCCTCACACACACACACATACACACAAACCAAAAAGCCCAGCCAGTTTTATGATGATGTGTTTATAGCTATATTGTAACCCACCTCGAGCCACAAGGAGAGGCGGATGAGAAATACAATTATTATTATTATTATTATTATTATTATTATTATTATTTGATACATAGCAAGATAAGTACACAGCAAACAAGATCCCTTTGCTGGCTTTTGTATTTGATCACACGTCACACACTTCCCAAGTGTCTAGGATTGTGCGATATGCTGGCAAATAATGCGTGCAGTTCCAGGTAGGGTGGCCTTTTGCACCTGACAGATGGTCATTTTGTCAACACTGATTGTTTTTAAGTGCAGGCCAAGGTCTTTAGGCACTGCACCAGTTTGCCCATCACCACTGGGACCAACTTGACTGGCTTGTGCCAGAGTCTTTGCAGTTTGATCTTTAAATCCTCATATTTATTATTTTAAATCCTATTATTATTACTATTGCAGATTGTTATTATTATTATGAATATGATTATTATTATATTGTAATTCTTGTGTGTTTTGAACCATGTTGTGCCCCACCTCAGACCTCAAGGAGTCGTGTGTAAGTAGAAATAATAATAATAATAATAATAATAATAATAATAATAATAATAATGTTGTTGCTGCTGTTGTATTGTAATCCATGTGTGCTTTTAACCATGCTGTGCCCCACCTCGAACCTTAAGGAGACGTGTGTAAGTAGAAATAATAATAATAATAATAATAATAATAATAATAATAATGCTGTTGTTGTTGCTGTTGTAGAATCATAGAATCAAAGAGTTGGAAGAGACCTCATGGGCCATCCAGTCCAACCCCCTGCCAAGAAGCAGGAATATTGCATTCAAATCACCCCTGACAGATGGCCATCCAGCCTCTATTTAAAAGCTTCCAAAGAAGGAGCCTCCACCACACTCCGGGGCAGAGAGTTCCACTGCTGAACGGCTCTCACAGTCAGGAAGTTCTTCCTCATGTTCAGATGGAATCTCCTCTCTTGTAGTTTGAAGCCATTGTTCCGCGTCCTAGTCTCCAGGGAAGCAGAAAACAAGCTTGCTCCCTCCTCCCTGTGGCTTCCTCTCACATATTTATACATGGCTATCATATCTCCTCTCAGCCTTCTCTTCTTCAGGCTAAACATGCCCAGCTCCTTAAGCCGCTCCTCATAGGGCTTGTTCTCCAGACCCTTGATCATTTTAGTCGCCCTCCTCTGGACACATTCCAGCACACATGTATTGTAATCCATGTGTGATTTTAACCATGTTGTGCCCCATCTCGAACCTTAAGGAGTCGCGTGTAAGTAGAAATAATAATAATAATAATAATAATAATAATAATAATAATAATTGTTATATTGTAATCCTTGTGTGTTTTTATTCATGTTGTGCCTTACCTTGAGGCGGGCGGGTAAGTAGAAATAAATAATAATAACATTAATAATAATAATAATAATAAATTTGTCTTGACTTCATGCTGCACAATTCAGTCTCACAGACCTGCTGGAATAAAATGGCAGGAAGGGTGCAAGGCGGAGACCAAGGGGACCTCCAGTGGCGGGGAGTTCCACAGACCCTTAAAGCTGGCTGGTATATATAGTGCAAAGGTGCCTTACCAGCTGGTTCTGGCAGGACTCCCAGTGCTTTTTGGTTTGGACAAAGCCTTGCTCGGCGGTCATCTTTTGGGTCCGAAGCTCCTCGGCTACTGCTGTGGCTGCCTTCTCTGCCTTGGCTAGGGCTTTGAGGCGTCGCTGGAGGGAGGCCATTCCATCATTTGCCAAGGATGTCTGGTTCTGCAACTCCGAGCGGCACATCTCCACTTGGGCAGCTGGGTCCGAATATTTGATATCCAGATACAAGGCCAAGAAAACAACAAATAGTATGATCAGGATACCAATGCAGCAGCCTAGAAACACATACTTCCCTTTGCAGGTCATCTTGCTCCCTGATGTATCTCCTTCAGACCTGGGCAAAGGACTATAGGTAGTGGTACGATAGCTTTCCATGCAGTGTGGTTCCCACAACCTCAGAGCAAAGAGTGACCTCTCTCCAAGCCCTGATTCTTTGCCTCGACTCTGGGCTTCTGTTTCCTTTCTGATAAATCCTGTGTTTCAAAGGGGAAAGCAGAGCCGAAACGAGAAAACGAAAGCTAACGGATGTGTCACTGCTCTTCTTTTTTTTTTTTTCATGATAAGCCAAACAAAAAACAACACCAAAAGCTGGGGCTTTCTCAATCCTCCTCATCCTTTCTTTCTTTAGCCTTTCCTCCCTTCCTTCCTTACTTCCCTTACGTCCATTCTTCCATTCAGTACTTTCAATCCTTTCCTATCTATCTATCTCTCTTCCTTCTTTCATTTCTTTTTTCCTTCCTCCCATCCATCTCTGTTCCTCTATTCTGCCTTTCTCCTTCCTTCCTTTTTTCTTTCCTCCTTTCCGTTCTTTTCTTGCTTTCCTTCCCCCCCCCCCCCGCCCCCTTTCCTTCTTTCCTTCTATCTTTTCCCTTCCGTCCCTCTTTCATGGATGGATGGCATCCTTGAAGTGACTGGACTGACCTTGAAGGAGCTGGGGGTGGTGACAGCCGACAGGGAGCTCTGGCATGGGCTGGTCCATGAGGTCACGAAGAGTCGGAGACGACTGAACGAATGAACAACAACCCTCTTTCATGTTTGCACCTTTCCTTCTTTCCTTTATTTACCTTAGAATCATAGAATCAAAGAGTTGGAAGAGACCTCATGGGCCATCCAGTCCAACCCCCTGCCAAGAAGCAGCAATATTGCATTCAAATCACCCCTGACAGATGGCCATCCAGCCTCTGTTTAAAAGCTTCCAAAGAAGGAGCCTCCACCACACTCCGGGGCAGAGAGTTCCACTGCTGAATGGCTCTTACAGTCAGGAAGTTCTTCCTCATGTTCAGATGGAATCTCCTCTCTTGTAGTTTGAAGCCATTGTTCCGCGTCCTAGTCTCCATGGAAGCAGAAAACAAGCTTGCTCCCTCCTCCCTGTGGCTTCCTCTCACATATTTATACATGGCTATCATATCCCCTCTCAGCCTTCTCTTCTTCAGGGTAAACATGCCCAGCTCCTTTAGCCGCTCCTCATAGGGCTTGTTCTCCAGACCCTTGATCATTTTAGTCGCCCTCCTCTGGACACATTCCAGCTTGTCAATATCTCTCTTGAATTGTGGTGCCCAGAATTGGACACAATATTCCAGGTGTGGTCTAACCAAAGCAGAATAGAGGGGTAGCATGACTTCCCTAGATCTAGACACTATGCTCCTAATGATGCAGGCCAAAATCCAAAATCCCATTGGCTTTTTTTGCTGCCACATTTTTCCTCCCATCCATCTCTGTTCCTCTATTCTGCCTTTCTCCTTCCTTCCTTTTTTCTTTCCTCCTTTCTGTTCTTTTCTCCCCCTCCCCCCCCCCCCCCACTTTCCTTCTTTCCTTCTATCTTTTCCCTTCCGTCCCTCTTTCATGTTTGCATCTTTCCTTCCTTCCTTTATTTACCTTCTTCTTTCCCTTCTGGTCGCCTTGGTAGATGACCTCTGCAGAAAGCCGAATGAGGGGAGCGTGTCCTTGTTGGTTCTCTTGGACATCTCAACAGCTTTCAATGCCATCGAGCATGGTATCCTTCTGGGGCAGCTTTCCGGAATGGGCCTTGCGGGTGCTGCACTGCAGTGGCTCCACTCCTTCCTCGTGGGTTGTTCCAAATTGTTGAAGCTGGGGAATACCTGCTGGGACCCCTGGCCTTTGACCTGTGGGGTCCCACAAGGTTCCATTCCATTTCCCATGTTTTTCAACATCAACATGAAACCACTAGGTGAGGTCATTCGGAGTTTTGGAGTCTGGTGCCATCTCTAGTTGGAAAATTAGGTACCACCTTAAAGTGTGGGGAGGCTAAATTAACTAATTTATGAGGCCATAAAGAAGACTCCAGCAGGAAGCATGCGGGGAATGCGGAAGTGCTTCATCAGTGTCGCAGATGGACGATGAAAGCGACAGCTCCCCTGGCGGCCAGAAAAAGTTAAATAGCCTCTGTGTATGTCTGTATATGTTTGTATGTCAAAAATTGGCATTGAATGTTTGCCATATATGTGTACACTGTAATCTGCCCTGAGTCCCCTGCGGGGTGAGAAGAACGGAAAATAAAAGCTGTAAGTAAATAAATAAATAAATATTCTGCTTTTCTCCTTTGTTATTACTTTCCTTCTACTCGTATTACTTCCTTTCCTTTTCCTCTTTCTTTCTTTCTTTTTTCTTTTTCATTCCTTCTTCTTTCCTCCCAACTGTCTTTCCCCTTCCATCACATCTTCCTTCTCTTCTTTTTTGTTCCTATTTCCTTTTTCTTTTTGTTATTTCCTTCTTTTTCTTCCTTCCATTCTGTCTTCTTCCTTCCTTACCCTTCCCAAAGGGGTTCAATGAAGGAGTGAATTTGGATAATAATAATAATAATAATAATAATAATAATAATAATAATAATAGGTAAAGGTTGTCCCCTGACATTAAGTCCAGTCATGTCTGACTCTGGGGTGTGGTGCTCATCTCCATTTCTAAGCCGAAGAGCCAGCGTTGTCCATAGACGCCTCCAAGGTCATGTGGCCGGCATGACTGCATGGAGTGCCGTTACCTTACCTATTGATCTACTCACATTTGCATGTTTTCGAACTGCTAGGTTGGCAGAAGCTAGGGCTGACAGCGGAAGCTCACGCCCTAGCGTAATAATAATAATAATAATAATAATAATAATAATAGTAACACTTTATTTATATTCCCCCCATCTCCCCGACGGGACTTGGAGTGGATTCCAGCATATATATCATATTTTAATAGAACTAAAATATGGTCCGCGGAACATTTAAACCTTTATTCGTTTTAATGCAGCGTTTCTCAACTTGGGAGTCGTGGTCCCGGGGGGGGGGGGGAGGGGGGGTGTCAAACAACCCATTTCACAGGGATCACCAGACCATCTGAAAACAGAGAAGGCCAAAGATCTCTCCTCCTGTCCTTTTTTTTGCTTTTTGGAACCAGATAATATAATAATCTATATAAATAAAAATGTAATGTTAGTTCGTGCTACCATCAGAACTCAAAAACCACTGGGGGAATTGACACCAAATTTGGACACAAGACACCTAATTCTAAGTCTAATTTATGTCCTCCACTCAAAAAAATTGATTTTGTCATTTGGGAATTGTCGTTGCTGGGATTTATAGTTTACCTACAATCAAAGAGCATTCTGAACTCCACCAATGATGGAATTGGGCCAAACTTAGCACACAGGGCTCCCGTGACCAACAGAAAAAAACTGGAATGGTTTGGTGGACATTGAACTTGAGTTTGGGAATTATAGTTCACCCACATCCAGAGAGCACTGTGGACTCAAAGAATGATGGATCTGGACCAAACTTGGCACGAATACTCAATATGCCCAAATATGAACACAGGTGGAGTTTAAGGGAAATAGACCTTGACATTTGGGAGTTGTAGTTGCTGGGATTTATAGTTCACCTACAATCAAAGAGCATTCCAAACTCCACCAATGATGGAATTCAACCAAACATGGCATACAGGACTTCCATGAACACACTGGAAGGGTTTGGTGGGCATTGACCTTGAGTTTGGGAGTTGTAGTTCACCTACATCCAGAGAGCACTGTGGACTCAAACAATGATGGATCTGGACCAAACATGACACAAATATTTCATATGCCCAAATATGAACACAGATGGAGTTTGGAGGAAATAGACCTTGACATTTGAGATTTGTAGTTACTGGGATTTATAGTTCACTACAATTAAAGAGAATTCTGAAACCCACAAACGACAGATATGGGGCAAACTTCCCACACAGAACCCCCATGACCAACAGAAAATACTTAAGGCCATCCACTCCAACTCTCTTCAACAGGGCAAGAAAATGTAATCAGAGCCCTCCTGACAAAGAGCCATCCAGCCATAGATATAGATAGATAGATATGATACTCACAGATATAGTATCACAGATTTGAAAGAGACCCTTAAAGAAGGACTATGATATGTTGCATATTCCAGAGTAGGCAAACCAGACACTCTCCACATCAACACTGAGAAAGAAACAACAAGAAATACTGTTTACTCACAAGCATAAAGGAATTACATATATTAGAAACCAACACTTTCTCATTACTTTATTTTCCAGATCACCGGACTGGGCCACAGCAACGCGTGGCAGGGGACGGCTAGTAATATTAAAAAAACTTTATTTATATACCGTTCTATCTCCCCGAGTGGACTCAGAGTGGTTCCCAGGTAAAAATCACAGATGGAGAATCCTCCCACCAAACAACCTCCTCTGCTGTGATTGGCTAGCCTCTCAGCCAGTGTGAGGGCTGTTTCTGAGACTCTTAAGCAGGGGATTGGAGAGCAGGCGTGCTTGGCGCATGGCAGTGTGGTGCGCAGGTGTGGGCAAGGGAGAGCATACGAGGCTGGAGGGAGACTTGTGAGAGGTCAAGTCCATTCAAGGAAGGGAAAAAACTGAGGGCAGCCTGCCAGCATCAGGAGGAGCAGGAAGGTTTGGTGCAGATCCATTGTGGGCTGGGTTCACAGTGCTCTTTGAATGTAGGTGAACTACCTCTCCCCTAAATCACTGACGATTCCTCCCAAATCCCTCCAGTATTTTCTGTTGGTCTTGGCCAGTAGTTCTCAACCTTCCTAATGCCGTGACCCCTTAATCCAGTTCCTTCTGTTGTGGTGACCCCCAAACATAACATTGTTTTTGTTGCTACTTCATAACAGTCATTTTACTACTGTTATAAATCATAATGTAAATATCCGATATGCAGGATGTATTTTCATTCACTGGGACAAATTTGGCACAAATAATACACCCAAATATGAATACTTGTGAGGTTGAGTTTGTCATTTGGGAGTTGTAGTTGCTGGGATTTATAGTTCGCCTATAATCAAAGAGCATTGTGAACTCCACCAGCAAAGGAATTGAATCAAATTGGGCACACACAACTCCCATGCCAACAGAAAACACTGGAAGGGTTTGGTGAGCATTGACCTTGAGTTTGGGAGTTGTAGTTCACCTACATCCAGAGAGCACTGTGGACTCATGCAATGATGGCCCTGGACCAAACCTGGCACAATTACTCAATATGCCCAAATGTGAACACAGATGGAGTCTGGGGAAAATAGACCTTGACATTTGGGAGTTGTAGTTGTTGGGATTTAAAATTCACTACAATCAAAGAATATTCTGAACTCCACCAAAGATAGAATTGGGTCAAACTTCCCACATGGAATCCCCATGACCAACAGAAAATATTGTGTTTTCTGATGATCTTTGGTGACCCCTCTGACACCCCCTCGCGACCCCCTCAGGGGTCCCGACCCCCAGGTTGAGAAACACTGGTCTTGGGGGTTCTGTGTGGGAAGTTTGGCCCAATTCTATCATTGATGGGGTCAAGGGGCTCTTTGATCGTAAGTGAACTATAAATCCCAGCAACTACAAGTCTCGAAATATCAAGGTCGATTTCCCCCAAATTCCACCAGTGTTCACATTTAGGCATATTGAGTATTGAGCCAAGTGTGGTCCAGATCCATCATTGTTTGAGTCTACAGTATTCTCTGGATGTAGGTGAACTACAACTCCTAAACTTAAGATCAGTTCACACCAAACCCTTCCAATATTTTCTGTTGGTCATGAGAGTTCTGGGTGCCAAGTTTGATTCAATTCCATCGTTGGTGGAGTTCAGAATGATCTTTGATTGTAGGTGAACTATAAATCCCAGCAACTACAACTCCAAATGACAAAACCAATCCCCCCTCCAAACTCCACCAGTATTCAAATTTGGGCATATCGGGTTTGTGTGCCAAATTTGGTTGCTGCTAACAACAAAAAATCAAAGTGGCCCATGGTCAAAAAAAGGTTGGGAACCATTGATATTATATACAGACACAGGTAAACATTCAATGCCTTGAAACATTCAATGCCTTGATACTTGTGTTACTGTTAATGTTTATTGTTTATTTTCTGTTATGAGTTTTATTTTTATTGTTTTGTATTACTTGTTGTTATTGTTTTTATTATTGATGTATTGTGGGCTCGGCCTCATGTAAGCTGCACCGAGTCCCTTGGGGAGATGGTAGCGGGGTATAAATACAGTTTTATTATTATTTTATTTATTATACAATGGAATACGATGAAACACAAATACACAAAGGATAAAACAAGAGATAACGTGGCACAACTTTCCAATACGACCGCAGGATGGTGGCACAGACCTTTGAAGGCCTTTCCAACGTTGGAGGGATGGACATCTTTCAGGAGAAGTTTATTGGGGCATTAGATGACCCTTGGATGTTCCTTCTTCCAATGCAATGTGTCTGTGATGACCTTTGGAGGCTTGGGATGGGCATCTTTTAGGAATCCATCCCAGTCTGGTTTCAGGCCTAGCTACGGGCAGAGGTGGCCCTAGGTAATTTTCAATGGTAAGCAAACAGTATTTTGGTGCCATATTTGGTTCAATTCCATCATTGGTGGAGTTCAGAATGCTCTTTGATTGGAGGTGAACTATACATCCCAGTAACTACAACTCGCATATGTCAAGGTCTATTTTCTCCCAAGAGCGCCTCAAGAGCACCCCTGGGCAAAATCAACTATACTGCGAATGCTTACTTTGCGTAATGGTTGAACCGCCCCTGGCTACGGGACTGAGACGGCATTGGTCGCTTTTGTGGATGATCTACGTAGAGAGCTAGATAGGGGGAGTGTGTCTGTTCTGGTTCTCTTAAACCTCTCAGCGGCTTTCGATACTATAGACCAGGGGTCCTCATAGTTTTCAACCGAGGGCCAGATCACAGCCCCTCAAACTGTTGGAGGGCCAGATTATAATTTGAAAAAAACATGAATGAATTCCTATGCACACTGCACATATCTTATTTGTAGTGCAAAAACACTTAAAAACAATACAATAATTAAAATGAAGAACAATTTTAACAAATATAAACTTATTAGTAGTAGAAGTGTGGGCCTGCTTTTGGCTGATGAGATAGGATTGTTGTTGTTGTTGTTGTGTGCTTTCAAATCATTTCAGACTTAGGTTGACCCTGAGCGAGGGCCGGGTAAATGACCTTGGAGGGCCAAATCTGGCCCTCGGGCCTTAGTTTGACGACCCCTGGACTAGATGGTCTTTGGGGTTTCGCCCCTTTCCAACTTTGTTTGGTAACTGCTTCCAGCATGAAGGAAAAAAGACCCACCCAAGGCATTCAAGACGCCACTGACCACTGCTGGACCGCCATGGACGTGGTATTCGGCGACATCCTCCCCTGTGAAACTGCCCGGGCCTTAGTTTGAGGACCCTTGCTATAGACCATGGTATCCTTCTGAGACGCCTTGTGGGAATCGGGCTTGGAGGCACTGTTTTGCAGTGGTTCCGGTTCATGCTAGAGCAGTGTTTCTCAACCTGGGAGTCAGGACCCCTGGGGGTGGGGTCATGAGAGGGTTTCAGAGGGTTCGCAAAAATCCATCAGAAAACCTATATTTTTGCTGGTCTTAGGAACCCCTTTGGGAGAGAAGGCTGAAGATCTCTCCTGTCATTCTCTTCCTTTTTGGAAACAGACGGCGAATCCTCCCATCTAAAGCCCTCCTCCGCTGTGATTGGCTGGCCTCTCAGCCAAGGGGAGAGCTGTTTCTGAGACTCCAAGCAGGGAGGGGAGAGCAGGCGTGCTCAGCACATGGTAGCATGGTGCACATGTGCAGGCGAGAGATAGCGTGCGAGGCTGGAGGGAGACTCACACCAGCAATTCTGTTCTGGTACAGCTGTACCAGGAACTCCAACTTTATTTGCTTTGTATTAAATGTTTGATTGCTGTCCTAGGTTTCAGGGACTCTGCAGATAGGTGGCTTCTTTTGGTTGCAGTCTTAGGGCAAGTCACCTGTCCATCATCGTTAAGTTTTGGTCCTGCCCCTTGCTCAGGGCAATTGGGAAGGGAAGGGAGCCATTTTTTAGTTAGTCTCAGCAAGGAAAGCTAATGGAGATATGAGAGCCATGTATAAATATGTGAGAGGAAGCCACAGGGAGGAGGGAGCAAGCTTATTTACTTCTTCCTTGGGGACTAGGACGCGGAACAATGGCTTCAAACTACAAGAGAGGAGATTCCATCTGAACACAAGGAAGAACTTCCTGACTGTGAGAGCTGTTCAGCAGTGGAACTCTCTGCCCCGGAGTATGGTGGAGGCTCCTTCTTTGGAAGCTTTTAAACAGAGGCTGGATGGCCATCTGTCAGGGGTGATTTGAATGCAATATTCCTGCTTCTTGGCAGGGGGTTGGACTGGATGACCCATGAGGTCTCTTCCAACTCTATGATTATATGATTCTATGATTGGGTGATTTTTCCCATGGACCCCACACTCATCTTGACATTTTGGGCTCGGTGGCAAATGGTTATGCGGTGCTTTTCCAAAATGGCGACCTCCAATTGCCAGTTCTTGACTCCATCCTGTGATGGGGAATCATTCCCATAAACATCTTTCATCTTATTGAACGTCTCCTTTGGTGTGTGGCCTTTCAAGGAAAGGAACTCTGTATTCCACTGGGTCCATTCTATAGGATGTGTGCAAGCTTCCCCTGTACAAAAGCTTCAACCTTTAAGAATTTCCAGGAAAACAGCCCTAAAGACCAAAGAACTCCAGCTGGAGAATATCTAAGCCTTGACTGGTAGGTCCACTCGGCGTTTGAGAAGCAGTTCGACCCAGTAGCCGAGCCCACATCAGTAAGGGTTAGATTACAGTCAGCCTGGGAGAAGTTAAAAAGGGGGATTTTCCTTTAAAGAAGTTATTAAAGATAGTTGCCTGTCCTTTGTGGGCAAGATTAGGAATTCACCAGTTGCCTAAAGGCTTTGAATCATTTGCTTAACTTTACTGAAGACAAGAGAAGTTTCTGTTTGATTGTTCATTAATAAAAGACTTTGTTGTACTTCACAAGCCATCTGAAGACTATTTGTGGTGGAAACCTCTGAGAACTTCTCTTTAGGCTTCCCGCTGGGCAAAGGTTGCACGTCCTGTTCTAAAGGAAATTCTTTACAGGCCCAGCGCGCGACAGAACAAATTCCCTTCAAGACTAGAAATTCCCGAAACTACAACTCCCAATTGATAAAATCAATCCCCCACAACTCCGCCAGTATTCAAATTTGGGCGTATCAGGTGTTTGTGCCAAATTTGGTCCAGTGACTGAAAATACATCCTGCATATCAGAGATTTGTATCACGATTCATAACAGTAGCAAAATTACAGTTATGAAGTATCAATTAAAATAATGTTATAGTTGGAGGTCACCACAACATGCGGAACTGTAGGAAGGTTGAGAAGCACTGATTTAGATCATCAGAAGAGGCCCTTCTCTCAGTCCCACCACAGTCACAAGTACAGTTGGGAATGAGAGGGCCTTCTCGGTGGTGGCCCTGCAGCTCTATAACTCCCTCTCCAAAGATGTACGTTCATCCCCCTTGCTATTGGCCTTCTGCTCCCAAGTGAAGACCTTTTTATGGAAGCAGGCCTTCCCCGATAACATACAATAGGAGCCACTTTGGTCAGTCTCAAGGTGGATATGGCCAAAGATATGGAGCACTGAACTGTTTAAATTAATGTATTAACTTGGTAGGACAATCTCTATGGCCGGAGGTGTAGAGTTTTGAAATGATAATGACATATGTGTTATTTTTCATGCTTATTTCTATTTATGTAATTTGGGTCTATGCAATGACTTGTTTTATGAATTCTGTGTTGGGTTGTGGGATGACAGTTTTGTATTATGTAGTTGTTTTCTATTTTGTTTGCCACTTGGAGTCCCATTCGTGGGAGAAAAGTGGGATAAAAGTAAATAAATGTCTTTCCTCCACCACAGACATCCCAGTGTTTCTTACTCTCTCCATTGGTGTGGAATTTGCATGACCCCACCCACTGCCTCTCCCTTAATCCTTTCCTATTATTTTCTATGGCACAGAGCAAACAAAGGAATAGATCAGCAACTGAACATACAGGAGAGGTTTGGGGAGAATTCATAGGACTTGTACGTACTGGGATGTATAGTTCACCTGCAATCTAAGAGCACTCTGAGCTCCACCAACGATGCACCTGGAACTAATTTGGCACACAGAACCCTCATGATCAACAAAAAATACTGGAGGTCTTTGGAGGACTTTCTAGGAGTTGTAGTTCATCTATATTCAAAATGCACTATGAACCCAAACAATGATGGATCTGGATTAAACTTGGCATGCATACCCAATGTGCCCAAATTGGAATACTGGTGGGTTTTGAGGGAAATTGACCTGGACATTTTGGAGTTGGAGTTACTGGGATTTATAGTTCACCTGCAATCAAGGAGTACTCTGAACTCCACCAAAGATGCAATTGGACCAAACCTGACACACAGAGCCCCCATGACCATAAAAAAATACTGAACGTCTTTGGAGGAAATTCACCTTTATTTGGGGGAGTTGTAGTTCACCTACATCCAGAGAGCACTGTGAACCCAAACATTGATTGATCTGATCCAAACTTGGTACACAGACCTGATATGGCGAAATTTGATTACTGGAGGGGTTTGAGGAGGAACTGACATTCCTTTCTGGGAGTTGTAGTTCACCCACAACCAGAGAAACGGTGATCTCCACCGATAATGGAGCTGTACCAAACTCAGCACACAGAGACCCCATGACTAACTCAACCTACTGGAGAGGTTTGAGGGGACTGACTCACCATAGTGGGAGTTGTAGTTTACCCTACAGCCAGAGAGCACACTGAACCCCACCGATGAGCCATCCAGAGCAAACTTGCCCAACATCACAAACTTTAGGTACTGATGGAGTTTCTCGGGGTTTACCTGGCATTATGTGAGTTGTAGTTCACCCACAATGGACGCATTATGTACAATTTTTTAAAATGACTTTTTCAAATAACCTGGGCCATGCCAGGTACCCAAGCTAGTGGTAGTAATTATTGGACTAGATGACCTTTGTGGCCCCTTCCTGGTCTATTTCTTTGGGATTGGATGGACATCTTTCAGGAGAGGTTTCGCTGTGTTTGGACCAGACGAACACGATGGTGCTATGAAAATAGGTGACAAGCGGAAAGAAAGGTGAGGCAAGCTTCTGTGTGCCAATCTAGTGGACTCTCCCTGCCGTGTTGGCTGTTCATGTTCCCACACAACAACAAGCACAATATTCCTGCTTGCGGATGGCTATGACTGCAGACCGGCAGCAGGCGGTGCCATTGCAGTGCTGGAAACTGGAGAAGACAGGGAAGAAGGGAGAGAGAGAGAAAAAAAAAGGACAGGGTCTCTATCTCTGGCACACACACACATAGGCACACACGCGCACGTATATATAACCACCACCCAGCCTTGCTTCGCATCCTGAGCTCGCACAAGCCAGGCCAAGCTGCAAAACAAGGGGATGAGATGTTGAGCCGGGAGCCGGCTTTGGAGCTGCTGTCTCTCCAAACCTCTGGAGGCCACAGGGCTTGAAGCGAGCCGGAAAGGAGATTGTTCCAGTCACAGCTGCACCTTGCCAAGAAGGAAGGAAGAAAGGAAGGAAGGAAAGCCACAGCTGAAAAGCATTGCCTGGGTCGGAGGGCAGGATGGAGTGAGTATTGATCTCCTTCTTGATTCTGAGTCCCACATTGCTGGCGCATTGCTAGGTGGCATAGGGATCCCTTCTGCTCCTTGAGTTGGTGGCACTGATTGATTTCAAGGAGGACATGCGATGCCGAGTCTCCTATCGCTTGCCATGAGATGATACCCAAGACAAGGCCAATGTTGCCCTTTGGGTGCCTTTGCGATCCCGTTTGCCCCGCCACTCTCGTGCGTTTTGTACCTGTTGTGGCCAGCCGGGTGTTTCTGCGTGTTGTGCCACGGCCTCCACCCATCCCTCCTCCTTCCTCTTGCAGTGACTCAGACGTGGCTTCCTCTCTTGGCATGTTTTTCACCGATCTTGCATGCTCGAAACCCCAATGCGATGCAAGACAGGGTTCGGTTGGACCCACGCCTCATGTCTCTTTTGGGGAATCTCCTGCCTTCCCTTGTCAACAAACACAATCCGATCAGCTTCTGGCATTGGGAGAATTGTTTTGGAACAGGGTTGGGGATGCAGGCCCTTCCCGGAGGCCTGTGCCAAGATGTGATCTGTCATGTGATGGAGAAAGGTCTTTCGCTTCAGGGTGTTGTTGCATGGTTTTCCGATCTGTACAGCCAATGTGTTCCAGCAGCTACTGACATCTTCGGAGGATCTTTCTGCTTTGTCTCCATAGTCTTGGGTCTCTCTGAGTGTGTAAATAGCAAGGGTGTGTTGATCTGTCATTCCCATCTTGCGTTGGGTCTTTTCTCAGCTTCCTTTCCTTGCTTTTCTCAGCTTCTTTTTCCTTCTCTTGACCTGCCAGAGCTCACCTTCCGTTCTGCTCTGGCTTCTGGCTGGAAGTGAACGGACTAGAGTTAGTAATCCTATTACCCTGATCTGGGAATGGCTCTTTTGGGTATGATTTTGGTCTTGATTGCAAAACAGTTGCTTCCTGTCCCCACTCCGTATGCGATAGTTAACGTCTCGTACTTAATGACATCGCTAGGAAGTGTCCCTAGCTGTGATCGTCATGCCGAGCCTATTACCAACTAAAGTCCCTTTCCAATATCCGATATCGAGTGTGAAGTGATTGCATTGCATACAGTCCCAGGGCTGAGAGTGTGTGTCTTGCATAAGGTCAACGAATGGGTTTCCATGGCTGAGAAGGAATTTGAACCCGGGTCTCTGTCTCCTACTAATAAACTCAAGACAGGACAGATTACAGAACACATATACGGCAAACATTCAATGCCATTATGCAATTAACAAGGACAGACAATACGTAAACAGAGGTGTAGGCTTTTCCTATAGCCCCAAAGTCAATGCGTGGCAGGGGAGTGGACCATAGAGGCCCTAAAGATTTTTAAGAGGGACCCTATGAATCAAACCCATGAAAACCTAATCTACAAACATGGGAATTGTGTAAATATTATCATATGGCAATCTGGATTGTGTATAGAGTTGTTCGAATCCGAGGAAAAGCAGCGCATTTTACAATATGCCGACGATACTGTACTCACTGCTGAAAATAGCAAAATACTTGGGATATATATATATAAGGGGGGGGGGGAGCCAAGAAAGACATTGCAAATGCAGGGTGATGATGGAAGGTTAAGAAAAACAATGACCACATATAGTTGGAAATGGTTAAAGATATAGCTTGGACTCACTTATGAACGGAAATGACAGTCAAGGAAACGAGAAGAAGAGGAAGACTTCTGATGGATCTATGGAATGTAATAATAGTTTTTGTTGTTGTTGTTGTTGTTGTTGGTGGTATTGGTGGTGTTGAGGAAGACTTGGAAGAGAATAAGATAACACCCCAAGATGTAAACCATGTATAATTGAATAGTAAAATTAGGATGGTCCATGTTATGGTTAGTGCTGTTCGCCAGTGGAATCTGCTGCCACCTTGGAGTCTGGTGTAGGTTTTTAAAGCAGAGGCTGGATGGCCATCTGTCAAGAGGGTTTGGGTTGTGTCCTAGCAGAATGGGGTTGGATTGGATGGCCTTTGAGGCTGCTTCCAACTGTATGGGTTTATGGGAATTCTGCAGAGATGAGGCGAGACTCAATGACCTTCCTTGGAGAATGGGAAGAGGAAGCCGGCTAGCCGGCCAGCTGGCTCCGTGTCTTCTTTCTCCCGTTGCAAAACTGCTGAAGCTGCGGGTTTTGCCAGTGCAAGGTCATCTCAGGTGATGCTTCTGGGACCAAATATGTCCATTTTTAGGGAGAGATTGCACCCCCACCATCCCCAGCCCCAACAAGGATTCGAACCCATATCTCTCAGGGTCCTTGTCCAATGCTGGCTTCTTTTCCTTTAAAACCCATTCCTAGTGAGACGTCGGGTCGAGGACTGGGGAGATCCAGCCCCAGCTTGGGAAATCCGGTCCCTCTTCGCCTCCCTGGTCTCGGCCTACTTTTTATCACATCGCTTTGAGGATCAATTAAGAAGAATGAATGCCACCTGGAGTTTGAAAGAGGAAAAATAGGGGTGGGGAGGCAGCCCTGAAAACAAAGGCAGGCACCTCTGTGAAAGAAGAAGTGCCACCCTCAATCCTGATCCCCCTTGATCTCCTTGATTTAACTAAGATCTCTGTCTTAATTTTTAAACATTGCCTTGGTTGGGAAGAGTGTTGGTGTGACAAGCTGTGAGCGAGTCTGTGCCTGTGTGTGTATATGTATATATGAATATATCTATCTGTGTATGTGTGATCTGTCTATCTGCCTATTGGTCTATCTAGCCGTCCATCCACCTACCTACATCCATTCATCTATCTACCTATCTAACAGTCATCATCATCATCATCATCATCATTTTCATTTGTATCCTGCTTCCATCTCCCAAAAAGGGACTTGGGACAGTTAACAAGGCACTGCAAGTGCAGTATATAAACATCAACACTACATGAATATAAAACTATCCATCCATCCATCTTTCTATCTAATCATTTATCTACCTACCTACCTATCCACTTATCTATCCATCTATCTACCCATCCACCCATCTGTCTATCTGTCTATCTATCTATCTATCTATCTATCTATCTATCATCTATCTGTTCAGCCATCTATCTATCTATCTATCCACCTACCTACCTCTCCACTTATCTATCTATCTATCTACCTATCTATCAATCCATCATTTATCTGTCTTTCCATCCGCCTGCCTGCCTGCCTATCTATCTATCTATCTATCCATCCATTCATCTATCTGTCCTCTATGTATCTATGTATCTATCTATTCACTTATCTATCTATCTATCTATCTATCTATCCATCCATCCATCCATCCATCCATAAACCCATCCATCCACCCATCCACCCACCCATCCACCCATCTATCTATCCATCCATCTACCTACCTAACTACCTACCTACCTATCCATCCGTCTGTCTATCTATCTATCTATCTATTCATCTATCTGTCCGCTATCTATCTATCTATCTATCTATCTATCTATCTATCTATCCATCCATCCATCCATCCATCCATCCATAAACCCATCCATCCATCCACCCACCCATCCATCCATCCATGCACCTACCCATCCATCTATCTATCTTGATGTTGTTTGTTGGCTTATGACAATCCCATGAACGTATGTTGTACATTGGAGCCCACCCTGAGTCCCCCTGGAGAGATAGGGCGGAATACAAATAAAGTTGTTGTTGTTGTTGTTGTTGTTGATATTATTACAGTAGAGTCTCACTTATCCAACCTTCACTCATCCGACATTCTGTCTTATCCAATGCAGTCTGCCTCCCACCCGGATCCACAGCTGTTTCAATACACTGCAATGTTTTGGTGCTAAATTTGTAAATACAATAATTACTACATAACGTTACCATGTATTGAACTGCTTGTTCTGTCGACTTGTTGAAAAACATGATGTTTTGGTGCTTAATTTGTAAAATGATAACGTCATTTGCCGTTTAATACGCTTTTCTTCATCCCTCCATATTATCTAACATTTTCACTTATCCATTGTTCTGCCGGCCTGTTTATGTTGGATAAGTGAGCCCCTTCTGTATTATTATAGGGGTTTCTGGTCCTTTCTTAGATTCACATGACACAGCTATGGCACTAGCGTTCCACTTTATTCCATCCTATGCCAATGCAATCCGTGCCATTTATGGGGCTTCGAATCAGAGGCCTCACCCAAGGCAACCCAAAGCGTTTGCAAAGGCCAAGTGGAGTTCGAACCTTGGCCATAGTCTGGTTTATAGCACTGTAGAATCCTAAAGTTGGAAGGGACCCCAAGGGCTGTCCAGTCCAACCCCCTTCTGCTTTAAAGACACCATCTGATCCCTCCTGACAGATGGTCATCCATCCAGAGAAAGAAGCTGGACGTCCAGGAAAACAGTTGGAGTGGATTGTAGTGCTAGAAGAGGGAAACGGCATAGGTTTTTGGCTCCGAAAGCCTTGCACGAGCCACGATCTGTCTTGTGGTTTTTCTGTCTCAAAAGGAAGGAAGAGAAAGAAGGAAAAGAGGGAGGAAGGGAGGGATTAGATTCCTCAGCCTCCCGAAGGCAGGAGGATGGATGCATTAGAGGGGAGGAGAGGTTTGCTGGCGAAGTGGAAGGAGAGAAAATGGATGCCATGAATATTTGATGCAAGTGGTACTCAGGAGAGATAGAAAGGAAAGAAGGAAGGAAGGAAGGAAGGAGGAGGGGAAGAGGCAGACGCTTCCAGGCACAACTCCTTGAAGATGGAGGGGCTTGGGGTTGTTTTTGGGTCCTCTTCACTGCTGAGGAATCCCAAACCAGAAGGCATAAGCCAAGTCTCTGGGCATCAAGGTATCCATCGTCACACTCTCTCAGCCTCAGCAATGGTAAAGAGTGACTGTTTGTGGCCACCACCCTATATTCCCCTCCATCTCTTCCTTCTCTCTTCCTTTTCTCTTTCCTTCTTTCTCATTCTTTCCTTTCCTCATACCTTTCCTACTTTTCTTGCTCTTTCTTTTCCGTTCTGCACCTTCCTCCCTTCTCTTCTTTTTCTTTCCTCCTTCCCGTTTCTGTTTGTCTCTTCCTTTCCTCCTCTCTTTTCATACTCCTCCCTCTTTTCTTTCTCTTCTCCCTTTTCTTTCTTCCTCTCTTCCTTGTCTCTTCCTTTTATTTCCCTTCTATATATCTACCTATCCATTCACTTTTTCTTCTCTTCCTTTCCCTCATTCCTTTCCTCCTTTCCTTTCTCTTCCTTCCTTTTTTATTCTCCACCTTCTTCCCTTCTCTTTCTTTCTTTCTTTCTTTCTTTCCTTCCTTCCTCCCTTTTCTTTTTATCTCTTCCTTTCCTCCCCTCCCTTCATACACTCCCCCCCCTTTGTTTCACTTCCTTCACTCCTTTTTTCTTTATTCTTTTCCCTCTCTTTTTTCTCCCTTCCTCTCTCTTACCTTCTTTCTCTTTCTTCCCTCCTTTCTTTTCTCTTCCTTTTTTTCACTCTCACTTCTCTCCCTTCTCTTCTCTTCTCTTTCTTTCCTTCCCTTTTTCGTCTCTTCCTTTGCTCCCCTCTCTTCATACTCTTCCCCCATTCTTTCTCTTCTCCTTTTTCTTTCTTCCCCTCCCTCTCTTCCTTCTCCCTTCCAGTCTCTTACCTTCTTTTTCCCTTCTCTCATACCTTTCCTCCTTTCCTCCTCTTCTTTTTTAATTCTCCACCTTCCTCCCTTCTCTTTCCTCCTTCCCTTTTCTTTTTGTCTCTTCCTTTCCTCCCCTCCCTTCGTACTCTTCCAACTTTTCTTTCTCTTCTCTCTTTTTTCATTCTGCACCTTCTGTCTCTCTTCTCTTCCTTCCTTTCTTTCTTCCTTTCTGTCATAACTTCCCTCCTTCCCTTTCTTTTCCTTTTTCATTCTGCATCTTCCTTCCTTCTTTCTTCCCTCCTTACTCCCCTCCTTTTTTCTTTATTCCCCCCCTATCTTATCCCTTCCTTCCTTCCTTTCATTCAAATGTCACCTAGCAGTAGCCAATCCCCTTCACTTCCTTTCTCTATCCATCCATCCATCCATCCATCTATCCATCCATCGACCCTCTCATCTATCTATCTATCTATCTATCTATCTATCCATCCATCCATCCATCTATCTATCTCTCCTCTATATATCTACCTATCTATTCACTTATCAATCAACCTATCCATCCATCCATCCTAGTGACATTGCAGAGGGCCACTCCACCTTCAACAGCCAATCTTTCCCCTAGTTCCTTTCTTCCTCTCCTTCCTCTGTATTCTGGGCCTCAAACAGGTGATTCTTTGAGTTCAAATTCCTCAATTCTTTGAAGCTGGATCACGAAGTGATCGCGGGCCACTTTTCCTCCCAATTCATCAAGCTACGGAGGAGTCTTTGCGGGACAAACCAACGTACAAACATACTTCAAATTGTATATATAGGTATCGGGAGTGAGATACAAACCATGTCAAAACACGGAGAGCAACAAAACCAAGTAACAATGAATCTATCCTTTTGGAAGCTTCTCGTGGAGCCCCAAGAAAGATATATTATATATCATGTGTATATATATATATATATATATATATATATATATATCAGGCATGGGCAATTTCAGTGGAAGACCCCGAGGGGCCATC